>NC_091933.1:32200792-32531292 GCF_041260155.1 Ptychodera flava
CGGTACCAACCTCCTCTCCCAACCATAGCAACCGCCATTGGTCTTCATCCAGTGTCAGAGGCGCACACAATCATTGACCGCAGAGGCGTGGTAAACAGTCATAGGCCGGCGGCAAGAGTGGGCTCTGATTTACGTACATGGGATATGTTGTTAAAAAGGAAACGCTGCATGAGTAGCATACACTCTATGTTAAAACTGTGATTTATTATACAGCATAGACAGTAGACCCATCAATATATCAGAAATAATCCCTGAGTTGAAGTAAGCAAATAAGAGTGCTGACAGAGAGACATGGTTTTATTTATGAAATCTGATCAGTTGTTTTAATGGGGTCCGTTATTCGGGCTTCTATTCGCTGAAAATCCATTTTGCTAAGGGAGTGATACTGATTTTATATAGCACCTACTCAATTTTTAATGCTGTTATTCCATTAGTCAGACATCCTAGAATGATTTACAGAATTAAATATTTCTAAAAGGAGCGACGATGCAAATCCCGTATAGGACAGGCAAAAAATAGTAAAACATTTGGCTGAAATAAACGAATATCAAGCGTACAATAATTTATCCAAATATATATTGAAGAATCTTAACAGGTAAAATTATATTTAAACGTCTGAATGCACATGCATCGCTATCGAGGTATAGAGGCATCGCTATCGAGGTATAGAGAGAAAATGCTTCCACGAAGAAGCTTTTCAAGCTCCGTGACTTGAGACGACATCGCCGTCTTATTTACACATAAAAAGTCAAACTCCATCCGTCTAGACGCCTTGCATTAATTTAATATTCCTTTTTCGTAATGAGAACTTTTACCCTCACGTGCCGCCATCAATCTCAACACGTGAAGCGTGACCGACTAGAGTGACGATGTTAAATCCAATTGGACGGGATTTGTGCGCTAAAGAAAGAAGTCGTTACTGTTCTTTTGTGAAGGTTAAAACATTCCGCGGGATACGTTCACAGATAATTTGCATCACTCGACGTTTGTCAATTTCCATAATGGCACATGTGTAACAAGAAAAGGGCACGTCAGGTGAAATAAACTTTTTTAATGCATGTTCTCAGATCGCGTAAATAATAAATAACTAAAGCCACCACAATTTTAAAACGCTGACAGTGAGGATACGGTCATTGTATCTGCTTTGCGGGCATTTAAACCGTTTAAACTTCTGAGGCAAGTAAAGATATGTCTAAAAATACCATTCGCTATACTCAAAGGAAAATTACTCACATGTAATAGGGAGTCGCGGATGGAAGAAGCGCGGTGCCTTTTGGCGCGACAGATCTTCTGGCGCTAAAAGGTAGCATTAAGGTAAGGATCTCATCTTATCACTGTAGCTTTTGGATTAAGACTTCGGTCAAATGTGCTTGACAAACACTCGGCTAATGCTTGCCTGGTATCTATTTCATTAGAGTCGAAATGAAACCCGATCTGTCACGGTAATTTATTGGGACTTCGTAAAGCGTGGCAACCTGTTTTTTTAATCATTTTACTGATAGAAACAATTTCGAAGAATCAAAACAGCAAGGCCGATATGGGTCATGCGTGTATACAGCTCACGCTGACAGAAATCTTATTTTTGTGGAAGGGAAGGGAACGTGTTTGCACATACATTGCAGTGATTTTTTTATCAACACCTCTGCTCATCAAAATTATAAAAAACAATAGTACAAGTGTAAATATCCAAACAAGAGATTGCACCTCATTTGGAAATGAAATCAATCAGTTGCTGGTAATAATCAAGTATTTTAACGCCTCCAACACACGTTATAGCGTTCTTGTAAAAATCATATATATGGAGACATGGTCTGACTTTTCTCCTATCCACTACTTCAATAACAGAACTGCAAAGAATAACCGTTGATGCAAAGAGCCGCCTACCCGAATCCTTGGCGAAATCACTGCTGTGAAACGGTTCAATGTATACAATGACGGCACAACTTATTGTTAATAGATGACTTAACTGAAAAAATCACTACTAAGCAATACATTTGATTGGAACAACGTTTTGCTGTTATTGTGTACTTTATCGAATATTCATATTTTGAAACTTTTCTCAATTGAAATACGAACGAATAAAAGTTCTTCTACCAGAAAGTCAATGGATACTATCGTTACGTCACAATAACGACATCAACGTTTGTGTCACGTGATTCATAGTAATCAAGTGTTATGGATGCAAAGTATTATTACTGGTATTGTTGACCTATGCTTCGAAAATCTCCAGACACTGAGAAATCTCTTTTATGACCGCCAGTCCGCTCAAAGGTTAGGGACGGGTTTAGTGAATGCGGCGGTAACTCTATACGTGCAGGGTTTCCCCAAACCTCCCAGTATGTTTGGATATGAGGCGACCGACAGACTGCGTTGCTCGCAGTAAGGTGTACCAAGATCACAAGAGTGCTCCGCTTTACGGAAGGGGTGGGGGGAGGTTGCTAATGAGATATACGAAATATGCAACTGTTGTATCACCCCAATATGTAATAATTAACCCAATATGTAATACTAACCCAATATGTAATAACACTTAACCCAATATGTAATACTAACCCAATATGTAATAACTCTTAACCCCATATGTAATACTAACCCAATATGTAATAACACTTAACCCAATATGTAATACTAACCCAATATGTAATAACACTTAACCCAATATGTAATACTAACCCAATATGTAATAACACTTAACCCAATATGTAATACTAACCCAATATGTAATAACACTTAACCCAATATGTAATAAAACTAAACTTGGGGTATAATACTAAGCAAAATAATACAAAAAATGCCTAACAACCATCAACACGTCCCTGTGTAGCCAAAACACTTCAAAACTTTAGATAAAAGTGGAGACAATTATTGAGATCAGTAAACTTCAAAAAGCTAAGAACGCCCAGGTACCCTAATCAAGCCAACGTCGAGCATTTAAATTTTTATTTTAATTGTTCCTTAATTTTCATACAGCGGGAAATACCTGAAAACACACACATTTCTTATAATCATTTAGCAATACGGAAAGAAAAGTTTCACCAATATTGCTAGTTCCTGACCTTACAACAATCAGAAAGTGACAGCAATGGTTCAAATTTTTTTCTTGTTTATTTACATGCAGAACGCTTATGGCAGTCAACATTCATAAAACCAAACACAATTTATGGTAAATATGAAAGCGACTACCGATATATTAATATGATGTATAATATTGGGTTAACCCAATATGTAATAAAGTCCCCATTGAGAATGCATGGAAGGTTTATTACATATTGGGTTAACCCAATATGTAATAAAGTCCCCATAGAGAATGCATGGAAGTTTTATTACATATTGGGTTAACCCAATATGTAATAAAGTCCCCATTGAGAATGCATGGAAGGTTTATTACATATTGGGTTAACCCAATATGTAATAAAGTCCCCTTAGAGAATGCATGGAAATTTAATTACATTACGATTTCCTAATTACATTTCATGAAGAAAAACTACATTGCATTAGACTTGAAGTGATCACCATGCATGATACAGATGACAAAGTGTTTACGTAAAACACCACAGACTCTGGCGGATGACTGGCCACTGGATTTTTTATCGATGGAATGAAACCGAGTTTACTTGGTTCACATAAAGTTTTGAAGTTGAACTAACTGTTGAAAATGTTACAGCTTTTCAAATGTTATATAAAAATTGAACTCAACAAATAAAATGGAAATATAAAAGCTGGCATTTATATTATTGCCACTAGTACTCTATGTTCATTGGTTATTCTATGTTCTGCAGAACGTTTCATTTTGTCGTATTGTACTCATTGTTTGCAGACACATTTGTTGGCTTTCGCATGCCAAAATTATTGTAGTCGTCTCAGGCGCGAAACAGCCTGACTTAAGCTTAACACAGTGTATCTTCAGTATATCAACTTCACGGTCTCTATCGATTCCATAGTACCTCATTAATTAATGTTATGTACTTTGAAAACATAGTCCATTGCTATGTCACAAGCACTTGAAGGTTGAGAATTTAATTTGAAGATAATGAAGAAATGTCCTGAGGATTGGACGTTGAAGTGATTTTGTATGCGAATGTACGTATTGGGCTAAATGCTATTACGTATTGGGCTAGGATTATATATTGGTTAGAATTTTATTACCTATTCGTTTTGTAGTACAAATTGGATCGAATATTATTACTTATTGGGTGAAATGTTCTTACATATTAGGTTAGTATTACATATTGGGTAAAGAAAAACTCAAAAAAACTTTGAAAAATTATCAAATTTTATAAATGCTTCAGGTTGTGAAGGGGCGTGATCATGGTTGCTATGCATATTTTAGTCTTATTTTGGTCAGTATTATATCCCAAATTCATTTTTATTACATATAGGGTTAAGTGTTATTACATATTGGGTTAGTATTACATATTGGGTTAAGTGTTATTACATATTGGGTTAGTATTACATATTGGGTTAAGTGTTATTACATATTGGGTTAGTATTACATATTGGGTTAATTATTACATATTGGGGTGATACAACTGTCACGAATACTCAAACTGCTAAGCCCTTTTCCTCTACAAGGTCGCCAACAAAAACTTACGGGGGCAGCATGTATCATTCGGCAGATAGTCTCAAGGGGAAATAAAACTCGAAACAAAACCAAGTATTTTTAATGATCTACCGAACCTTAAACATCTGTTAGATCTGTACGATTCTGCTCAACAAGAACTCTATGAATGCTGTTGGGCTATAGCTTTAGTATGTAATATTCACACGGCATATCAAAATGTGTGCCATTTCTTGCCCTTTACATACGATCGAAACAAAATTTAATAGCCAGCATGCATTTTCCATTCAATTGTGAGTAAGCCAGTTGCTTACCTGAAATTGCCACAGAACAAATTTAATTTAGAGTATCGTTCGTTTCACCATCGCTTCGATTCGACTCCTGCCTTTTATAAACATACCGTGATTTGAAATGCTGAAAGAAAAGGTAAGAAACCCCGGATGCTCTCTTTATTTAAGCATACTAGACTTTTTCTCGACTAACAAGAGATATCACAACGAATTTTCGAAATGTCATGTCATCACCAAAACAAAGATGAAAGCCCCGCTGCCTTATTGATAGCTATTGATTCGCAACAATCGGCTTCTGCAAAATAAATCAAATTTTTCTCCTGAAGATATGTTAGTTAAGATTCCACTTACTCGTCCCTTGCGATAAAACCAAGATCCTCACGGCGACATCATTCCTAAACCAGAAAAGCCATGGCAACCAGGCAAGAGAGCAATACGTCATCACAATAAATTAATGTGTTTCAAAAGAGAACTACGTGAGACCGAAGTTTCAAGGCAGGTTTGGCATTGCGCCGGAGGAGAAGTCAACCACTTGAAAAAAAACATGTGGCTCCACTATTGCCTCGATTTCTCCTAAATAACAATTCACATAGCCATGACTATAGTCTTCTGTTCTCACTAAATCTGCTGCATTTACTTTTCAACATTTGAGCAGTGTCACAATAAGTTCTCTGTAAGCTTATTCCTCCTGTTCACTTTGTGTTAGAAGTTTTCTGCATCCAAAGTCTTTGAATCGGTTTGACTATAGCTTGTCAGTATTTTGTGAATGTCGTTCTTTACTGCATTAATAGAATTTTTCATTTTTTCCAATTTTGTTTTGGTGAAAAGATACCATTTGACACCTGGTGGAGGTTGTTAGGAAACAGTATGATTCAACTGTGTATGCCAAGCGTGGCCGATAGATTAGCCAGCCCGATATAAAATGATCTTTTAGACAAAGGTTCATTGCCACGCCATTATGCAAATATTTCAGACCTATTGACACCGTGATTAGGGTCTTTAACCACCCTGTCTCGCCACCGAGATAACAATCACCTTGCATAGTGATGTTAATTGTTTCACCTGCAGCATATATCGGACAACATCTACGGTATTTCTCAAGATGAGCGATCAAAATTTGTAGATCGGCCATACATATACATACATATATATATATATATATATATATATATATATATATATATATATATATATATATATGTACATATTCATATTCATATATATGTATATATATGTGTGTCTGTCTGTCTGTCTATCTGTCTCTCTGTCTGATGTCTGTCTTTGTAGGTATGTATTCTCTAAGAACTACATATGAACCTAGTCAGTGCGAAGCCTCGACAACTAGGCAGAATAATGCATTGTGATGAGAGGGGCATTCAGCATATGTAGGATGTAGGATAAAGGTAATGATGAGAACATTACAGGACTTAACAAGAAGGATATACAGCTTGAAAAGTAAGGGAGTCATTAACTCATGAGTAGTTTACCATGTAGGATGACTCTTAATATGTATATGGCTTCGATGCTTACATACAAACCATCCATGGTGATTGTTTGGGCGAAAGTTTGACAGGTAAAATTTGATTTCTTTTGTCGGCATTTTGAGACCAACTCGGAACGATTGTCTAAGAGGTTTTATTCATCTGCAGTATGAATATTTAATTATGAATCATGAATGGCTTTAGGTTATCTGCATTAATTATGAACAGCTTCTTCTATCCGACAAAGATTGCGTTTCTTACACACTATGGAGTATTACTCCCTTTGATAAGATCGACCATGTTATCTTGAATGGTTTGTTCATACATTTCAAATGCTAGACGTATGCTTAATATATAATTCTGTAATATTGACGTATGCCTTGCTTCGAAAAGACAGGACATGATTTGCAAACACGCTACGCAACCATGAAAAATGAAATCAACTTGAAGCAATCTGACGATCCTTTGAATGCGTGAAACTCGAGTGACACACACACACACACACACACACAATATATATATATATATATATATATATATATATATATATATATATATATATATATATATATATATATATATATATATATATTACTTTCAATACAATGTAACGAGTAAATTGTAAAATTTCAACCGAGGCAAATATGAAACATGGTAACCATGTTAATGTTTGTTACGTTGATAATGATAAATTATGAATTTTAGATTCCAGGCGTTTACTCGTACTCAATAAACGCATCAAACAAATTTATCTTTCTCAATTTACACCACCATTGATTGCAATGACGCGTCGTCAAGTTAATGCTGCTGCGGTCAAAATGTCACAGGCGAAAAAGCGTAATTACATTATGTTCACTGCGCAATAAGTCAAAGGTACACTTGACTAACATCTCGTATAAGTTGTTTAAGTGCTTGATTACTGAAAGAAGGATGTTAACACCTGGTGCAAGGATGTATTTTAGAAGCATTTAGCCATCGACTTGACTAACAATTGAGCCAAACCTTCTCGACTACTTGCTCTTGACCAAACTGACGCGCTCAGATTTTTGCTTACCCACGTCCAATACAAGTATTGCGACGTCAACATTTATTGGAACAGTGGAATGTAATTTCTGAAAACCGGGGTAGTAAACCTCTAGAAAGTACTACAAATTCAACACCGCTATACTTGAAGATTATTCAAAGATATGATCAAAGTATGCGCTGCCTTCTTGACCTCTTCCTGAATAGTACACTGGATTCTGAGAAACATGCTGTCGTCCCGCATGTTCAATTATCAAGAGCTCAATCTTGTCAGATGATAAAAAGTCCAGGAAACATCCAATCTAGGAAATCAAAATTACATTTCTGTTGCGACTGAAATTGACCTGATATGTTGATGCATGCACGTCACTTGCAGTCACCAGTAAATGGTTTGTAGTCGACTTTATACGGATATTGTGATATATTGCATATGCAGAAGTGTACGGTGCATCCATCCGTCCATCCGTCCGTCCGTCCATATATACGTACGTACATACATACATACATACATACATACATACATACATACATACATACATGCATACATGCATACATGCATACATACATACATACATACATACATACATACATACATACATACATACATACATACATACATACATACAGATATGTGTATGCCTCCGGATTTTACTCAAGTTGTGTGACATGCATCGTAATACAACTTTTAATATAGGCCTACATCATTCCACGTTATACTCACCAGATGGAAATTGTCTCTACTGATAGCAAAGTTTGTTTCCAAAACATAGTTCTCACTTACTTGAAGGTCCTCGTTTTGAGAAAAATTGTATCGAACGAAAACTACTTCGAACATGTCACTGAATACCTGCCGCAATATAGCGGTTAATAACATTCCAGTCTTGAGGTCTTAAAAATTGACATTCCGCGGGTTATTTGTGATCAAATGAGCATTTAACTTATTATGATTGACTTGTGAACAAACAGGACCTTTGAAACAGCGTCCGACTTTGTTTAATTGGTGGTCAGACGAAATCAACAAAAGCCTTATTTGTCAATGAAGGAAATATAAGAAACTATGATTTCCCTCGATAAAATATATGCTCAAGGTTGTCAAAGATATATCAGCGTTCATTATTTAAGTTGTACGAGGTTAGGAAAAAAAAAACATCTTTTACAAAATCGGTAATTTAATAGATGTTGTCCTTGCTGGCTTCTCTTACGATTGTTAATAATCCTCTTCAAACGTTCACTGCTGTTGCAATGACGATACGAACTTGGATTTCGAGAAATATTCATTAGATGGTTCGCACGCGGAAGACAGCACAGCGTACTTGACCCCACAATGAATAATTCTTTTAGGGCACTGAACGATCGCATGCCCTGAATAAAATGCCGGCCAAATGTCGTCAGATGATGATAAACTTTCACAAATGTAGCGAGACTTGAAAAAATCCTTTTCAGTCGTCAGCGTGTTTTTATAAAGGCTTAGCGTCATTGAGTCGCTGTAACTTGTCATAGAGGACAACCAAGAGAGGTTTTCCACAGAGCACATCTTCAGAAATTAAATATTTTCCTGGAAGCGGAAATTTCTCGAGAATCTCACTAGTTTATTTTTGACTCTTCATGTCCCAAGCACTGTCTAGCTTTCCTTTGGGTTGGAGATGTAAGAGAAAATAGTGAGTTTGTACCAGAAGTATACCTGTGATGCAGTACTGACACGTGATGCAATTCTTTGATATGAAATCAATCACAGATTTTATACCTTTAAAGGGACATAAGCTGTAACTTGTGGCAAGTTTTTCAGTATTCTGCTTCTGTATATATACTACCGTGTCTGACCCTCATCCGCTTGTCATGCTGAAATTTTGAGTATTCTTTTTGTCAACACCGCTTGTATGTGTGAAGTGATCATTATTTATTGTTTACAAGTGAATTCTAGTCCGGACTTGAATACAATTTTTAACAATAACAATATAGATTATACTCATATATAGATTGTGTTGATATGCTAAATACTTGGCATTAAATTACAGTTTAGGGATTCAATGCAGAAAGTGTAGGGAAACCACAAAACAAAAGTTCTGAACTTAGCCAAAAGATACAGCTTATAGAGCTTTAACTATCAGCTAATATTTTATCAGTTGTATTTTTGATAAAATTCATTACATTCAATCACCATACGTTCTTTTGCACAACACGTTATCAAATGGTTACAACCCAGTGTGTAATGCATCGCTGCATGACAGTTTGAGTTTTTCAGTTTGCAAAGGTACATCTCTGCTCGGAGTTTAACTTCCAAGTCCACGAAGCTAGACTGTTTGAAGGTTTGAAAAGCCAAACACGGACAGATGGGATGCTAAACGACGCCGTCACGTGATTTTATCTTCATAGTTTCGTCCCAGGTCCCTCTGATTCGTATAGTTACTTTCTTAAACATGATAGACACTGCTCGGTAATGTGATTCGATGTCCAATGCGAATGATTAAGGCGTTCAAAGACCAATTCCTCAGACAGAAATTACGCTTCGATCAAATCAGCATCCAAAGGTCTAATAACAGTAAAAAGAACAGGCCGCATCCCTGGGCTTATACAATTGTGTGCGGCTCTTTGCTCTGATGAGGATATTTAGAGGTCATTGGGTCAGAAATTCAGGTAAATGGGACTAGAATAGAGAAACTTCTGTACAAAATGAAGAGTACTTATGTCTTAACGACGGCATTAAAGCCAAGCAAGTGTAGTTCAAGTTATGTTCAGTCAAGTGTTAATCCTATCAACTTATTCTCTCTTGCGAAACATAATTACACCACAGACCCTCGAGAAAAAAAATCGATGGTCTATGATTACATATACATGTGTATGTACAATATTACACGCATATTCACTCTTACATATTTTCATACGTTGTATGTATGTATGTATGTATGTATGTATGTATGTATGTATGTATGTATGTATGTATGTATGTATGTATGTATGTATGTACGTACGTACGTACGTACGTACGTATGTATGTATGTATGTATGTATGTATGTATGTATGTATGTATGTATTCATGCATCTATCTAATAGCTATCTATTATGTATCTATTTATCTATGTATGTATATATGTATGTATGTATGTATGTATGTATGTATGTATGTATGTATATTATTATATCACAATATTTCAAAATTGATATATAACAGTAAATGTGCTTCTCAGGGACACTATACATCAATAATTTTAAAAGTTGCACAAATCAAGATTTGGTCAACGATTTCTGCCATTTTACAAACGGTTAAAGTCTTTGGTCCTCTAAGAACTGTTAATGTTTTCACATAGGTATCTATAGCCTTTGCTTCAATCCAAATATGATATCGGCGTGTTCTGGAAGGTCATTGCATCGCATGCCATGATCGTTCTCATTTTCAGCATGTTCAGTGACCCTTACTTACATATCTGTAAATTAAATCCTATCTCGCACAAATCACATGCTGTGTGCTCACAGTGTTCCGAAGATTCCCACAAATAATTACTCAAATTCCAATAGAATATTATCAATAGCCGAGTCGTGCCGTGGGAGTAATTACCAAAACTGCCCGCAGCTGACAAAACGGCTCTCAGTAATCCTGAAAATGATATTACGCATGTGCCAGATACACGTGAACAGCATTTTCACGATCATAAGACACGGTTACCATGGAGTATCAGAGTACTGTCCACAAAACGCACTTTGACAATTGTGAATAAGTGAAATTTAATAGAAAGAGTCATTTTGGATGAATGTCTTCTTCGATCACGAAATCAAACAGGTGTCAGAACACCATATGTTGGTAATCTCGGTTGTTAATCTACTATAAGTACGGCACTGCAAGACATAGAAATTTCATTTATCCATCCGTACTTCAGAGGGATTTGACTACATGCCTGCTGCAGAGACCTTGCTGCTCGCCAAACAAGAGCCAGAATTAGAGGCCTTCACCCACGAGATGGAACGGACGGACGATTCTCGAGTACTTATCGTGTTTCCCTTTTTTGTTTAATTTTCTTTTCATTTTTGGTATCTGATTTCTGTGGCATTTGAACGCTTTCCGGACGCATCTGTCTCCGCTTGATGTGATTTTACTTTGTCAATGCTATTAAATTCCAAATGTTATCCCAATCCACAGGGATTGTTGATGGAGGAGTGGAAATGAATTGCCCTCCGTTCCGCTAAAAATGTGTTCTCGGCCTGTGTTTATTCTGTGAAAAGAAAACGGCGAAAACAGGGTAATTTAATAAAAACAAATGGAGTTTCTATGACAAACCCTAGCAATTTACTTTCGGAAAATTTGGAAAAGCAATCATTTTGACCAGTCTGGATTATGCTTGCTCAGGTAAGACTATAATTCTCTGGGTAATAAACAAATACTAAATTGCTCTCTGAAACGATAAGATTTGTTGCAAGATTATAGTGACGTCTTGAGTAATGAATGAATGAATGAATGAATGAATGAATGAATGAATGAATGAATGAATGAATGAATGAATGAATGAATGAATGAATGAATGAATGGATCTCAGAGTACCACAATGACTGGTAATTTTCAGGTGCTGTTAGACTTTTCAATGAAAAGTCGAAACGTTAACAAATTGTATTCTAATCAAAGGGTACGCTATAGATCAGACTATATTTCTGAGTGATACATTGAAATAACGTTCAAAACTTACAGATCCCAAGTAAATCGGACTCCTAAGATTTGGTGACCCTACAGAATGAACAACCTTGTCCACTGTTTGAGGTCGCCTCTACATCCATGATGTTTATTACAAGCGTTTTAACCGTTTAAGCGTAGAAAGGCGAGTGCTTTTTTCTCCAATGGATATCACTAACCTACTATCTATGGATATACACATAGGTGACAAAAAGTCAGCTTTCGTAATCTCTTTGCTGACGATGATCGACACCTAATTTATTGTAGAATCCATGTGTACTTACAATATGCATCCATTTAGGTACATTTGTTCTATTGTCTGCGTTGTCAGGAAGTGACTTTGCGAGCTATTAGCAATGCCTTCACTTTATCATGCTGAAAGCACATGCCATTTACAGAGATATCAGGGTATCAATTAAGTCGCGGGGGGAAGAACTGTCATTGTTGTATTTATTATCGATATGATAATCTTGTAGACACTTCCTGAAATAGAAACACGTTGAAAAATATCTGAAAATCGTCTACTATGGTTACCCTATCAAAAACGTAACACGCGCAACACTTTCACTTCAGAAATTCGGAACATTCTAACACCACATCAGATTTCTTTCACAACATTGATTTTAGTTTCTCTCCAACGCATAATTTTAAATATTAAACGGTTGCATCATTTAAATTGACTCTCGAACGTGGCAATCTGCATATCTTCAGACTTTCCATGTTAGTGGGAGTGTTTTTGCAGTGCGTGGAACGTCCAATAAAGCATACAAATTGCTCATATATTACTAAATGTCAAGAAATTTTACTTCATCGTGTCACTTTTGTCCCATACATAATATATGAAAGCACAATGCTATACGTTAATCGATTGAAATTTTTTAGAAATTAACTGAGACGTTTGGGGAATTTTTGCTTCCTTTGAAGTATAATGTATACGTGCTAAAACACGATAACCGGTTCGACGCACAAACCGATAATAACATGTTGAGACGTGGGTTTTCTCCTAACTAGCTGATTGTATGTCAGCATTGCCTGTTATGCGTTTTACAAAAGCCTCGGCAGTCGACGGTATTTGCTTGATTATTGTAGATCTCGAAAAATACAGTACCTTTCGTTAACGCTTGATTCGAAGGGGTTAGTAAAGCTGTAATGTGTCGGCTTGTCCAACAGACGGACTAAAGACTGATCAACATGTCCGCTTTTACTCCTTCATGTCGCCTGCGCATATCGTCCAAGCTGTAGAGTAAACACCGAATTCGCTCGGCATCAAACACTACATACAAGACTCCTGGGTTTTCCCATTTGTATGATGTCCGTACCCGAAGACGTTTGTCACAACTTTAATAAATGAGCAGGAGAATGGGTTTTTGTAATCGGAACAAGAGTTTCAAATTAAAATACAGGGAACTCCTTATGCGCAAAGCTTAACTCCGAAATAGAAACACAACTGCAGGAGACGAGGTGCTCTAATGTGTTTACTCCCAAATTAAATTATCCATGAAACAGCTGCTTTTTTCAGCGATGTGTGCGTTCGTCAACATTTCAAACCCTGAAGCCTAACCTTTCCAACAAAGCAATTGGTGAAATGGTGTATTATTTTGAAGGAGATTTGATGACGACACTCTATTTTCTAAATATCTGGCTATGACGTCACCATGTTTTAAAATTTTCTTTTCTGCGTCATTACCGAAATCTTTTTGCGACTTAGTGACAGGGTCTTGTGTTTGAACAACGACGAAGAAGTCAGTCCCGTGTTTTCAAGAAAACTTACTTTATGACCTCGAATTGCAAAGCCGAGACAAGTACACGCTGTTACTTTGGAGAATTTAACAAAAAAAATCGCAAGTTGTTAGGGCACTAGCTTGCATCATTGCGCGTTACTTGGATACATGGTGTACTTTCATTTTAGAAAATTTTCCCCCGGAACGTTTCTGACAAACGCAGCATGGTTCATTTTGCAGATTAATTTTTTTGAAATTCCTTCACGGTGTCAGAGAGAAGGTTACTACTGACAACTCTTCGGGGTATGTTGAGAACGATGTCAAATGGGGAAATAAACAAAGCATGTTATCACATGTTTTTTAGATACATAGGTCAAATCAAAGCACTTTGAATGCGGAGACATATGTGAGAGAAAAACAATTGAATGCGACGCAGACTTTGAATGCGGAGAACAGGTAGTTTTGGGCCACCGTAAAAGCACGTGCACTGAAGATATATCTCAATCAATGACAATCTAGGAAGGGCCAGGGAAAATCAATCTATCAATCAACCAGTCTGTTTGTCTGTCTGTCTGTCTGTCTGTCTGTCTGTCTGTCTGTCTGTCTGGCTGGCTGGCTGGCTGGCTGGCTGGCTGTCTGGCTGTCTGTCTATCTATGAGATCTATCTATCTATCTATCTATCCATCCACCCATCTACCCATCTATGTATCTATGTATCTATGTATATATCTATGTATCTATGTATGTATGTATGTATGTATGTATGTATGTATCTATCTATCTATCTATCTATCTATCTATCTATCTATCTATCTATCTATCTATCTATCTATCTATCTATCTATCTATCTATCTATCTATCATCTTTCTGACTATCGATCTACCTGCAGTACCCCACCTATACCTACCTACCTACCTACCTCCCCTACCTACCTACCCACCCACCCACTACCTACCTGTATACCCGCCTGCCTACCTACCTGTCCGCCCGCCCGTCCGTGTGTTTATATCTGTCTATTCTTTCTATCTATTAGTATCTCACATATCCAAACCATTACCGGTACGACCCAGCCATTTATTTCCTTGGGTGCCCCATTCTTTGAGAAGGTAGATCCTTCGTAGAGAATATAAACTCAAGAAATCATTAATTGAAAGGCAATATTTCCCTGGCCTCTTGCTCAGAACAACCGTTCTTGAATAAGTAGCGTGGTTAGTTCAATTTGCCGTGCAATACTCGGCTTCTAAGCAATGTGAACTCGCATATTGGTGTGCAATTCGAACGCGTCGATGTTCTTTCGCTTGGCTGATCAAAACGCTCGCGCCGTTCGTTTGACGTCGTCATGCACGTTCGCCATGACCTTCGAAGAGATTGCGGACATTTGATCGGGCCTATGTTTATCCATTCCGCCGAGGAGGCTAACCGGATCACCGTTCGGGTCAGGTTGCGTCTCCGTTGTCCTCTCGTAACCTCGGTTGACCTTTATCTTTGTCTACCATTGTACCATTGCAGTTTCTTAATATATTTTCCTAACCATTGTCCAATGTGAACACATGTCAGCCTTTCGGTCAACTTATCATAAGTAAGTGCAATAGCCGTAAAAATAACCGCTCTTACCAACATATTACGTAGAAAAACAAAACACGTATTTTTCATGCTACCTTTTACCAAGGTAGGTGTAGCAATGGTCCAATTACTAGGCTGTATAGTACACCTATTAAAGTAATAACGTTAAAAAGGAAAATATCTGGATTATTCCCTCGGGCGATACTGCCTTGATTCAACCACTTATCCGTGTTCGGAATTAATCAAAACACACGATGAGATTTATTACATGTATGAACCAGGAAGTAATATAGATTAGATGTGGCGAATGCTTAATGAAGAAATGGGCTATAAAAATCGTTTTTTGAAAATACAAGTTTTCCGTCGGTGCGATGCTCGTTATTAACTTGGAGATTTCTGTCTATGAAAATAAACACAGAGGTTTTCTAACATCTGTTGGAATGGAAATTGTAATAACATTATAGGTAACAGAATCAAACGTAAGCGAAAATGTCAATTCTACTATGAACATAAAGTGAATTTAAAAAATGTGATTTCATAAAAAGCAATAATTGGGTAACAGAATATTTGTGACCGAGATGGACAATGTGAGCACATTTTCCAAGGAGGGTTTTGCAGAGAATATGTTCACGTTTTTTGCCTTGGTCTCTTGCATTTCAAATCACGTTCGCGCATGGCAGGATATCTCACGAGAAGTGTTTCAACCTATTTCAAAGCGATTCAATCGTCACTTTTCCCTCTCCGCGAGAGACTGGATTTCGACATGTAAATCACCCATAGTGTTGAATTCCCTAGCATCCAGCACTCATGCGAGGTTTAGCGGCATTTAGAGTAGCGTGGTAATACTGAGCACGGCAGTACCGTCAAAATCCATTCGAGGGAAAATGCCAGTTATATTGTATACGTCTTAACACGACAAAAAAATACAGGGACGTGATCAGACGGTGTATATAATGAACGGGCCAATGGCAGATCAAAACTACGAGATAAATGTAAACAAGGCCATTTATTTCCTAGGCGGCGTAAATATTCACCTTTAGTCGCCAAATCGTGCATACTCCTATTTCCCATCGGTATTTTCGTCACTAATGCAATGCACTTAATTGAGCTTTTCTTTGCAGGTTGCCAGTGGAGAATGTTAAAATACATGCACGTGATGGGAGCATTAGGATGGCCTTGGCCAAATCCTCTTTACGATGCTGTTAATTGTATTACAGAGCGTTGTCCTCTTCCTGTAAGCCTGCGTGTCAATCTCCCTACATTCAAGAAGGGTTTTCGCGAGAGTATAATTACTGGATGGTAATTGTAAACCGCGCGTGTTGTCTTTCGCGTAATATAACCTCGCGCGGCTTGATCATCGTTCCTCTAGTAACGCCTTCCTCTATTACAACGCGGAGTGTCGCTACATGTGACTGTCTTGGTTGTGTGGATATCACGTACTAACTCGGGTATCTGGTTTCAAATCTTTCATTGGTATATTTATTCAAACCTCTCGTCGAGCGCAAATCCAGTGTAAGGTTACATTGACACTAGAAACGAGATAATAAAATAGTAGGCATTCCTCCAAAGCTGCTTATACACCAAACGTCCTCGAGAGGGTTCTCGTCGCACTAAGGTGATTACAAGAGGTCACGCTGGGGTCAATCCCAAGCACCTTCCCTTGTCCTTGTAGAATGACAGCACGAGGTTGTGTGAACTTGGAATAGTAAAAGCGGGAAGCTTGGTATTCCGAATCCTAGTCGGAAATGATGCCGAGTGCTTCATACCCATACGCCTTCGAGAAATAGATGAATGGACAGATAAATAAAACAATCAAATAGATGATTAATAAATAAATATTAGCATTACGATATCGAACGCTGACAGTAGTAACAGCTGCAACAATCCCAATTTTAAAGATACGAAAATGATGGCTACATGTAGGCAGACATACATACATACATACATACATACATACATACATACATACATACATACATACATACATACATACATACATACATACAGACATACAGACAGACATACAGACAGACAGACAGACAGACAGACAGACAGACAGACAGACAGACAGACAGACAGACAGACAGACAGACAGACAGACAGACATGCATACATACACAATACATACATACATACATACATACATACATACATACATACATACATACATACATACATACATACATACATACATACATACAGACAGACAGACAGACAGACAGACAGACAGACAGACAGACAGACAGACAGACAGACAGACAGACAAATATAAAGAGGGGACATTTGGGACAAACGAAAGAATGAAAAGAACACTTTCTGAATGAACTTAATTTGCTAACTTTTTGGCTATAAATAGGACGCCATCGGCAGAAATCTGTCGGAGAAATCTGGCATTTCGCCTGATAACAGAGGCGTAAGTGAATATCAATAGGTCAAGTTTCGTCAACACCCACGTTCCGGTTACCTATGGTTACGCGGAAAGCCGGCGGTTAAGAGATACGCAAACACGATAGAAGATATGTGCGATACAACGTCACGGAGGATACAACGCGCAAACACATCGGAGAATATCTTTACGATAGTTTTATTGATTGTACATCGAGGATAAGCTTATGTATGACCACTTATATATATATATATGTACGACAACTTTCAGAGAAAATGTAAGGGATGATTTTATGTGTCAACTATAATAATATTCTGGAATTAGAGGAAGTACGACAATTAAAATATATGAATCGCGCTTTATGCGGCCATTTCCAAACTCAAACTTTTGTCAGTTTACTTTCTATTTGGTGAAAATATCTTTCATGCCTTTAAATGTAGCACTGTACTTTATTTTATCGGTTCGTTCATAGACACCCCTTCTACTGTTCTATGGTTTGTCGCACGTCTCCGGCTTCAGTGTAGTATTATGTAACTTTAAGTGATTTAAGAGTTCCAAACCACGCATCAACAGAGTTCAAGCTGCAATCTGCCGTTGTTGGCTACTGATGTGTCGGGCTGTTCTCTCACAGGAACCATTTCTGACACGATCGACGGTTCAATTTATCACAGAATGTTCAGACAAGTAATATTTTCACAGATTTCTGGAAAGGCTTGATTGAGAGTTGAAAAATGAATTATCAAACGACCTTGTACAGAGCTTTGTTGAAGAAAGGATACATGGAACAGAAAAACTGATGCCTAATCAGTGCTATCAGCATTTCAAATTGCGTTGTAAACATTGCGTTTCTTCCGCAACCGTAGAGCTGGACGTGCTTACGTGCGCTGGATATCCCGCGGCGCTCCAGGCTATAAGCGGACGTAGATTCTATTTTCAGATGAACGATTTGCGCGACGGTTATGATGAAGACAACGTCGTTATGATGCTCCGTGTTCACTCAGGCGGAACGGTTTCGTCAAGACTGCTGTTTGCAATAATCAATCCATTTTTTTTTCTCCTCTCAAAAATCAGATACCGCCTTCGCTGACCGCTAACGTCATTTCGGTTTTAGGGGAAAATGCGTTTGATGTAGCGAGTTCCGACTTTGAGAGATGTGAAGCGTTGAAACAAGATAAGAGTGGATAACTCCCAATACGGCGCTCTGAGATACAGATCGACGAGGCATCGGACGGTAATGGGCATACGCTGTTTTTTACGCAAGATGGGGGTTCCACTCTCTGAATCGACAATTTTCTCCGAGAAGGCAATTTTCAATAATGGAACTTAGAAGTATCAAACTGCGGACAAATTTTGCGTTAGAATATCTCGTTATTCCGCCAAAGATTGTGAAATGATAGCTAACTAATAGTCGGCCGCAAAAGGGAAACAATTTAAAGGCGTATTGACGTGCAATCGATCAGTGAAAATGTGATTTACGATTCATTAGATTTCATAGATAAATGATGTTTTAATATCCTTTAACATGGAACGTTCGATTGCCGCATAATATGTTTGCTTGTTTCCTCCCCAAAAATAATCAAACAAGAAAAAACATGTCGCGTTACCCGACCTACCTTATATCACTCCTGTGGACACTAAACATGTTTACGAAATGTAAGGGGCCATGGGTAATTTAAACATGCCTATGGATAACAAAATACATGTACTGTGTTTGACCTAAAACTGCCCTCCCCTATTGGTAAACAAAAGAGTGGAAGAGCGAAGATCCGATTTGAACTTCCTTCAGACACGATGATTGCCGAAATTGCCCGATTATGGGAAGTTTAAACTATAGACAGATTATCGACCGATAGGCGTTTCAAAATAAAGCCTAACGGTAATTTGGAATCACTGACACATATTTGTGCACGGTGATTCAAAATAGTCACACTCACCCCTTAAAGGTATACAGTCACCTGTAATCTAAATATGCCCATATATGGTCAAAGGGGCGTTCCTTGGTATTCAAAGTGCCCATATGAGGGCTCTGTTTTAAGAAGCGGCCACCCGCTTAAAATCTGTGATTGGTTAGATTTTCTCTTTCCATAGTAACTGTGGCAAAATTGGAACAGGTGACAGTATACCTTTAACGCAACAACTTTCGTTTTCATACGCGTGTCTTATTTACCCACGGTCCCTAAGTAAACTAGTCAAATTTTGCACTTTTCTTGGGTTCCGAACAACCCCATAAATAAACAGGCTGTCAGCCAATAACACCCTATAGTTTTGGAAGCCGTGCCATCGGAAACACTGATATATATTTTCATTTTGGGCCAAACACGAGTGGAGTTACTTGTAAACTACTTAGTTCTTGCAATGGCAGTATATCAGTCACGTCTCACCGTTAAATAACCGTCGACGGAAATTCTGCCCTTTCGTAAACCATGATTGATGGCGGAAGACAGAAATATGCCAAACCTCTTTATCCATTAGCAGTCGATAAGCATCTGTATTTAAGCGTCACTCAGATATATATTTAGAGAAATTCAAAATGATTACGACACGTACAAGCCGTTTTTTTAAATCGCAAGATGTTGGAAGAAAATCCTTCAAAACTCTTCTACTCCTAGGATTTAAATCCTTTAACGCCTTAAGTTACACGAAGTGCATCGTAAGACGCTTTCAACTCGAACACGTGGGAGTCATAATCATACTGCTGAAATATCGTGAATATTTATGGAAACACGCTCAAAGATCTCCTATTATGATTTGGTTGATATGCAACTAGGAGAAGACTTAATCTATTTTTGATTAACGCCCGAACACTCGCAGCAACATTAGACTGCGAACTAGATTAACCTCAAATAAGCGTGACAGGGGAGGATAATAAATATGCACAATTTGTGAGTTGCGACGCTTGTAGAATTGTCATCAGTAAAAATTCCAGACAGGAATTCCGTCTCGCTTGACAGCCAGGATAGAAACTTGAAAGTCGTGTCGGAAACTTAAGTTTTGACTGTTATTTCATCGCCATATAAAATTCACAATAAGAATAATTGTAATATCAGTATCGATTCAGAAATACATCATTTTTATCCCATGAAAAAGGAATTTTAACTATTTATTTCAAAAACATTTCATAATGCACACTATGAAAGGTAAATGTGATAATCACCCTTATAAATTTTTCTCGTGATTTCAGTTATTACTTTGGCAACCGGAAACTTTGAGGATTCTTCTCTTTGTACCTTGATATTTAAAAAGGTTTACGACATGACCCTTTCGACCCAAAATAAATTGCGATTTTTGAATAAATCTGAATAAGATTAAGAAAGTAATTATATGTTTCCGCTACCTGACCTGACCTATATCTTCGAGAAACCTTGATATATTATCGCTTTTATGAGTGTTGTAACTGTTATATATTCGAGAATATTACCCAGAGGAATTATTTCCGCACACACGTAGGGTCCTTCCAATTTTTGTATAATTGCTTGGTCGTTGACATATATAGAGTATAGCTACGGAAGACGTCCTATGAGAGGCAAATATGATGTATTTTGGTCTGAGCTGTTAGAAGTTTTACCTTATATTACAGCAACCATTTTCATATTGACTTTCAGGTAATATGTATTCACTAATGCAGTGTGTAATTCCCATATGCTTAGTACATGTCGTTCCCAGGGTCTAACTAATCACCGCTCCTTTGTGGACAGGAGGAACCATCTGAGGTAGTTGAATAATTAAACATTGGGGATTATTTGTGGGTATGGGAACTAAGCAGAGCGATGCCACACCGAGTAGAAGTGATGCGATATCGATTTCATAGCGGCGCCAAGTGCATCTAATGAATGGCCCGTCCCATCGGCATCGGTTCAAATGAAACAAAAAAGCATGACAAATTTTCTGTGCTCTTCATTAAAACTTAAACAGAGTCTCAGGCCATTCAGATCGTGGGACTACACTTTGATATTTAAACGTAAGAGAGACCATCCTTGATTATTTGCAGTGGTTTGTACGGAATTACGGCGATTGCCGCGTCAGTAAATTAATTTTTCTGTTTCAATGTACAACCGGGCATTTCTATCACAATTAATCATAGAAGACCTAAATGTCAAATGTATACATACGCTAAATAATAACCGTCTGCTCTTGCAGCGTCTGTCTTCAATTGTCTACCGAAGGGGGCATGATATTGTTGTTGTTAACACACGTGCCGTTTTGGATAGACTCTGGTGGACATTATTCTGAATTATGATCAATAAAAGTTGAAGAGGCTAGGAGAATCTTCTATCAAAGGTTCAGAGGCGGAAAATATCCCCCTAGAAGGTGACTCTGTTAATGTCGACGGCTTCCGACTGAAGAAATCAAGCATTTAATCCTTCCCTTCAACAGAATACAGCTTCGTGTTATGACTTTGTGCCGTTGATTCGGAACTGCATGGCAGTAGTAATCTCGTAAAAACCAACGATCCAGTATTTTGAAAACATTTTATAGCTCTGGGTGACATCATAAAATTGACTCAATATTACTTTCCTACGCATTATTGGTAAAAATATATATGCTGATAAAACGGAAAGCGGGTGATACCATTGTTTATGTTTTCCGATTTATCTCGTGAATATATCTCAATTATCTTGACAGATAAAGTTTGCAAATCATCGGTATTTTAACGGTGATAAAGAGTTAGGGGGCTTTGTTGTCGCTGCAGGCGAAACACGGAGAAGCTTACTCTGGAAAGTACGTGTAGCCTTCACCATCGCACCTTCATACTTATTAAACACAGCCAGAGAATTTAGTTTGCATGATGTTCGGCTCAAAATGAAGGTCATGGCAAAGGTATGCCACTCAAATTATTATTACTTAAAGACATACATGGCTGCGCATGATATGTCTCGTAAGTAGAGTGAATACTAGAAATCCACGTCAAAACGAGGAGACGACCGGAGGATGATAAAACATCGATCATGGTCGTTATCTTTTGCATGATTGTTGTCTACAGACTTTTCAATCCAGTAGGCGCCAATGGGAATGTTAACATAACGTTATACCATCCACACTATAATCAGGAACATATTGAAGCCGGGCATATCTGCAGATCAGTGCTTGTGTCTGCAACAGGTTTAATTAAGTTCAATGAACAACACTGCGTCGGGCTGAGAGTACGCTGAATGCAGAGCGGGCGCTGATCTTTCAGTTGAAATGCCAATTCCCGGGAATCATGCATTGACAGCGCGTCAGTGAAAGGTACTTTGAATTGTAATTGACATCTACTGGGTCGTGTCACGCGAACGCCCGAGCGTTTATCAGCAGCACTCCAATTGACGTCGATTTTAAATGAGAGTTACTATTTCTGCTCCTTGGAAACCTTTCTTCTCCGACCGTCCAGTGTTAAAATTTTATGGCAACTGGATCTCGGGTGAAAGTTTTCCATCCGCATGTCTTGAAATCTTGATGAAAGATTTTGACAATGATAAAGATTATCTGAAGACACCATTACCACGACTCCATTGTTTACTATTACAGTGCGTGCGAACGTTCTACGCAGGGAAGTTCTGATTTAAAAACATAGATCAATTAAACTGGGTTTTGCTTTACTGAAACTAATGATAACTATGTAAAACATGACTAACGACGGCAATTTCTAAAATAGTATGCCTTGGGCGTGTACACAATGGCAATGGTTGGTAGAGGACATTGCAAACTGCACAATTTGAACACACCGGCTGGGGTCTTACCCCCGGAAGATAAGTTTATTTAATGGATTTTTACAACGTTGGACAACTCAGCCAGAATACCTATCTGCCATAACCTGGAATCACACAGACTACAGTCCGACGGTGCTTTTTTATATTCATTTATTTATGAAAGGCACGTTTTCCCTCTAAGCTTTAAAGGCTGGGCCCATAATGACCATACAGGCAAATCGAAATGTACGTAGCATCGAATGAGTGATGGCATAGTGTGCTTTATGAAATATTCTGTCCTCACGCTTTCTCAACACATCAAAATACCCGTGCACTGGGGAACGATAGCCGTCACTCACTGGATATATCGATGAAAGCGTAATCTAATCGTCCACGGCAGAGAGGCTTGTTAAAGTAAGGGAACTAACACAATTAGCAACAGTTGGCGGAAAAGAAAATATTTCATCTCTTTTTTTTCACTCCCACGACGTTAACCTAAATGCTTAGAGCCCCCTATTTGCAAGAAAATTTTTGTTAGCCCCCTCCCGCTAACATAAAAATTTAAAGCCGACCGGCACCAATCTATCAACATTTTTGTCGATACAAAGCTAGCAATATCTGTGCATTATCATATATATATATATATATATATATATATATATATATATATATATATATATATATATATATATATATATATATATATATATATATATATAACACCTATTACTTGACCATGAGGGATATAGCGCCCGGCCTACGGTCTCGGGGAATAGCAATGTATTTCTGGTAAGGCATGGCGACTCGGGGTAATAAACGGCCGCTACAGCTCAAATAAAGACAAGGTTTTAGATGCTTTATAACACGCCCACACGCTCATGTGGTATTATGTTATGGTTTTTCCAAATTTGGTCAAAAACTATTTCCCTATAGGAAAAAGTCTTTTACAAATACCCTCTGACGTCACTATTGTCGAAACAGGGAATGAGCATGTTATATATATATATATATATATATATATATATATATATATATATATATATATATATATATATATATATATATATACACTCATAAATCAACTTATAAGAGTAAGGTGATTTATGAGTGTAATTTTGTATAAGAAATTTGATCATCAAATTTCACTTAAAGTATCATTTCACTCTATGTTGTACCCTTTGGTGCAAACTATGATCAATGTTTCCCCCTTGCAAAAATAGAATATATCTATAGACACTTATATATGTTTCACAATTGATATGAATGTACTTGACTAGAATATGGTGAAGAGGGCATCAATTATGTACAAGAAATTTGTTTTTGGAATTTCACCCAAAAGTGTCATTTCACTATACATTGTTGTCTATTGTGCAAACTATGAACATTTTTTCCAATACAAAGCTACCCATATCTGTGCATTTGCATATCTTTGGAAACTGATATGAATGTACAGCACTAGAATATTGGTATTAAGAGGGCATCAATTATGTGCAAGAATTTTTTTTTCGAAATTTGACCCAAAAGTGTCATTTCACTTAACACTGTAGTCTATGGCACAAACAGTGAAAAATGTGTTTCCCTTAGCGCATTCGCATATGTTTGACAATTGACTTCAATTTCATCCGCTAGAATAGGTGATTATAAGTGTGTTACAAACATGATTATAAAATTCCATTAAAAGATATCAACATGTTATACATACGAGTCTACTAGGCAAACTTTAAAAAAATCAATATAGAACTAGCCATATCTGCTAAAATTGATTAATTTGCATGAACGCCTTTTTCCTAGCCAATTGTTTACCTTTTCAGTACCCCCTCCATTATAGCACGCTGTTACTCTCATTTCTCATCACCAAACTTTGACAGTAAGCGTTGCAGTTTTCATAAGTACAAAGTGTAAATGATCATCAGTCATTGAAATACATCTCTCTCATTGGATAACCTCAGAAAACTGGTTTCTAAAAGAATTATGTTCTGCCCTGTTCAGTGTGATTTATCTGTATGGTTTGCATTTTAAAGTTGAATACCCCTTATAACTCTTGAATTTCAAGCGACCCCTCGAACTCACTGTTTGTTTTTTTTTCGTGGCCCCCATTTTCTCTTCCGCCTCACCCCAATCCCTGCCGTTAATAATGCTCGTTCCCTAACTTGCATTCAGCTTTCAATCTGAAGCACCAAGTCTTCACAACTCACGTTACTTTTGATCTTTACGTGAATTATGATGAGTATATCAACATTACCCCCGTGTCGAAATATTGCATTCGTTGATTTATTTATTTTAAATCTCCGTAGCTTAATGCCAGAAAATTCTGAATTGAATGAAATGTCACGAAGGAATTTCTGTCCTCTTGGAAGTCAATTGTTCCGTCGGCAAAGGGAAAACCTGAGAATATTCAACCTTATATTTCGCTCAAGGCTTTATACGCAATCCCCATTAATAAACGAATAAATCAATGACTATGTGAAGTTTGAATTTAAGAAGAGAGCATGATAATTGTGCATTTATGCAGCGAGCATATCCATCATAGAATACCAAAAAATGACCTTTGATAGGCATCAAGCTTTTGCTTGAACATAAAACATGGTGAAAAATAAATGACTATAATAATATTTTCAAAAATAAATACAAAATAAAACAATCTTCCAGAAAGATGAGGAAGCCAGTCAAAATTAACGGAAAGGGCAATAAATTTGAATAAATATACCACTAGAAGGTCAGTTTGAATCATTCTAGAATATCGCTGTCTGGCAGAGAAGCTGACGTCATATGGAGTTGGCGCTTCCCGCCAGCTTTGAAACAGTACGCCGTCTCTGCAGTAGGTCACCCCTGAGCAGAAGAGCAGAGGCACGGGAAGCAAAGCCCTGTTTTTTCTAGTTACTATACTCACGCGGTACCTATTTTGACGGTCTTATAATTAATGCCATGACCCTAAGCTTTGATTTTTGAACAAAAACGAGATCATTAAATCTGAAGATTTGATTACCTTTGCCAAAGGAAGGCATTGAATTGAAAACAAATCAGAAGAATAGATATATGAATAAGTATATATATATATATATATATATATATATATATATATATATATATATATATATATATATATATATATATATATATATATATATATATATATATATATATATATATACTTATTCATTGATCTATTCTTCTGATTATATATATATATACTTGTTCATTTATCTATTCTTCTGATTATATATATATATATATATAAACAAGGAAATAAATAAATAAATAAATAAATAGTATATAAATAAATATGTATAAACAATATAAACTTCAGATGAAGCTATGTGTCAAGATTTAGCTATAGGAACACTACTAGGTCATATTCGTGCGGAATCACTTGAATCATTAGCTATGATGTGGCACATACAAGACAAGCACATCTGTAAGCACAGGTTGGGCCAAAGAAAAGCATACGTCCATTTGCAGACTATGAAAGCAATTCGTTGTTAAGTTTCAAACATGTGTCACTCCTACAACTTCAGGATAT
Source organism: Ptychodera flava (assembly GCF_041260155.1). NCBI lineage: Eukaryota > Metazoa > Hemichordata > Enteropneusta > Ptychoderidae > Ptychodera > Ptychodera flava. The sequence goes on from NC_091933.1 coordinate 32,227,660, forward strand.
GAGTGATATTACAAGGCACTAAAATCACGTGTTTCCGTTGACATGCCCTCGAGTAATAGGGAGCGCTAGTCGGGAACCTTTTATTACTTTTTATATGGATGTGATACATCAAAAACAGCAAAATTTGACAAAACCATGCATGCACGATTTTTGAAAATACGAATAAGTTTAAGGTAGATGGTTTGAATTAGCGTTGGTCAGATCGTACTTTATTAATGTTGTAGTTATATTATCATACTGCTCAGCATCTTTGCATCGAACATTTCATCTTCCTTTCCCTTGCAGGACGAGAGAGAGAGAGAGAGAGAGAGAGAGAGAGAGAGAGAGAGAGAGAGAGAGAGAGAGAGAGAGAGGAGAGAGAGAGAGAGAGAGAGAGAGAGAGAGAGAGAGGAGAGAGAGAGAGAGAGAGAGAGAGAGAGAGAGAGAGAGAGAGAGAGAGAGAGAGAGAGAGAGAGAGAGAGAGAGAGAGAGAGAGAGAGAGAGAGACAGAGAGAGAGACAGAGAGAGACAGAGAGAGAGACAGAGAGACAGACAGACAGAGAGAGAGACAGACAGAGAGACACAGAGAGACGGACAGACAGAGACACAGACAGACAGACAGACAGACAGACAGACAGATAGACAGACAGACAGACAGATAGGCAGAGACAGGCAGAGACAGAGACTGACAGAGACCGAGACAAAGACAGACAGACAGACAGACAGACAGACAGACAGACAGACAGACAGACAGACAGACAGACAGACAGAGATAGACAGAGAAACAGAGAGTCAGTCTGATAGACGGAGAGTACAGAGACAGACGGGGACGGGTAGACAGGCAGTCAGAAAAGACAGCTATCATGAGGTTCGAGCGATCCAAATCTAGCTGTGTTGACCTTATCAGTTAAAATGATATTGAATGGTATTATGTGGGGATTCATGGAAGTCTGTAATGTGACATCTTCACTTCTTGATAAATCACATTGTGAAAACATTGCAACGCTGAACTAAACAATGTAATCAAAGTAGATTAGCGCGGACAGATGCCAAAGAATACACTTAGGACTGTTTGCGTAAAAGGTAGACATTCTTAGATTACAACATCGTCATGCTATGGTAGAAGAAAAACATATCTTCTTAATGAATACTACTTTACGTCTGATTTTATCAATGGAAGTTATCGAGAGGATTTTTTTCGGAATCACAGCGAGATTGACGTCAACTAGAATGTTTTGCTTTACTGCTTGTCAACATGGTATTCATCTCCCGCGATAACGCCACGCTCACAAAAATCAATCATTTCTTTCCTAATATCATTTGTGATATTAGTAAGCCCGGACGACAAAGCTTTCACTTCTCAGAGCGGAGTGGCAGCGGCGGGTAATTGTCAAAATGGCTTAAAACCTTACGAAAATATCGAACTGGATTTGTCAGAGACTCAGAGCCTTCTTGTCTGGAGCGTGTAGTCTGTGATGATTAAGGCAAGAAAGTCGGTACAAGATTTAATTTGTCATTTGCAGATACGCACATTTCTAGAAAAATATAGGATTATCTGTAGTGCCGTAAAATTTAATGAAAAGATAGCCTCTGTGATATTTTGATATAACTTCATTCCCATTGGCACCCCTTCAGAGAATGGCTCACACAAGCTTCCCACGACATAATTGCTGGATACCCCGTCGTCAGTGAGCGTCGTTAAAATTGCCCACGCTTCATTATAAGCGAGTTTTCCTAGGAGGAACTGCTACTGATGATGTTTTCTACTCTTCCAGGGATCTGAAGAAAAATATACGTTACCCCACTTTTGTAGTTACTGTACTTGTTCAGCACACACTGAACCTGGCTCGCTAAGTGATTTTAATTCTGCCGTTAACGGGCAATACGTGCCATATCGACCGCTAACTCGTTCTAATAATATTGAGTATTTCTTTTCAGTACACTGAATCTCATGGAATCGTCACGACACTGCCATGCAGTTACGGTGAAACCGCGATATCGTTTCGTAATCGAGTCAACGCCAGAAGACATTAAAAGAAGTATGGCGATCAGAAATGGTTTGAGGCTTGAAAGATGCTTGGTGCATTGCCCGATGACATCCCACTGCAGTGATATTCCAGCTGCGGCCGTCCCACCGTTTAAGTCGTACGTTACGGCAAATATAAGCGTACCTGCACTTATATCATTAAAACGTATCGACGGGGCAATTCACAAACTATGCACGCGAGTGGACGAGGTTCCGCACAAACGCAGATAGGTGGTTGAAGGTAGGGGAGTTCAGCGTGTCACTAACGGACCGAGTCAGTTTTGCACATATAATAATATTTTGTAGAATCATATCAGCATGAGATAAAAATACCTCGGAGAAATTCACATACAACTGGCTGCCCTCATGGTTGTCATGGTGATCGATAAGCCTCCATACGTACATAATAATCCAAGCAAAGTAGCCCTGTCGACATGTAAGATTTTTTATTTCATTACTTTACACTGTTGTTGTCATAAACAGCCGCATTGCATACAACAGTTTTCATCGGTCCGGGGGCTCATGCAGACATTTTAAAAATCATACAAAACAACTACAAATCAAAACAAAACATGTTTACGAAAATGAGAAACTACAGGGGAAGATCACTCTTAATGTATTCTTACGAGTCACATTTGATTGTTCATCATAGTTTGCCTGTTATTGGTTTCTGTAAGTAACGCATTTCACACTTTGATGCCTCGAAATTACAGACGATGTCTACGAGCTTTTATTTATTTATTTATTTATTTATTTATTTATTTATTTATTTATTTATTTATTTATTTACTTATATATTTAATTTATTAACTTCGAACTCCAATGCAGACGTGATACTGTTTAAAACCATATTTCCATCGGTATTCCGCACTTAGTCTAACTGGAAGCTTTCAGCAGAAGAGAAATAAAAAAGTGGTCACAGGAGAAAGTTTGATACATAACAGGTCTTGCGATAAGGTAGTATGCGCCTCGAAAGTTAACAACTTAAACTTTTGCTAAAAATTTCCTCAAGGAATCTTTCAACCATTCTCTTTCAAAATCAAGAATAAAATTCGAGGGGGTGTCGCCGTGCAAATGTTGGTACCAGAAAAACAAATTACCGAAGATTTACCGATATATCTGAAATTCGAAAATGGCCGCCATCCCTGTGTTGACTATTTGGAGAAAAATAAAATTTTCGAATTTCGGAAAACTAAGGCGATAAAAAGTTTTCTTACACCCAGCGCATTAAAATGAACCCCATAAGTGGTAGATTAGAAAAGAATTGTAAAAGTTTGAGAGTCCGAATATCTGTCCCCGAGGCGCGCTTTCTACCATAAGCAGGGTAATGTATAATGATCACCTACATCGGGAGGAAAGTAAATAAGTTTGATCAATGTTGTCGATAAGGCCCGTTCATACATTCAAATATCAGAATTATCGTTAACCTTGAGTAAAAACTTTGCTGTGCAACCGACATTACCTTAAATGATGAAAATAAGTTCCCGAAGTAATTTAATAAAACACAGGTTCAGAAATTATACTCAGCGCTCTTTCTGAAGAGTGAAAACTTTGTCAATATTTTTTTAAATGTTCCGTAACTCCATACATGTAATACAACGATAATGAAGAGCATTGCGGGAAAGGACGTGATAGCACACCATACGATACTGTGAGAGACATAGGGAGTGGTGTCACATTTTACAATGCTGACGTCACTGACATATTTGCATACTTACTTGTAGATTCTTACACAAAATTTAAATGTTTGTATCCCAAGACTAAGTTTCATCAATAGTCATCCTCAAGGAATCTTTCCTGATTAAAGTTAGGGAATCAATATATTAGTATAGCAACATGTATGAAAATCGATGGAGACGCTTTCAGCTTTTAGCGCACATGCGCGATCTCCTGGAAGATAGACTACTAACCAACGAGAAATAAAGTCAGCAAACTATAGGCAGATACACATCTTTTCCCATTTGTGGTTTTTACGACCTGTCATCAAGTTTTACTCTCTCTCTTCCTTTATATAGCATCATTTAAGTAAAATAGTCAGTGTTGACTCGTCTCCTCTCATAGCAATAAACTTTCTTAAGGAGGTTTTTTTCTGAATACAGCAGGGTTACTTTATCATTTTGCGTTTTGTCTTATTCTCCCCGAACACGCAAATGATGTCCAAATTTCTAGGAATGCGTGCACCGGCGACCATTTGTTGTGATGGATTCAAGTATATCACTCAGCTACTTAAAACTCGATGTTTTGCATACAGTTCTTGTAAAGTTACCACAAGTAGGTAAACACCTTTGGATGACCACACTAACGAAAAAAAAAGTTCTGTTGCATTACGAACGACTGCTCTGTATGCTCAGCCTAGGTCAGAATAAATTCTGCTTAACATCGTGTGTAGAAACGAGTCAGCTCTTTCAATGCCTTGTGTGTGCCTCCGATTGTTCAGCGTGTGAGTTAACAAGACAGGAAACCCATTAAGTTGCTGCCGAGGTATCCCTGTACTTAAAACGGAAAGTATCTTCTAAGACCAACAAGTTCTACGGAACATGCAAATATAGCTCAACACTAATTTTACTCGGCTGAGGTAATATGGCATTACAGCACTGCATAATTTCGTGTACTTGTGACCACGTGATCAGGTTTTTTTTTTGTGCTCGGCGGATAATATCTGCCCAGCATAGTTTCAATTGGCCGTGTTGCATGAGCGGAAATCGAGAGTTTAAACCCCGAATCGCTCATTTTGCCATCAACTCCCAGTCATTTCACTTTCATGTCTCATTATGTACACCGCACTTATACCGAGGCTATTTCGCCCAGTTCTCAAACTATTACATCAGAACAATGGGCACGGTAATTTTTACACGACTGAAAATATCCTAATGTACCTATCGACAAGACTTGGGTAATTTTACGTGATGCTTTTACGGCACAGAACTGATTACTTCCCGTACGGCGTAATTGCGTCGCCAGAGAAACCGCTTCCGCGGCACGTTTCTTTCCAGTGGGGTGAGCGATAAGTGATGATTAAGAGAGATTCGTAATTTGTAGCGTGGGTCCTTCAATAATTCAAAAAAGTATCAAATATCTGAATCGTGAGATAATTCACATCAATATCACTGCTCATTACTTGATTCGCATCCGTGTTTGCCTCGAGCATGCCGACCAGAGTATACTTGATCCCACTAAGTCAAAAGGCCACCAGAAACAAGATAATTACGGGCCTTGTCCTTAACTAAGGGCGATTTTGTAAAGTCAACATTGTCGTTTTGGAATTGCAAACGACCTTCACCCGCCAAGGGACTCCCTTTTGTCAATTACCATCTACTACAACTGAGAAACTCTAGTTGGAATGTTAAAAAAGTAATCTGTACTATGTTCTGACATATAATCTTGTATCCTCATCGATTCTGCATATCCATTTATGAAAATGCAATCTTGAAGTAGATGATAGGCATTTTAGGTTTTTATCTACGGATGTAGGAATTTAAACACAATACTTCGACTGCTTTGTGTGTTGCTGATGCTTACATCAAATGTTGCAACGAAAAGGGACTCCGATGAGTCAACTTTATGATAGCAGCAAAGACTACCTCACTTGTGTTGAGAGTGAGCTCCACTAAAAACCACGTGCGCTGAAGTGTAATCGTCCGGGGGAGTATGATGGGCAATGCCGTAACTTCACGTTGGGTTTTACGATTCTCTTTTATTACAAGAATATGTGCCATAACGAGTGAATGTGTCATAAACGTTGACAGCAGGTAAATATTACACGCGATGATCACCCCTTTCGGGTGTTCCGATGAGAGCGAAGGGAATTAGGTTTGTCGCTGTCAAATTCCCGCGCCTTTACTGTCATTTAGCATCGATGATTCCACTGGAAATTCCTAAAATGTGACACGTGAGGCCATTAGGAGAAACGCCGAAGTAAGGAGAATGTCACCGTGTTTGAGACGTCTGTGCAAGTATTGATTTGGCTGTTTATTTGTCATATGTCGACCGAAACTCATCGATATATTCGATTTCTTCTATTTCGAATTTTCACGACTCGGCGGCAGAGGATGTCAACCCACAGTCTGACGCTGAATACGACACTTCTTTTCATGGGAATGATAGGCTTTTTAACAGCTGACTCAAACATGTGAACATTCAATATACATGTGTGTTAATTTTATGTGCTGTTTGATGTGCCTCGCAGTTAATGAAAGGAATATGGTTCTTTGAAAGTAGCTCGACTTTTGAACGTTTCTGTCAATACGCAGTAAAATGGACAGCTTCCTTTATAGTCTGCGAGTTGCTTGGCAAAAACCATGATTTACTTGGAAAACTGGGTATGTTCAAGGAAATATTATAAAATATCTGCATTCTAAACTAGGCTATCATTGCTTCACATATTTCGATGTATGTTTTGATATTTTAAGTTTACTAAAATACTATCGACTTTTTACCTATTTTGAACGCCAGACGTCTTGAATTAATGCATATGCTAATATCTTATCTGACTGGCCTGAAGCTCTCGACAAGTGAAATTTTGTGTCCGCATGGGACATCTTAGATCCAACTTGTTTACGGACGTATCTTGTCAAGTCTACCAAGTATAGTACAAGTTATGGCCAGCTCTATATATTATTGATACGCACCTATCCTCTGCTTGTGCCCACATTCCGATGAAATGTGATTACTGTGTTTGTGCACTTGGCTGATTACCCCGACCTTTTTAAATAATTAATTGCATTTGATGCCTTTGAGATAACTTACTCGTCATGCTTGATCTTTAAAGAATGTCTATTTGTTTTACAAATCCATCATTCCAGACTGGCGATTTCGCCTCTCGGACGTTGCTATAAATAAATAAAAGTAACAAACTCTACATACAGCTGGCTGTTAATTTGAACGTGGTTGACGCGATAGGCAATGACAGGATCAGTAGCTTATAACTTTTGGTGATTTTTTTCGCTATTTATGTTTTATATATCAACAGCGAGTTTTTTTATACTCCCAGAAGCATGGTAAATACCCACTATTAACCTTGACGACACAGCGCGCATGCGTGTCGGATGCCGCTCTTTATTTTCAAAATTGGATTCTAGTCGTAGCCAGAATTCACTTACAAGCAGAATTTCTGTCTGTATCAAGTAGCCTTGATCAACACTAAAGTGGCCACGGGTGTATCAATAACAATCCAGTGTGCACAAGTACAGACTGAGTTGCTGACAAGCTGAATGCTGAGTATCTCAACATGCTTTGGAGAAAAGAACAAACTTTTGGTTGACATTTAAACCAGAAATATTGAAAAATGGTCAGACGTTAGAGTTCAAATGTGAAGGCAAAAACCGACAAAGTTTCGGGTGACTTGAAGGGTTCACGGCGATCATAAACCTGACCAGGTTGTTGAAAATATTCGTTTTAGCTCAAAATTTTAAACAAAAGCGTATAGGCCATACTAATATTATATATTCATTTTACCTCAAATCTTGGAATAAGAACTTACGTCGTACAACAGCACACTTCAAATACAAATGAGTGCCTCGCACAGCCTGTCGTGCATGTCCCAAACTGTGTTCATCTAGAGCAATAGCAGTCATACACAGGAAACACCAGCTTTATTCTGTGCATGCAGACAGTTCTCGATAGCGTTACCTTTTAGAATCATTCTTACACCACAAATAGCATTAACAGCAAGCGATCTATCTTTTATGACATACATCGAACACGTTTTATTTCGCTTCGGGTAGTATTCTATCACTTTATGAAGCAACTGAACCAGGTTTCACACACCGAGAGTCCAGATATGCAGTGTACACCCTCTGCGCAGGAAGGACGTTAAACTTTCTGACAAAGCCGTGGTCTCTATACTGCCTGGAAGGACAAGCGCATATCGGAGACTGATTACCATCTGAGAGATTGCGAGACCCGGGGAAATTCAATGCAAATCTGAATCTAACAAACTTACTCCGTGCTACCTTATGCATCTACGGTCAAGAGCCCCCCCCCCCCCCCGCTCTGACGTCATCTCTATAAAACTTATCATTTGATATTTCGAAAACCTTACCCCGCACGCTATATTACGTGCAGATTCATGCGGGAATTTAATAACGGTGGATCATATTGTCCAGGAAATGCAGTTTACACCATTAAAAAAGGAAGCTTGAAAGGCCGCCTTCCCCTGAGACATACAGTACAATCGTGACTAAGGATGCAAAAAGACAGTGACGAAGTGTTTTCCAATCTCTTGACAATTAATCTACTGTATGTAATAAAGACTGCTATATACTTATCGCAGTCGGGAATGATACACGATAATATATAGTATGTCTCTCGCAGTATCCCCTGATAGGCTGCATTACGTATATAACCCGAGGTTATATGTCGCTCTGCCGAGCCGTTAACATCTTCTGAAAAGATTGTAGATATCTATGATGTAAATAAAGCTGAACTGTAACGGGTCTCTATTAACCAGGATGAGTTAAATAAAAGAAAATCTGGGTTCGCAACACAGTCATAAAACTATGTCGTCGGTTAATGCATATACAGTAAAATTACTCAGTATTTAATTTCGATTGTCTTTGTTCGAATCGCCCTCTACAGATTTCAAAGTCACTCCATCTTGAAAATTGTCGGTTGTACCTTTTTTCTTGTTCGCATCTTATTCATGACGAACGAGCACAATCAAAATGGCGCTCAGGTTGTCACTAAGCGTACCCGACACCCTACTGGTTCAAGTTTTTATCATGCCTTTACCTTGGGATTGCAGGGGGGAATTTTATACTCAGTTGGCGTTGCAGATTTTACAATCACTTGAGCTGGGCATGATTGATTCTTTAAGTAATAAGTTTTGGAAAGCCAGTCGGACATGCATACGGTGAGCTTGTCGTCTTTAGAATTCTTTACCGATGAAGAGATTTGAAGAAAATCGTTGCTCCATTCAGCTGATAACCAGACTTCAGCTTTTTGTCGAAACTCAACTGAATACACACTTCAGCAAATGTTTACACTCAGGACATAGCAGAGGAGAATTTCAATAGAACTTGGAGCGTTGTATGATTATCAGTATCGCTCTACCTCCGCGCTACTTTTTTCTAATTTAAAACTGCCCCGCGATTTGTTTGGCTCTCATCCCCACCCGAGGCAAAATAATTGCCAGCTAATTGTAGCATAGGGCCATTCAATAAGCGCCGGTAAATTGCATTAAACAGGAACATACCTTCGGTAGATTATGGAGACCGAGGTAAAGGCGGATGGGTTTCAATACAATTAACGGCGTGTATTCATGTTTATGAAACTCGAGAGTTAGTATTTCCCCGCGAATACATCTTAGACTTCTCTGCTCGACGCTCAGTCATACAAGGCCCGGTCAATATTTTCCCATTATATTGCGAATGTACGGAGAGCCTGCCAACCGAAAATGACATCTACATGGTAAATCACTTTTGCTGTACACATCAAATTTATCCGAAACCTTATATCCTGCTGATCGATTACCAGAGACTACTGTCTTCCGTTTTGTGATTAGAAGCCCAATTTCGATCTCTGGTTGCACATTACTGTCACGTAAAATCACCTTCTTCTGAATATAAATGTATTTTTCAAACTGCTGGAGTTAAATTGGATAAAGTTAGGCAAACCGTCCAAAGAAATTAAGAGCACACATTCATTTAAATGAGATTAAATTCCTTCGAAGCGTGTTAATGCTCATGGACGTATACTCCAGGCATGAAGGTTTATGGTATTGCTGCGTCGTGCGTGTCACTGAATTCAGGGTATGAGATGAAGACAAGAGGCTGTATCTGAAAAAGCTACCATTAAAAAGTACGTTTGCAGATAAAATAAATATTTGTGCAATTTACAAGACTATAAACCTGACATTTATTTCTGTGATGTAAAATTTATCGAGTGTGCTGTCGATTTGATTGCCAAACCGTATAAATAAGCACGGTGGTCATTCTACCGACTGTTGATAAGAATATCAATGAGGGATCATAGGCAGAAATACTATTTTCCAACTTAAGGTAGTATGCGTCTCGAAAGTGAAAGACTTAAACTTTTGCCCAAACCTTCCTTAATGAAACTTTCAACCATCTTTTACCAAATCAACAATAAAAATCGGGGGTCACTGTGCAAAGTTTGGAACTAGAGAAACAAATAACATAACATTTCGCGACATTTCAAAATGGCGGCCACTCCTGTGTTAACTCTATGGGGAAAACTAAATTTTGGTTTTTCTAAAAACTAAGCCGGTGAAAGTTTTTCTTTTTCCAAGAGCTTTAAAATGAACCCCCACAAATGGTAGATCAGAAAAGAATTGTAGAAATTTGAGAGTCCGAATATCTGTCCCCAAGGCACGTTCTACCTCAAGTGCTGCTTCATTGGCTGTCACTTTTGATCCTTTGAATTCTCTTAAGAGTTTAGTAAAGCGTTGTCTTTTGTAAACTTCGACTATACTCACCTTTCAATGTAATGGTGAACGATGATAGCAATTCTTGCTCGTTGTCACCCTTTTTCAATCACGAATGGTATCGATATCAGGATGATTGAACAAAGGAAAACACAAAACGGAGTTTAGTTCGACTCCATTTGTTTAAGCATACGTGGAGAAACTGGTTTATTGGTCGGCGGAAATGCACCATAGATTCACGTACTCTGAACAGCCAATTGGATGACAAAGCACGACAGCTCCAGCTTCGATCTTGAACCGATATTATCAGAGCTGAAGGTACACTGAAAATAAATTGTTTGAACAGAAATAAATAATACAAATTGCGTAAATCAACGGGAAAACATGTTCATCAGTGGTGGTAATATTTTAAAATCATATAAACACAATGTCATCGGCTAGAGACACGTTTACGAACACGTTCCTTTCCTAATGAGCCGTCCGAGTCTTAAAGGTCCCTGTTATCTAAATATTCCCATATATGGTCAAAGGGGCGTTCCTTGGTATTCAAAATGCCCGTGTGAGGGCGCTGTTTTTTTAAAGCGGCCACCCGCTTAAAATGTGTGATTGGTTAGATTTTGTCTTTCCATGGTAACTGTGGCAAAATGGGAACAGGTGACAGTATACCTTTAACAAAAGCTTCGGTTTGGAAGTGCATGAGGGTATGTGACCGGCCCGGGGGAGAGGGGAGAAGGCTCAAATTGGAATCTGACGATTATCGTCTGGTTGATTCTGACATAAAATTCCCTTGTGATCACTTGAAGTAAAGAAAATGGGCAATACTTGTAAAATAATAAAGCCAATAACTTTCTCTGTAAGAACCATAAAGAAACACAGCTATTCATGGGAGTTTCGTACCAATCATTACAAACATTATTCACATCGATGAAATTAAGTGAGGAACTTGCTCGACGTTTCGCGTCCAAGAGCAAGGGAATCAAAGACACGTGGTATGTTTCCGCTGCAATTATATATAGTTAGGTCAATTGGAAGCAAAAACTTACTAAACATCTTCAAAATCTAATTTTACAAGGCTTCATGCCGATTTCTACTACGACACAGCATGATATCAAGGGGTACTCTGATAAATGCCTTCGGCCTTTCAACAACTTTAAGTTATGATTTGTTAACTAAGTCACGTCTGCCATGACTTTTAACTGGTAATGGGCGGTAGAACTGAGGGACTTTCTGGATCACTGTGTCCGGACAGATTCCTTGCGCCGCAAAAATCAAAGGCGCGATGCCCACAGGGCACTGAGGGTACGAAAGGTTTATACAAGTACGCAGCGATTTTGTGGAATTTGTCGACACTTCCGCATGTAACAGTATTGCAATGGTTACTCTTCTAAACAACCTCCCATTCACATGGCTCGAAATTAACTCTTTAGGTGGTAGCCCAAGTGGACAAACATTTCCGAAAATCAGTAGTACCAAGAAGATTTCTGGTTGTCCGCTTTTACCTCAGCCACGTTTACATGTAAGTTAGATAATTACTATTTCTGCCACGCTGACAAACAAATGAATGTCATAATCTGATGATACGATCTCTTATCTAATTTCCATTCTGTCAACCAGGCAACACAGCGAGAGTGCATGAAAGTACTATCAAGGAGTACTGTTGTATAAAACTACACCACAAAACTCTCAATTTTCTTTTTACATATGGTAATGAGAGGAAAACAAATAGACACACGACAAAATGGTACATGCTCCTCCATATCATCTCTTTCTCATTATCCTAGATGGCCAAAGATTCAGCATGAATAAATTATGGCAGATGGTCGATTGATCATTATTGTTTAAATTTTATCAAATTTAGACACGGTCTCTGACTATTCTTTGAAGAAGGTCTGCAAGCCAACTTGGAACCAGCACGCCTAATTCAGCTATACACCGCCTTTTCATTCTATAGGATACATAGAAGTATCTCATTAGACATTCATTTCGGAAATAAGTAGTCCAAAAGCAAGGTTTGGTTGTCCTCGGACCAGGTACTACCATTAATTTCGGGCCCTGACTATTTCTTTGGGAAATTTGCCTTATGCTGGTTGGGTTAGTTTGGAGACGTGTGCTTTCATGACGACAGAATGGCGCCTGAGTATATGGAAAGCCGTAGCTGTCTTAAGTGACGTAAAATGATGATTTGATGAACATTTGTTATATGGTGATGGGCATTTGTTATATGGTGATGCACATTTGTTATATGGTGATGGGCATTTGTTATACAGTGATGAGCATTTGTTATATGGTGATGCGTATTTGTTATATGGTGATGGGCATTCGTTATATGGTAATGGGCATTTGTTATATTGGGATGTGCTTATGTTATATAGTGATTGGGATTCGTTATACGGTGATGGGCATTTGTTATACAGTGATGAGCATTTGTTATATGGTGATGCGTATTTGTTATATGTTGATGGGCATTCGTTATATAGTGATTGGCATTCGTTATATGGTAATGCGTATTTGTTATATGGTGATGTGCATTTGTTATATGGTGATGTGCATGTGTTATATGGTGATGTGCATTTGTTATATGGTGATGGGCATTCATTATATTGTGATGGGCCTTTGTTATACAGTGATGAGCATTTGTTTTATGGTGATGCGTATTTGTTATATGGTGATGGGCGTTTGTTATACAGTGATGTGCATTTGTTATATAGTGATGTGCATTTGTTATATGGTGATTTGCATTTGTTATATGGTTATGTGCATTTCTTATATGGTGATGGGCATTTGTGATATAGTGATGGGAGTTTGTTATTTGGTGATGCATATTTATCATATAGTGATTGGCATATGTTATATGTTGATGGGCATTTTTTATATGGTGATGGGCATTTGTTCTATAGTGATGTGCATTTGTTTTATGGTGATAGGCATTTGTTATATAGTGATGGGTATTTATTATGTTGTGATGGACATTTATAATATAGTGATGGGCATTTGTTATATTATGAACATTTTTATACTGTGATTGGTAATGTGTATTTGTTTTATTGTGATGTTCATTCATCATCTTATGATGTAGATTTTTATATGGTGATTTGCCATCGTTATATTGAAATGTTGATATGTTATGTTATGTTGCGATATGTGATTGCTTTTTTGCGATGTTGATTCTTTCTATTTTGATTTGGAATCTCCGTGATAACGGTGACTGTATAAACTTTCGATTCGTGAGTTTCAAAATCTTTAGTTGCATAAGTAAGTTTTTAATCATTTAATCATTTTCAAATGTCAAATTAAGAATTTGGTTTATCAGTACTTAGTACGTCTATTGGTTGAAAATACCAGCATTCTATAGTACTGTAGGCCTAGTATATATATTTTGCGGTACCCTCTGTGAGGGGCTTATTATATATATTTTGCGGTACCCTCTGTGAGGCCGTTAGTCTATTAATCCCGAGGGAGGACTGACAGTCTAGGGAAAATGTCTGCCAGATTTCCCGCCTGATCAGCGACAATTACCCAAGAATTTGAACCTCTGCAACCGGGCAGACTTTAAGCTGTGAACGACATTGGACGATTGCTGTCGTATTAAGTGGACACCAGTTCAATGATATGAATTTGGACAGAGAGTGAGAGACGTGTTTGGAGTTTTCGTTTTCTATCATCAGAATTGTCGGGTGGTTATTGTAACCCTGTTTTACTTAATTAGTCACTTCCCCTCTCACACTATTTAAAACAAGTCATGCCATTCCAAGAACATGAACAAATTATAGAAGAGCTCGCAGCATGACTGAATGTCTTTGTCTCCCCTCTCAACCAGAGTCTAACAGTTTACGCCCGCCCTGTTGCCATAGTAACTGTTGTCTTTCCATTCAAAAATCCGTACAAGACAAAAACTGACGCTGCACAGTGATATTTATTTTTTATCTGCAGCCTTGATCGGGACAAAACTCTATACCGTCAGCAATAAACCACAAAAGTACATGCTTCAGCATATCTGTCGATATTTAGATGTTAGAAAATTTGCACAGGATCATTGACGAATTTGTGTGGAGTTCGTACACCCATGAGTCGCCTAAGCCTTATGCCGCAAAAACTGTATGTTTTTTTTTCGGCCAAACCATTGTGGCCTAAATACACGGATGTCAAATGGGCCAGTGCAAAAGTTACGCTACAAGCCGTTTAATCTACAACGAACACGTCGGCCAATGAAGCGAAATATATATGTATATGTGCACAGGAATAACTTCCGGTTCTCTTCCGGTCAAGCTGGTACACGTCTGTGAACTACAATATATCCGTCCGTGTGATCAAAATTTGAGAGTATTGTCGCATACTGTGACATCCAAAACATTGATAGAAAAACACTCCGCAATAAAACTAATGCTACAAATGATGATAATGATTAAATAATAAAAGGGTTCACGATGATTAGCGTCAAGTCTGTTCAATAATGAAAAAAAAATGCTAGCCATGTCTTTAGCCCCAGTCTTACATTAGCCTAGAATCTATCTACGGAGGCAAGCGGACGAATAGATTCTAGGCTAGTCTTACATGTACGGTTATCGAGGTTCATGTCATTCATTTCGTGTTCACTCATTACATAGCCGTGCAATATATGTCCAGCAGAATTGTTCAAAGTTCAGAGTCAGCGACGGTCCTGTTGCTATCGTTGCAAATTCCATTGGTAACGGTAACTTTGCTGCAGTCATTGTCGCCTGTTGGCCGTGCCCCAGCTTTTTCTGCCGTGTTCGCTGTGTAACGCCGGGCGGTGGTTGTGTAGCGCTGTACGGGCCGGCGCTGCGCTACCCAGCCAACAAGGCAGAAAAAAAGCCGGCACACAGCCCGTCGCTACAACTATTGCAGCTTCATGTAACTTTAACCGATCCGACCGTGAAAATCAAACACACAACTTCGTCAGACAGTCCTCCCTTGGGATTGCGTCGGGCTTCCGGCTTCTCAGAGGACGCTTTCTTCACCCCGGTCGTACCGTAAATTATTGTATTAAGCCAACGATGCTATATTACGAGTGGTTATAATTTCAGTTATTTAAACATACCAGGTGGTGATATACCTAATTCTTAGTTTATAATATATGATATTGTATCATATGCCTAGCTACCGTTTAGAAATTGAGTTTCATTATTCTAAACGCTTCTTGAATACACAAATATTTATTTGCATCTCAAAAATAGGCGTTGTATGGTCCTCATCACATAATGAAAAGTCCACAGCACAACATGATGAATCCACATCACAATATAAAGAATGCCCATCACCATATAAAGAATGCTCATCATAATATAACGAAGGCGCATCACAATATAAAGAATGCGCGTCACAATATAAGGAATGGCCATCACAATATGAGGAATACACATTACAATATAACAAATGCCGGTCGCAAAATAAAAAATGCCCATAATTTTAATAATGCCCATGACAACATAACAAATGCTCATTATAATATTACAAGAACCCATCACTATATAACAAATGTGCATCATCATACAACAAATGTGCATCACTATGTGACAAACCCGCATCACGGCATAGAAAATGCTCATTACCATATAACAAGTACCCATCACTATATAACAAGTACACATCACAATATAACGAATGTGCATCACCATATAAAAAATGCGCATCACCATATAACAAATGTGCATCACTATATAACAAATGTGCATCACTATATAACAAATGGGCATCACCATATAACGAATGTGCATCACCATATAACGAGTGCACATCACCATATAACGAATGCTCATCACCATATAAAAAATGCGCATCACCATATAACAAATGTGCATCACTATATAACGAATGTGCATCACTATATAACGAATGGGCATCACTATATAACGAATGTGCATCACTATATAACAAGTGCACATCACCATATAACGAATGCTCATCACCATATAAAAAAATGCGCATCACCATATAACAAATGTGCATCACTATATAACGAATGTTCATCACCATATAACAAATGCCCATCACCATACAACAAATGCACATCACCATATAACAAGTGCACATCACTATATCACAAATGCGCATCACTATATAACAAATGTGCATCACTATATAACAAATGGGCATCACTATATAACGAATGTGCATCACTATATAACAAATGCGCATCACCATATAACAAATGCACATCACTATATAACAAGTGCACAACACCATATAACGAATTCTCATCACCATATAAAAAATGCGCAGCACCATATAACAAATGTGCATCACTATATAACAAATGGGCATCACTATATAACGAATGTGCGTCACTATATAACAAATGCACATTAAATAACCATTTAAGACAGCTACGGCTTTCCATATGAGTAGCTGACTCCCTTTCTTCAGACTACAACCTTGCCCATAGTATAGGGCATTGTCGACATTGACAAAACCCGTGTAGTGGCCTTTGCGTCTTGGTATTTGACGAAATGTATGCATGTCTACAAGAGTCTAGAGAATTGTTGTAGAAGGTGCTAATTCTTCTAGACACGTTCCAAACTGCCTATTGCAGCTTTCATCTATTATATGCAATGTCACCAATCTGCTCGAGTGAAATTCGTCGATGACCCGAGCGGGTGCATACAGCTCAATATGTACAGTGCAAAATTTTGCGGGCGCTCACGCACTATCGTTCTTTATTATTTCAATGTGGCCAATCAAAGGTGTGTAGTTGTTGCGGAATGATTAAAAACAAACCGGTTTAGACTCCCACAATCTATCCGCTTAATGGATGGTACTTATAGCGGTTTGGGTTTCCGTGTATAGTTTTCTCTTGCGAATCGACGCAGCGTAATTATTGTAATTGCCGTGATGCAAAAAATAACGTGGGTGACCAGGACCCGCGGGAATCGGCAGCAATATTTTCAAAATTTAAAGTAATGCTTTGATGTCAGTCTAATATAAATATCGCCTTGAAGGCAGCGTCGTGGGGTGGCGGAGCGTAGTGTCTTTTCTAGCTACCATTGTGCTCACAAATTTGAGTAAGACGAGTTTTGTGCCGCCATGGTGTGCTTCTGCGATTTAAAAATAATAAAAACAAAAATCGAAATCATAGGCCATTTTGATATCCCTGTATAAGTAAGTCTATCTTTACCCAAACGAAGGGGCAAGATAACTCAGGTAGTATTATATTTCCAAAGGTTACGCTCGAGTGATATTTCATCGGTTTTATCGTGTCATCTCTGAAACGACACCCGGGTAAAGACACTTCTAGCTAACATGACCAAATAGGGGCGATAAAATGGTGATTTATGCGGCACCGAATTTTAATGATGACGCTATCGGCCGCATATCTTTTCAATTAGCCGACGCAGTCACTTATTTCAACTCCGATAAACATTCAGTGCGTCACTGGAGCCGATATCGAGATGAAAAACATCCAGGTTATTTGTCAAAGCTCACCGATTGCAGTTGTCGACCCTGATAGACATTATGAACTGAGGTATGGATGAATAGCTCCCCCCCCCCCCAACTCTACCCCGACGTCGAAGAGCCTGAAAAACACCTATTGAAATGTATAGCAGGCTACTGTGCGAATGACTCAGGATTTTCCGTAAATAGGAAATAAATGACGCTAGGGTACAATTGACTTCCCCGGTCATTAATACGTGTTTAATGGGAACAGTCTGCGGGGGGAAGGCTGCTTGTTGCACTTGAATGTTTGGAGACTCTAAAGTACGTGTATGAACTCTACCGTCAGGCTAATTACTATCTCAGTTTACAATTTCATCTCGTTATACCGTGCAAAGTGGACTCTTAATTTGCATAAATAAAGTTGTGGTTCTGCGCATTTTATCCTCGGACAAAGTCTTTCCATCATGATCACAAACCATGAAAGAAATGAGGTAAGCTTAGTAATTCTTAAATACCATTCACCAAATTTATTTCGCCTGGAAAATCTCGGAAACGTTCATTGCTGATAAGAACTGGCTTATGAATAATTCTATCGGCGCATAGCTTACAAAAAACGAGCTTTGGCGCTCACAGTGATCGGAGTTCAATTTGTTTACAATTTGGCAGATATCACTCTGAAAACATGGAAATCGTCACAGTACCGAAAAAAATCCGGAGGAAGTGATATTGCTGCATTTGTGGGAACAGCAAACAACAAAATATGTCCAACTATGTTAAGTCTAGTTCTATGTAATACAGAAGGAGAGCGGCGATCGGTTTGATGTCATGTTTGTATCACTGTTTACTAGTATCGATAAATGATATGAATTTCAAAGAACTAGACTGGTCAATTTAATAACAACAATGGTGAGGATCGCAAAGGTCCTGAAGCAAATATACATGTACAAATATACATAGCCTTGGATTAGAACTAAATGAATGAATGAAAGAATGAATGAAAACGTTCGCTGTTGTAAACTTACAGAAACTGACAAATATTGCGAAAACTGAGTCAAAAGACTCGGAGACCTTGAGAGGAACAGTAGCTAATACAAAAGCCGAATAGATGGAAGTTTTTTATTTGTTACTTTGGCCGAATAGATGTTATTTCAACTTCAGTTTGAATGCATGACGTCGCTTGATCTGTTTGAGAGGACGGGGAAGGAGAGAAGGAGAGAGATCTCTCGTGGTTTGTTGCAGCAGACTTTAGCTGCTTCGCTCTACGAGTCAACTTGCTTTGGTCGATACAATTTCCTGAGAGAGCTTGGCGACTAGAATAAAACCTGGCAGAGAAGATGACAGAAATGTGTTTTGCCAAGGCAGTATCGATCATTTTTAAGGACAACAGATACATGTGAAGGTCGAATTTTCGCAGAGCTTGTCAGAGTATGACAATAGTTTTTGTCAGTGCTGTCGGGATGTGACTATGTCCCGTCATTGATGGAGGTGACACTATGAACGCCTATAGTTAAAGCCGTTAGGAAGATACTGCAGTGACATCAGAAGGACAGCAGTCGTGAGGGATATGGCCCGATTCTTTCATCTGCAGTTTTGAACATAGTGCAAGCAATTAAAACTGCTATCGCCTATTCAGTTCAGTTGTACAGTATTTTTTTTCCAGCTTTGACATGCATTGTTCACCTTTGGATAAAATATATACACCCTATTGATATAAGTTAATAAATTTCATTACTTAGTGCCACTGTGGTAAGATGTTTTTCTTTGGTGTATTCGATGGTATGAAAAGGAACGTGTATCGACGAGAAGGCTAGGCCAAAACGCTGCTGTTAATAAGCAAATGCGTCGAAACACGCTGTGCGTTTGTGATCAAACTAGCGTTTAACACTCAGCTTGAGAAGCATCAACCAGGCATGTGAAGACGAGAAGTGTGTGCTATATAACACCTTCAATAATGAGTTGAACCATCCCTTGGTGTTAAATAATCGATACAGACCCCATCAGGACTCCGCACTGAGCAGACAAATGAACGTCTTCAGTCGCCAATTGCACCCGGTGAATTTGAAACCTTTTACTAAAGCGGTGAGGTCGCTGTCACTTGACCTTGGTGTATCTTTACTACGCGCTGCATTCAACGAGACGAATCCTGATCTTCGAAACACTCATTTCAAAATGAATATGAAAATAACCGCAAATAACAAAATCGACCTCAATATTTATAAATCTTGATATTTCGTTAGAGTATGCCATTCACCAGATGGTGGGTAAAGCGCGTTAGACGATATTTAGAAAGACGGAAATTCAATTGCCAGGCCGCAACTACGCCTTTACCCATACACGTAAAATGTGTGAACTCCCCTTGTTTTTTTAGTTTGCGCAGCAGAGGTTTTAATAACAGCTTTAAGAATAATTCACTACTTGTGATCAAACAGCTAGAATTTTCGCCGCCATGGTGCGCCATCGCTTTCACACAGAAAGCAAAGTAATTCCCACCTTTTGTCCTCGACACAACATCCAATAAACTATTGCAAGACATATGAAGGGTGTTCATAGTAAGATTTGTCAAACTATACTGATTTGTGTTCATTTTTTAAGTCTAGAAGGCGTAAGGTTCACTGTTGTTTTAGAGCAGAGTTTACTTTCTGAGTTCCAGCTGGTAAATAAATGTTGAATTCCTTTTGAACCCGTGTTGTCAGTTTAACCCTTTGAGTGCCAAAGTCAACTTTTGTTGCCTTTATAGATATATGACATAGCCAGTAACTTTTTCAGATCTAGACAAGTGTTTTTCAGATTTTTCCCAAAATTTTGGTCAAAAACTGCAGTCATTGAAATGTTACGTCCATTTGGTCCAAAATTATCAAAAAAATTACAGAAAAATTTATAAACATTGGTTAAATGTTACACTGGAATTTTGGTGGGAAAAATTACAGCACTCAAAGGGTTAAAACTGTATATCCATCTCAAAAAGATAAAAAACAATAACACAACTCTAGTGACAGTAAAACGCAACGACTGCCACTGACGTGGGTGGCTTTCGATTACTTGAACGTTGCCTCTCAGCTGTTTTCTTGATCATACCTTGTTGCATATCAGCTGTTGCAATCACTTCTGCCGATGGTTTGAGGATAACGGTATGATCGTCACTGCACATTCTGTCTATATATTTTCAATCTGTTCTAACTCTTAAATAAGCGCGATTGTGTAAATTATTTTTTTCACATTTGGCGCCTCGTATCAGACGATCTACATATATATATATATATATATATATATATATATATATATATATATATATTATATATATGTGTGTATATGTGTGTGTGTGTGTGTGTGTGTGTGTGTGTGTGTGTGTGTGTGTGTGTATTGAAAGAGGGAAGGGACAGTTTCACGGGTAACAAGTGATTAAAACAGGAAGTACTTGCATTATCGCGATAACTTGAATGGTGTTACATTCAGTAGCAAGATTTGATAAAAGGGAAAGTTGTTTGTGTGAGCCAAATACATGGTTGGTTGAAACTTGGCTTCGCAAGCTGAGCCAAGATTAGTATTATATTGGTACTTTTAGTGCGCTGACATAGGAACGGCTGAGTTGTAATGAAAGTAGCATGAAAACAGCGACGCGTACAGCCACTGAACTGATTCTTTTTTCATCAAATTCTGATGTGTCTCGAACATGGCAACTGCGCATGGCTAGCTTTATCTTGAATAGGTGCTAAATGCCCCTCGGCCATCGCCAGGACTGCGCAGCAATATACTCACCATATACCTCTATCCCTTTCTCAGTCATTCAAGCAAGATAACTTTCAGAGTGACTTCAATTTTGATAAAAATTACACCTTGTGGGCAGCGCGTCTCTCTGGATTATTGGGAGAACAATTTTATCTTAATAGTATTTTGTGGCTCGAGGCGCATGTCTCTCCATGGTGTTTGGTAAACATTTTTATGCTCAGTGAGATGGATTTAATTTTGTATGCACCATTCCTACAGATAAAATTCTTTTTCTGAGGGAAAAGCACGGATTTACAAACGTTCAGTGTCGAAGAAGGGTGGCATATTTCCATTGTTATCGGGGTCAAAGGTCTAAGATATACGCCAATTATAAAGTTGGGGAGTGGTTTTAATTTGTGAAATTGATTATTTTTTATGATTGGGTTTCTAAACATCTTAATACCATAGAGGTTGAAATCAGTCGGTTGGTGGGCCGAGGAATCGGGGTCATGTAGTGTATACGTTTTAGGTTGTGGTATACTTCTTTCACTGTACACTCGATAAATGATGTTCTGTAGAGACTGATGACGTCATGTATGCTTACTGAAGCAATATACGACGTATGGCAGTCTCATTTCAGTACTGCTGATTAAATGTAAACGTCAGACCCTGAATACAATTATGTGTACAAGATTTTATATTTGAAAAGTCTGAAGCAGTGTAGTTTTGTAATTATTGATTTATGCTAACACATGTCAATGATTATCGCTTAACCTTCTTGTCTTGCTAAAATCAATGCAATCATTTTTTTTAAATGTCGCGTTTTTGCTTTCTCGCAGTGGTGAGGGAACCTCGTTTCACGGTACGTGATGGAAAACACGATCTAAACGCAAAAACATCGCAATAATATTGAGTGACGTCAAAGCTTTCAGCTCTACAATCAAATTCTTTCGGTTGGCTGCGTTCTGGTCCCGTTGCGCCGTACCGATGACTTCATGGCTTATGAGTTCGTCTCTCGAATTCATGAAGAAATTTATACGATTTTTCGAAGTTTTGTACTGCATATTAGTTTACGGCACTGGGTAAAGGCTGTTAATTTTAATGTGAAATAAAAAAAAAGACGACAGGATTAACCTTGTTTGAAAGAGATCTTCCAAACCTAATTTGCGGAAGTGGTTTTGGTGCAGCATGCCGTGTCGTAGGCGAAATGCTAAAGTGTGACATAGCTGTGTATGACATCTTGTAATAGATTGGTCTGTGATTTCGTGAGCCACAATTACCTCTGTGAAATGTGGGTATTGCAAAGCTCGTCAACATGTTCGGAATTCTAAAACCCAAGGCGACCATTTGAGGCTTCGAAACGACTGTTCTTTGTGTGTTGTTGACATCACACGCATACTTGAAGGTGCGGGCTGGCCAAGACAGCCCAAAAGAGAAGAAAGCAGTGATCGAGCGCCTGCCGGCATAATCCCGAATAGTTGCAAGCAGACGACATGAGGCTTTCATAATGCTGTCGTTTGTATATGGCCAACATTTTGTATTCTTATCCGGTAGGCTTTCAAGTATGTGTGGTTATCTTGGCGGCAGTCGTGGATGTGAAATTTTTTACTACTTATTGAAGTCTCGGGAACCATTCACACAGACTCAACATGTTGGAGATTGTGTCTCGTGCCCCTCAGCTATCCAAAGATTCTCTCTCGCATTTCAGCTGAAGCGCTGAAGGGCAGTGAATTATTTTGAAGAACTAATTCTTTCCCCGAGCCTCGGGTCGCGGGGGGAAACACGTACATGCTTTTCTTGCCTGTCTTTTGAGAGTTCGAAATGCAATAGTATTTCAGCTCAATGACAAAACATGTTGGCATACTTTGAAGCTACAGGAATAAAATAAATAGCTTTACATCCAGCTTTGTGTATCTTTGAGTTCTATGTAGCAGTACACGCTGTTTTTTTTTAAATCAGCAACAACTGTAGCAAAGCGACTTCGGACGATTGAACGTTTGGAACGCCGAGCCCTCAAAGTTTGCCAGTGGAGAATTATCGGCTTTGTGTATGACGCCCTCTTGAGACAAAGAAAATGGAATATGGAGATGTACTCCCATGTGTTCCCGTGAGATCCAAGTTCGAAATTTGAGTTCACATTTCTCTAGGAATTGAAGAAAATGAATTAAATGCGTGATCGGCGACCTTTCCTTTACCTGTAAAAACTCTGTGCTTATCCTAATCCTATGTTTTTCTGATGTCACTAATTACATATTCTACTTCACAGAAGTAGACTTGCCCTCGGGTAAAGATTTTCAAAATTTTCAAATCTTAAGAAAAAAATTAACCTGTCCAAAATTTGTTTCGTGAAAACTGACGTATTCAAATTTGCCCTTAGAGTTAAGACTGTCAGTGGCCGCAGTTGTAAAGATCAGCTGGGTCTAGGCATTGTCCTCATTAAAAATGATTAATAGAAAATTTCTCAAGGGAAGATTGAATAGATGTTTACAGAAAGTTTAATGTTAAGACTTGTGTTACGTTGCCTACCCTAAGGTAGGCCAGATGAAACGAACGACTCAGATTCGGAATTTTCATAGCTCAGCCTACTGTCAGTTTTTAAACGTTCAAACGTTAAAAAAACGAAATAGACTGCAAAACATCGTACTACAGCATATACTAGCGCATGAGAGCTACTTCAGGATAGACAGAGAGTAGATACTTCAGGATAGACAGAGAGTAGAAAGGCATACAAAACCTAGCGATCCTCACCACTGTACCAACCGTGCCTCATTATTAATGTACTGTTTTATTATATGCAATTATTGTAAGACACACAAAAACAACGAACGTTAAATTTCGAAAGCCCCGCGGTACTAGACAAGTCCGCTTTCCTCGTAAAAGTCAGCCCGAAGGCGTGTATGCAAATTGTTGTATGTATTACTATGGCAACGGCGCATCGGGGGATACCTTAACTCCTTGGCTACCGTCTTTCGTGCCATCGTATTGCCCACTGAATACAACAGATAATTGCAGTATATGTCATTTTCAGAAAGCCGGCTTACAAGTTTTGCCATCAACTGGTTTGTTTGAACGTGTTACGTCAGTGATTTTCACTCTACGAGAAAAAAACATCGTTCTTTTTCACAGCTTTCTCACGTTCCCGAACCCTTTCTTCACGGAGGACAAAATAGACGATGGAGAAACATTGCTGTGGCGCAATCTACCAATTCCGACTTCAATTGTTCGCCAAAATCATATCTGCTTCATGAAAATCACGAGAGCGGGGGAAGATTCTGTGAACACTTAATCCTGTTTTGGGACAGAACACACTTCATAACTGAAAGTAATGAACTGGAGCGCGAGGAGAGGAGCAAATTAAATCAACGCTCCACAAATGTCAAACCAATTGTAACTCCGTGATCCATTTACTGGTAATCCATGAAATGTGACTGAACACGCTGTCTATGTCCTAAAAAATCATCTCACTTGGCTTGCTCTGAAAGTGCGTCACATGTTTTTGTTCTGTTAACTCGAAATGGATTCCAGTATCCCGCGTTAGGCGTGCAGAAATTGAAAAGCATGTACGGATTCTGTATAATTACCGCCTGTTGCTCGAGGCAAAAGTTTATATACAGATGCCGCTGGCAACTTCTAATGCGTTTTCCCCAAACGACAAATGTAAACTATATGTCACTTCAGGACTGAGCAAATTCTTTGTGACCCTTCCTTCCTCGACAGATGTGTGTCCTTAAGCCTCAACTTTTATTTACTTTTCCACTAAATTAAGTACTTACACCTCCAACAATCTTAAAATTCTCCACTTACATTTGCAGTACACTATATGTATTCTGATAAGACACACCACCTTCCTTATAGAAGTCTTGTCTTAGTAATGCGCTCGCTGGATATAATTCTCTGACAGAAGCCCCCTAACTACTTCAATTTCCTGGGTTTAGCAATTACCTCGATTAGCTGAGCCGTGAAAACTATTGCAAGTGAACTTTTCTGTTTGCTTCATCGGCGCAAACTTTGAGCTCGACAAGAAATCCTCAACCGTGAGCATCCCGCAATCGTTCGGCTTTCTCTAGGTGGCCACCTCTATCTGTTTCGCTACTTTCCCGAACGGAGAAAGACATTAAGTTTCAATCTCTCGTTGAAGCAATTTCCGTGACATCAATCAGACCTTACAATCATTTCGAGGCAATTTAGTAGACCGCCATTTCGATGACTAGAATACAGACTAAGGGGTGTGAATCGACCTACTGTGAAGGTAGATAGAATACGGAGATATGGGGATCGATTTAAGGTAGATACACGGTGTTTCACGACCTACGTTTACGCTGAAGTCAAAGTGAGATTACAAATCGCAACGGATTCATATCGTAATTATTAGAACTCAACTTCTGAATTTCCGTTTCTGACGGGAATAAAGTTGGTTCAAACGTATTTCAACAACATATTGCATTATTTCGTCCATTAAATGTTCCTTCTTGATTTTCGAGCGTTTCGTACTGGAATATTCATTCACAACACTGAGACGGACTGATTCTTATCAGGTTAGTCAGTCTAATAGCTTTCTGCCAAGATCCTTGCTATCGGGATGACTGCTGTGCTGTGGTTACGGTTGGGGATATGATCACTGTCTCAGGTACGACAGGGTACGAGTTTTACAGTTTAATCAAATGTTCGTTGTGCTGCACCTGACCTACTGTTCCACTTCTTCGGAACGCTTTATCAGTGACCAAAACAAGGATTTCTATCTCAGCTGTTTTTTAAACTCTTAACTTTAAAATTTCAAGCACTGAACCCTTCTCCTATAGCTCCTTTGAAATCACAGCAAACAAGATATTTGAGATAGTGCGGACTCCGATACCGTTGAAGTACAGCCGTTTTCATTCCCGAGTTTTCATTACGCTCAACCGCCACACGTTTCTGAGAACCATCTTGTGTGTACGCAGGCTGCAGTGAAATATTCATGGCTCGCTGTGCAGACAGACATCGAGAAACCGATGTAATCGTTTGGGAGCTTTACAATGGTGCGAAATTCCCCAGTGATGTCGTAACAAAAAGCAATGGTATTGACAGATATGATGTACTTGCTTTTCTCTTTATCAACGACATCGGGTATAAAATGAAGAATTATTGATTGGTATGATTTAGGGCAATTTTTTAAAAGGCTACAAATCAAAGTTGACGATATATCTGCGACCCAAACCCCGCCAAGATAACCTCTGATATCATAAAGGAAGGCAGAGTAACTTACGAGTTTTATACAATCCACCTGTATTTTTCAAATGACACTATTTACAGATTTAAGCGCTGCCGCTGTCAAACAGGATTATATTCACAACTTGCGCGTGATTTCATCACGTTCTGGCTGTAAGATGTTGCAGCTGCATTATGATCAGAATAAAGTACATGACGACAAAGAAGCCAGAGAGGTTATTTTATCTCTGCACAACAAAAATTTTTAAATTAATAATCAGTCTTGATATTATCTTCTCGTTGAATATTTTATTGGTGATTTAATAGCCAATTTCGCGACAGTTTCTTACGTTGGACAAAGGTAGCATGTCTTTTCCTATCCCGCTTCTGCAGGAACTAAGGTTTATTGTACTGAAAGTATTTTTCCATGCCACGCAAAGATACAAATACGGGCAGGCGTGTGCGTGTGATTAAATCTGCAAAGCGAAAAGTGCTGACAAAACTAGCTAATTTCACTGTTCACGATTTCATATAAAGAATCTCAGGGATTACTTCGAAATGGTGAATTAGGGATTCACTTCGAAACCATTAACACTTGCAAACAAATACGAAAAATGAATCGCCGAGACATATAAATCCTGTAAGCAGGCGAGAGAAGACGTGTGTGGTTCAGAGCCATAAAGGTTTCATCACTACCTCTCCAAGAAAATCTAACGCCGGCAAAAGCTAGTGCACGTCCCTGGGTGGGCTTGAACCACCAACCTTTCGGTTAACAGCCGAACGCGCTAACCGATTGCGCCACAGAGACACTACATTCACTTCGCATGCTTCATTTGGATTTTATCATTGACCTGTGAGGGCGCCTCAAAAAAACGTCTGCAGACAACTTTTTTTTAGGGGCCGTCGATAATAAAAGATGACGCACAAGAAACGTAATTCCTTCGTTTTACTTGAAACCCCCTCCCCCCCCCCTCAAAACGAAAGTTCTTATGCGAAATCGATTTCGTATTATGATGCCGTTTCTGACAAACCCAAATGCACCTCTCCGATCCGCACTCCCATAAAAAAATACCAGAAGGGCACATTAATGAATAAACCTTCGCTTTACGCGTTTCACTTTTTAAGACAGAACATTTTAATGTATGTGCACGTAAGATAATGTTTCACGTATATTGTTTCACGTTGAAAAAGCATACAAGTTTTTATTTCACATTCATGTCTTTTCGTTGCCTTTTCTGTCTCCGTATTTTGCGGTCATTCTGTTCTCGATGAACGCGAAGGTAGTTTTGCGTTCTCGCTGCAAACTTCGAAAACAATAGAAATGAGCTCTTAGCCCCTCCCCCCTAAACGAAAGAATTACGTTTGTCGTGCGTCAGCTTTTATTATCGACGGCCCCTTAGGGACCGTGGATAATTAAAACACGCGCACGGCAAACGTAACTTCCGCGTTGGGGTGGGGGTGGGGGGTTTGGCTGTATTTCGATTACCGTGCGCAAAAATCGTACTAGCCTACATATTTTCATAACAACATCTCGCTCCACGTTTTACTGTATCGCAAAATATCGCTATACTGTTTGGCGTGTACCAGTAGTGGATCTGGTCGAGTATTTCTGTCTGTTGGTTCTCCACTAGGTGACTGGATGCTTTATGTTGTGGGTTCGAACCCGATTGAAAGCACTGTATATTCTTAACCACGTAATTACCGATTGTTATATAGGTATGATACAGAATGAAGCTGAGTTGGATTTTCACACTTCAAAACTTTCGTTTAGGAGGGGGAGGGGGGGGGGTTGAGGCCAAACGCACTTAGTTTCGTTTACCGTGCGCATGTTTTAATTATCCACGGCCCCTTATATAGCGCACAATGAAAAACTGTCGAAGGCGGGAGGTATATCAAGGTTTATGAAGGAAGGCAGACACGTGCTCACTAAATATCGAGAGGAGGAAAAACAAATGAAAAAAACCGACAAGAACACAAACACATGATCAAGGAAGAAAATAGCTTTAACGGTGTGGTAGTGGTGGATACCATAGTGGTGGATAGAGTATATTTGTAAAATCACAACTTGAAGAGTAACCTGTCAATCAAAAGTCTTTACATTTACATAAGACGACTTAATTAGCAGGATGACATTTTTACATATCATGAATAGACTCAACGGAGGTGGATAGTGGTAAGTTTCAAGAGTACGCGTTTTCTCTTTCTTATAAACATAAAATTGTCGATGTTTGTAGTAAATAAATTATCATACACATCTGTTAATCTGAACATAAATATTTCCTCTCCAAATTTATGTATTCATTAGAGTGAGTTGAAAGTACATTGTGATGACCCCAGAGAAAGTAAAAGCGTTCGACCCTGGTTTCAAAAATGAGCAATATCCCCACAATAAGGTTCGGCTTCGTAATAGTACTAGGCTGCAGACTGATGAGGGCTTCTGCAACATTAATAAGTTTTTATTGTGCTCGTGTTTGTAAAAGTCAGGAAGAATTTTAGTATATTTTTGACAACTCAAAAAACGGTACAAAATGTTTAACGTCGTACTTTACTGACAGAAACTATTAAATATTCTTTTTCATCATTTATTCTACCTATGATTTTTGGATTTTAGAAGTAATAAACATCAGATTTTGACATTTTAAATTTCAAATGACCATCATTCCCTATGTGTACCCGAAGCCAAAAACTGACAAAAAACACAAGGTGATTCCCTCAATTAAATTCCAAAATGAGACTACACAAGCCGTAGACAACCAAAGGATTGTGTACTATGTAAGATTGTGAGATTCCGAAATCTCTCCCCGGGGAGCAAGCCACGAAACGCTTAAGGTGAATGAGAAACTGAGAAGATGAGAAATATAAAGAATGGGCCCGATGGAAAAATGTGCGCCTGTGGTCTATCAATAATGGAGAACCTATGATTAAGAAGCGTCAGGTTGTATTCGGCCGTCTAAATCTGGCAACTTTTGCTGCGGCGAGAAAACCTGTGCGTGCAGCAGTAAAATGTTAGGATTTCCCAAAGGCACCCTTTACGTCTCAGACGACATTGTATTCAGTCGCCTGAGAAATTCTATGATGCCTTCAATCTCCCTTCTGAGTGAACTTTGCAGATGTTTGCTTCATGTGTGGTAAGAAATTGTGTCATCGGGGAGCTAAATTATTTTTTAAAATTAGGAATTATCAATTTTTTTTCTTTTTATGCTTGAACAATGGATAATTAGAACATATGCATAGCAAACAAAACTGATTACACTAACTGGGAAGGGGATTTAGCTCTTGCATACGCATTTTCGAAATAAATATACGTCACGGTAACACCATAGAAATTCTATAATATGTATGGTATTCAACAAAACATTGTATTATGTTTGTAACATAAACTGTCAGCGGTTTATGAAACGTCCAAAAATCTACCTTATATTTCGCCAATTTTACCGCGTTTCGAGGAAGATCATATCGACGTGATTTCGTCGTCTGTTTTTGTCTCTTCTGATGTCAGCGCTTTTCAATGGTGAGGAGGGGGTTTGTAGTGAAAGGTATTGAGTTTCATTAACCGTGCGCTTGTTTCTAATCATCCAAATTGGTTTGTTTTGATTTTGGGGTTCGTTTCAGACTTGGATATTCCTTATGAAGAAATGAAGTTGTTGAAATTAAATTGACTGACATTTTCCCGTATTTGGATAATTTGGTGAATAGTTTTGTCAATATTAGGAAGATGTGCCTTTACCTTGCCCTATCATGATACGTTCCCCGCCTTCAATAACCAAGGTTTATTGTACTGAAAGTATTTATCCCGTGCCACGCAAAAGGATACAATAATATGCGAGTGACAGTGCGTGCGAATTAAAAAGCTGGCAGTGCTTATCCGGATCTAGTTTCACTGTTCATTGCTTGGCGATGGTGCGTGTAGGATCGATTTCAATACAAAACCGATCACTCAAGCACTTTTTAATGTCGCTGAAAATAAGGAAGATAAAACGTTGAGAAGGTTAATATAAGCTTATAAATGCATGCAAGACGAGAAGAGCTTGATCTTTAAGGCCATAAATGTTTAACACCAATGCCTTCACGACAACAGGTTGTAATAATTCTGAAAGGATTTTGTATAAATCCGCTTACACGGACAAAAAATTATTGCCGTCCCTGGGTGGGCTTGAACCACCAACCTTTCGGTTAACAGCCGAACGCGCTAACCGATTGCGCCACAGAGACATGCCACACGGGCGATGCCTCATTTAAATTTGTCTCAACCTGCGAGGGCGGTTGGACAATGTGCGCAGACGATCAGACATAACAAGACACGACATGATAGGACATGACGTGACACGATACGATAAAATACGATACGAGCGTGATAAACGAAAGAGGCATGGCAAATAATCGATGAAACAGATATACAAATTAAAAATCAAAAATCGGCGACAAACTTTTATAGTTTGATGGATACAGTCTCATTTACATATAAAAACCTGTCCTTACATTATATCAGACGGAAAAACATTAGGACTCATGACAAAACACTTGAACTTTGCCAACACTTGACGTGACAAACGCTTGACGTGACAGACAAATTTGCTACTGCCAAGTACGTTGTCTTTACCCATTTGCAGTATCTTTAATATGGTTGTGTTTGCACATTATAGTGTCTCCCTTTTTGTCCCAATGTCGTGTCGAAACATATTCAACTTGTCCAACACAGCGTATACGTGTGCAATGCCCACTCCACTGCTATTGCTGACGACTAGGTTTTAGACCCTGTGACGATTAAAAAAATCAACAATGCTGGATATGACATTGCGTGGTGTTTGCAAGGCGCGTACTTTGAATTTCAACATCTGTCGGGGAGATTGGAAGAGGGGAAAATGGCGCCTGTTGTAATAGAACAAGAAACAACGAAGTTGTTTGTGGAAACAAACGCTATTTGTCCCTCATCAAATGCAAGTTCAGAGCGTCCAAGTGCAATGTTGTCGTCTTTGTGAATGTCTCGAAGAGAGCATCAACATCGATGCATAACGTCCATATTTGAAACATTTCGTTAACATAAAAACTGGAAGAATCATGACACGTCAGTGAGTGTATTAGCAGCAGTTAATATTCATCGTCAGCAATGCAATGGAGGTGGACATTGGTAAGTTAAACTATACACTGTCTGTCATCAACAGCATAAAATTGTCTCTGTTTCTGAACATTAAAATTACATTTTACACAGCTGTCAGGAGAACATCCGTCTTTCCACTTTCTTTTTATGTGTTTCTAAGTGTATATGATATTTTGATAACCCAACTGCATTCGAATAGTATATGTGTCAAAGTTCATCTTCTATTGGACGGTCGTGCCAACTTCGCTTTCACACGCGAGTCACTTGCAGCTTCGCATGAATCCTTGTTCACCGATGAGGGCGTCTACAGCTGCATTAATAAGTGCATGTCTATGCCTGTTGAAAAAAGAACTCCAACTCTGGTTACGTCGATGAACAGTTATGGGGTATTAGTTGAGTAAAACGACTGACAGGTTTGGGTTATTTTACGGTGAAACAACTTGAGAAAATGTTGATCATACTTTGTTCAAGGACACTGTGAACTTTCCCCTTTCGTAATCAAGGCTAAAGGTTTTGGAACAATAGCAACAAGTTACATTATATTTTAAACTACTAGTGGCCGGTAATGCATGTGATAATTGTACTCAAAAAATTACATATTCGATTTAGAACACACACACAAGAAGATACCAATATCATTTTTCCTCAAATGTTTTAGAATGACACCAAAATATTATTGAGCCGTTACGGTTGAAAATCGAATGATTGTAAGTGTTTTAGATTCCCAAATCAAGTCTCTCTACCAGGAGCATGCCGGCAAAACCTTAAGCTGGGTGGGGAAAAAACTAGGAAGATTAGAGATACAAAGGTAATCCCGATGGAAAATGAAAGGACTTTTTGTGGTTCACCTTTAATGGAGAACTTCTGAGAGAGATATATCAGGTTGTCTAAACCTGTCAACGTTTTCAACGCTGAAACAAAGAACATTGCTCTGTGTTTCTATTTAAAACAAAGTTTGCTGACATTTTCTTTACGATTTTTTCCCTTTCGATAGATTTGTAAGTTACAGTACCGACAGGCAGCACGGTTTTAGAAAGAATTCTCTATTCTTTCACTTGTTTTCCCAACTACTGCATTAGAGGCGTGGAAAATTCTAACACGTACATGACAAACGAAATACACTACATGTAAGTGAATATCACTAGCCCTTTTTCTATTATCCATGCTCAGTTTGAAAGTAACTGAAGGCATGCCGACATGGAAACTGACTTTGTTTTTTCGAAAACCTATCGGCAGTTTAAGCTCTCAAGAATCTATCTAGGCAGTTCAGCATATCACTATTTCGTAGTCTGACTTTCGAACCGTTGTATGACTGACAGGTCACGTGACTGCAGAGAGAAAATGAGTGATGAACTCAGAACGTTTACTTAAGTTTGGACAATTTAATCCAATCTATGTAAAAAAACATTCCACGCGGGAATCAATATCGTCTCTCGGTTAAGGAACAGTTAAATACATACCCTTCTTCTGACACTCTAGTACGTACATTCTTCTTCGAAGGAGCTGCGTCAGAATTTGGTGTACATGTGCCCTATTTTAATATGTTACGCGTCTCGATCCTGTGCTATGAAGCTGTTTCCCCCCAATAGTGGCACTCCCGCCGCCACCGCAAAATTAAAGTTACAGCCATGTGGAAAAGGATATACTGACTTTTTTAAAACAGGTCAAGTCACATCTCCGTATGCCCTCGAGACAAATGACTAAATGGTTGCAGATGGTATAGAAATGAACGCAGCGCATAACCTACTTCTTGTGAGAAGAGGGCACCGGGATTTCGCAAGAAGGTGTCGCACACACATGGCCTTTCTGAAAATAAATCTTCAGCACATACTTAGAGTCTGAAGATCATAAAATCATGAGTCACTGACACTGTAAACGTCTCACGAGGCGATGTCTTTGCTATTTAGGTTACATAGCCTCCAGGTGTTATTTCAATCTAATGGCGAATCAATTACTGCGACTGACCCGCGCAGTGCCAAGGAAGTACCGCAGACAAACACTGTTCATCACTTTTTATAGAATTTTGTAGATGGAAACGAGAAATCATTAAAGTTACAAACGAGTGAAAGAGAAGAAAACACAAACAGATTCATCACGGTACCAAACTGAACACCGCAATGTGTACACATCAAAGACATTTTCTTGATGCAAACATCTACGTATGGATTACCAGCAACTTGTTTCTAAATGACGGTATTTTTATCTTGTTTTTCAGGAGGAAAATTGTAATTTATTGTGAAGCAGCTCTCAAAGGTGGTTAATTTGATGTAAAGCAATCAGCCACAGTAATTCGAAACTAACGTCACTTTCGCATGTCAAAAGTGTCACTGCGTTGTGATGATTTCAGCACAAATGACGACTGTATCATAAAGCTGCGGTATGAGCGCCCCCACTCGACTACATCGCATGCTCAGTGCGTGTTAAAGCTCGTTTTACCGACAAATCACTTATACGGCAGTGTTAATGACTTAAATTACATAAAAAACGTATGATTTTAAAAGATTAGGGGGCGAGTGACGACTTCAGGATGTCTCACTTAGAATATATCTATCGAAATATCACGAGTTTTTGACCTTCGACAAGCTAGATATGTTATCGAACATACTTATGGCTGTCATATTCGTACCGCGTACCGTCGATCATCACTTGAATATAATATATCATCTAAAAGGTAAAATGTCACACGTACTTGTATCGAACAAATTGATGAGTTAATGACGTCATCGACCTCAGTTCATTGTCCTGGCATCCGATCTTTAGATTTTAAAGTCGGTGGGAACGAATGAAGGCAACCATTTAAGAAGTTGAACTTTAAAATTGCTATCAGTTATTGATCCTGTATGAACAGCAGTTTCAGTTAATTACATAACTATAGCCATATTATGTTGATAAAACCTCGTTATGTTTTGTTCTCTTCAATGGGGCCGGGTTTGAAAGGGTAAATGCGACATGAATGGGATATGTGCTCGTGAAAGAAAATATATACTGTATAGTGTTCGGCTCTAGTACTGCACAAACACAAGCTCTACTGTATTGTATAACATTATGAAAACCGGAAATAATCTCACGGAAACATATTCAAGTGAAAAAGTTACATGGAATGCCCTGGTAATGACTAGTTTGTCATCAATTCAGCCTGACTTCGTAAATATTTTGCAACTGTTAGTTATTACGGAGATGAAAAGAGATTGGGCTGTGAGTGAAGTGATTCACATCTTTGCGTGAAAATGTTTGCAGAAGGTGGGTCATGAAATCGCTAAGGAAGACTCCAATAACGGATTGAGTTGTGAGCATGACATAGCAGTTATAAAGAACACACAAACACAGTCGCAATGGGTTCAAAAATAAAATTGATGAACAAATCGGCAGGTAAAAACACCGCATCATGCCGGCTTCCGTTGAGCACGGACATTTTACCTAAACCTCCTTGCCAAAGACTCTGAGAGCTCGAATCACTTCTTTCCCATGCTGAATTGCAAATAACAATGCCACTTCAAAGTTAAACTCGGTGAAAATAAGTCACAGAAAGTACCTATTCTAAAAGTACTTTCAACCGTGACCAATAGGCTTAGAAAGCACACTTTCAGCATTGTCCGGTACGCTACTTCCCATGCCACACTGCAAAGTCCGGAGAACAATTCATATCGGTTAATTGTGGTTCTTTTTCCCTCCATTCCTTTGTACCAAGGATTATAAGAGAGGGGATTATTGCGCTAACCAAACATCCCTTTAACAGTTAAGAAGGTGAAAAGAATGCCCCTCCATTGTTATCTCTGGCACCAGCTAATACGGAGATTAGGATGTGAAATTGAACAAGTGGTATACTTCCTTTGACACCATGCGACATCCACGATATGGCACAAGACGACTAATAAATTTTCCATGGGCCAAAACAGTAGCGTTGAGCTAAATTTACCAATTTTAAAAGATTCAGCGGCACGAACCCTCTTGACAGGTCTTAGGTCAATGTCACCTTGACTACTGATGAATTTTTCATGTGGGAAAGTCCACGGAAATTTTGAGTTATTGATCAAAATAGCATCCCAGTGGTGTTTATGCAGAAATTCAAGCTCATTGCTTAGATTTCCACAGTCCTTATAACTCTTTATATTACCACAGAATGCTACAGCCATCTTCCACAACAGTCTGCACTTTGATTCAAGCAGACAAATATCTGAAGAAAGATCAATGGAACAAGCACCAATGCACTGGCAGGAATCGAAGCTCAAAGATCCGCGCTATTTTTCACCCGAAGAAAACAAATATTGTTTGTTGACTTGTTCACTTTGCACACACCGTAAAAGCCAAGTTAAAAATGTATAGGCCTACAGTTAAGGTAGATCGCGCCTCGGGGACAGATATTTGGACTCTCAAACTTTTACAATTCTTTTCTGATATACCACGTGTGGGGGTTCATTTTAAAGCTCTTGGTTTAAGATAACATTTCCTTGGCTTAGTTTTTCGAAATTCAAAAATTTTATTTTTCTCCATAAAGTTAACACACGGACGGCGGCCATTTTGTATTTCAAATATCGGTAAAATTTGAGTAAATTGTTTCCCTAGTACCAAAATTTGCACGACATTCCCGATGTTTATTTTTGGTTTTGAAAGAGAATGGTTGAAAGATTTCTTAAGGAAAGTTTGAGCAAAAGTTTGTTTTTCACTTTCGAGGTGCATACATATATTTTCTTTTGAATTTGGTGGCGTTATATCTGTTATCAACGGCAAGTAAGCTGGTACAAAACGCAACACATTCTGTTGAATATGACCCTCCTTGGCAAGAAATGCATGTACACGTCAGGGATTTCAAGAGTCTTTGGTGTGAAATGTTGACCTTGAAAACCAGGTGAAAGTTCATTAGATAGTTGGGTATGGCAGTCACCCAATAGAAAAGTACAGCCGCAAAATATGTACTGGGCAAGTACACACTTTGCACTAGTCTGGCAGAGACCCTGCGATTCGCGTTCTTCCCTGTTCATGCTGTTGGAACACGCGCGCGCCCTTCAGAGACGCGACTTGGCTGGTCCCCGCCTCAGTGACAAGCACAAAGAGGCAGGTAACGGGAAACCGCCATGTATCGAATTACGAAATCTGATTGGTTGAATCATGGGGCGCTGTCATTGGCTGTTCAATTTTATTTGGAAGTAAAGCTAAAATTATCACAGTTTCATGATGCGAACGTGGCTAGAATTTAACCAAGGATTTAATTACCATTCTTACAAGTTTTGAAATATTGTCAGCCACCAGATTAGACTAAAAAGCACGCGATAAAAAATGATGCACTATGTACGGGCATGCGCAATTAACAACTTCCGGGAGACCAAAAAACTGTCTCATTTCAAAATGGCGGTTTGCCGGTATCGCGTCGTACTACGTGCTGCGTCTAGTCAAGTCACGTGAGACGCAGTGATCAGCGAAAGACGCGACGCGAATCCCAGGGTCTGGACGTTCTTGCAAGCGACCGGTCGGATTTCTGCCTGATCCGGGTACTTTATAGAACTCCACACAGCCATTAATCAAATAAAAAATGACAAGTACCATAGCCAAATAAAATTAGAAATGAAAAATAAAACCATACCGCGTATATAGGTTTACTAGCTACTAGTATATATTCTCTCCTCCCTGTTAGATAGGTGTTTCTTTTGAAGTCACTACCCTTACATGTATGAATATTCATATACTTGCAAAAACCGACAGTCGCTGTGTCTGGCAGCGCGTAGCGTTCGAATGCAGTCCCATCGTGGGCGCGCACAAAACAAGGCACAGCGACTGTGGAGAGTCTAACTTTGCATTAG
Source organism: Ptychodera flava (assembly GCF_041260155.1). Lineage (NCBI taxonomy): Eukaryota > Metazoa > Hemichordata > Enteropneusta > Ptychoderidae > Ptychodera > Ptychodera flava. Next base: position 32,265,219 of record NC_091933.1, read on the forward strand.
CACAGAACGACTCATGTTTAAGCTGTCTTTGATCATTTTAGATATGTCCATCAGATGATAAATCCCCCGGGAAAGAAACCGATTCTCAATTCCCTTGACCTCGTAGTCAAAGAATCGAGAGTTATATGGCAACATTGCTTACTACATCCCCGGGACTATATCTGTTTTATTTCCTGGCGTTTCAAGGATATTTGGTCAGTGCACGGTATTTCATGAAGATAATTCCACGTGAATTTCTCACCATATGCCAGCGAATGTCTTTAAAAACCTCCGTGTAGGACCGGAAGTGTACTGGAAGATGTAGTCAGGATGATTGTGGCCTACAGAGGGCATTGAAAATGGGGAAGAGACTTTTTTGGTGAGTAATTGAATCAGAGCAAAAAGAAATTGCATGAAAGAAGGAAAAAACAGCAAGATAATTAAATTTGGATTGAAGGTTATGACAATAAATAGTGAACAGGGACAACCACTAGAAGAGAGAGAAAGCTGCAGCTGGGAACAGGACTGTCGACAGCGGATCGAAACTGCAAGGAAGATAGGATAGGAATGAAAGAACGCATCTTGTCAGTCACAACGGAGGACGACACTCAGTTTCATATCATCTTAGTTTCGAAATCCCTCTGCTCGAGATTTTCACGTTTTTATTTCTCTCTGAAATAGGTTGATTATGTCACACGTTAATTTGTCAAAGCGCCCGTTAGCATGAATTGATAAAATCCATTTTAAAGGCAATAACTGCAATTGCCGTCAACTGATCGGCCAAGTGTCGGGTTCGTTAAACGGCTTATGGAAAAAATGGCTGGTCATTGAACCATGCACAGTGCTTTGAGAAAAATGAGAACGTTTAATGTACAGTAATGTGTCATACTTTTGTAAATTACTTGATCCTAATAATTTTTGAAAGGCGTCAAAGCATTGGAGATGGCACCCCCTGCATTTATATATGACGAAGAGCACTTCTAGAGGCATCTGTGACGTCACGGAAGTCATATTCATCAATGCCACCCGTCGCCATCGTCTTTTTAAATAATAGAATTAGCACACTCAAAATAACTTAATAAGCAATTAATATGCGCGAAACAATCAGTGGTACAAATGTGAAAATGAAATTAGTGTAAATCCCTTCGGACAGATGTAATGAGTTCATTTTTGTGACGGGTCAAAGGGGAATGACCAATTAAGAAGATATTGTGCGTCATGCCAACGACTTTAGAAATCGAAAATTAAAAAAAAAGTGCAAGTGTTCACTTCCGCACAGTCCCTCTATAGAGGGACTGTGACTTCCGTTTTACTGCCGTTGTTCTAAAGAAACGGAAACCGGAAATTATTCTAATAAATATATAATCCATTCATCAAAATAAAGATTACCAGTTTTAAGAAAATGATGGATGAGTTCAAACAGATACACTTTTTTGGGGTTTGGTTGATTAAAACAGATTTTCCATATGCTATGTTCGCCTGTATTGATCGATTTGTGTGTGACGGTCGACAGATGTATAATTTACACACTTAGAAAATTGTTCCGGGCAATGATATCTACGACAAGTCTCTTGCATAGTTAGTAGAGCTGAAAGATTAACAGTGAATTTATTTATTCATATTCTCCGGTCATTGAAATAGAATATTAGATTTATTTGATGAGGTTTTCAAAACCAACTCAAAAGGGTACACTTCACACTGTAGTAGGTTTGGAAGTTTCATTAAAAATTTGAGAGCGACAAGCATCACTGCACTTGGCCTTATCAAGCAAGTAAAGTACCGCTCCAATCTTCAAGTGTGAAGGTGTTTAATCACGGGTTCGATCATAGTAAACTACGAAGGCACTTGTGAAGGGCTGCTTTGAGATGAATAAGTACATGTCAGTTAAATATATAAAGCTTCGTTGATGAGGCAAAACTTGTCGAAATTGGTTGAGACTAATTTAACAGGATGGCCGTAGATCGTAGAAATGGAGACAAAACTTCCGTAAATTGTATCTTAGTCCTCGCTCCCTCCGAAATTACCACGCACGCCGATCACAGATTACGTCATACGGTCATACATACAGAGGACGGTCGTTACCATGATGGACAACCCACGTAATGTCGCTCACTTGTTCCGCGTGAAATACATTTTCATCATCCGTGATTATAATGAACTCTTCACAACTTTTATCTCTGAAGTACTGCCCTACTTTCAAATAGGCGGCAGTGGTTTCCGGACTAGATATAGGTCAATAAAACGCGTAGGCGCGGACTTTTGATGGAAACAGGTAACATGTCTTCCTCGATGTAAGAAAATCAAATCTAAAGACTACAGAGCCACGTGAATCGACAGGAACAAATGCGATAAAATTGGACCAAATTAAGTATAATCACTAACCCTCGTATCCGGGCAACACTGCGTCTTCAAAGCGATTTCAGATTTCATTCTTCAGTACAGTTTGAAAGAGCGTTACTGGTCTATTGAATTTCGGTTGAAAGTATCGCTCTTTTGAAAAAATTATGTTCGGTCTGGGTATTATGATCCCGCACAAAAAATATACTGACTCACTTTTGATGCGAAAAAAATTCTAATCATCTTCACGTGCTCTCTCCATAGACCGACAAAAATCTCTCCCGAGTCAAAAAATATAACGAATTTTCAAACCGCTTACGAAGTATTTTCTGCGGAGGTAGAAACAACAAAACATCCATCTGGTCTAGAAGAGCCATTCAAAGTATCGATCAAATAAATACATCGGGAAAGTCGATAATTAAGATGACAACACGCCTCTAATTGCACCACACATATGGCCAATTTAATCTGTTATGAATAACTATGAATCGATACCCCAGGACACAGCCATCTCTCACGTTCTGACCCTATGACCATTCCACTCTCCCTCTGAGAGTTTCACAAATTTGCGGCGATGACGTCATCAATGCTTCCCACGGCTCTCCTTGGCAGGATGCAGTTAGAAACCCAAGATCAGCGATTTTACACCCATGGATAAGTTGTTTTTAATGTCCAACGTATTTTAGGGCGGTCGGGGCGATAACGCCGGTGTGGTATGTGAAACGCGGTGAAAATGTCCATTAACATAGACGTCTTCTCAGTGAGGCGGCCTCATGTCGGTGTAAAGGATGCGTGACTAGGATGTTGAACGCAAACTTGATAATTGCATTAGGGATCACGGCCAAGATGAAGGACATTTGTAAGGAAATATTCACTGACAAAATGCCAACTGAATAGCTGAACTTTCCTCTCGAGTACACTCCGTCGCGTCGAAAACAAATATCCAGTGGTGTTGCACAAGCACAAACATTTACGTGGGGCAACCGCAGAAACATTACAGACTCATGAAAAGGCAATCAAATTTCATTGGTCAACACCCGCCAAGGCCAAATCAGAGTTCATTCGAACAGCTAGTCGTTGAACTTGTTCATCACAAATTTTAAAGCTTTAATGTTTTGCCACTTGGTGCGTCTACGTTCGCATTTGTGTTTGATATCTGTGGCCCTGTGTACCGTACCGGCGTCGCTACATTTCACAGTTCGCGTCATCTGTCCGTGCGTGCTGTTCAACTGTGCAAGCTACTTCTCCCATTTCCAAGGAATATCATCATGATGAAACTGAATATACTGAGAATCTAAAATCGGTCTGACAAATTAACAAACAACCTCGAGAAGAAACTGCGAGAAATCTTATGGGAAAACGCGTCTTTGAAAGAAACAATTAGCGGAAAAATGATAAATCATTAACGATTTATAAATTCATTTTTGATTTATATCACCTCAGACAATGATTATGGACTTTAAGGCACTCAGTGCCGCCTACTCGCAATTTGAGGAAACCATGCTTCCGAAAGTCACGTACTTTGTTGGTTTGACTGAACACGCCTGGAAGGCAATTCGATTACATCAGCATGTTAGGACTCTGTGTAATTATAAGAATTTAAACTATGAAAATTTCGATTTATTTTCTGGTTATCACTACATTTTTTTTTCTTTCGAATCAAACAACGCTTTACTGCATTACATTTCTGACCTTTAAAAAGGCAGTGAAAGTGTAATGAATTTATTTACCGAAATATTCTCTGCTGGCGCAAAATCGCCAGAGAGTGTCGGTAGCACGTTCTTGAAAGTGTTGCAGGAAATGAGTAGGCGAAAACATATAAACAACGACGACGCAGACTCGGCCCAGATGGAGGTTGATGTACAATGAGAGTAAATGGTGAACAATAAACTCAGAAAGACACTCAAAAGATTTGTAATAGCAGATTAAAAGATCAATGCGAGTATTCCCCTTTCGCTTAACGGCCTGCTATTACGTTCAGAGAGATATGTTGCCCGGCACGTCGTTTGACAAAATATGTTGTCCATTGAGCGCCATCGATTTGACCTCACGGGGAAGAATCTAACACTCGCCTCCATCCATCAAACCGCGCCATGGTAGCGTGTATGTACTTGTCTCGTTTCAAATGCTGAGAAATGCAAGGTCCTTGAAACAGAAACCACTGGTCAAGAAAATGACAGTTTGTTTGTCAGGAAACAGTCGTTAACCTTTGAACTCCTCAAGAAATACATGGAGAATTATCTTTTTATTGAGAATTTACGGCTAGTCATACATCTAACCTATCGCGACGTAAAACGAAATTTAGTGCGTAATTTTCGAGTTTACTCGGCGGTAACTCTGCCAGTTGCTGCACTGCTTCGCCATGTCGTGAAAGTTTATCTCGTCAAGTGTGGTCCTAATCTCCAAGACCAAGTGGTTATATTCAGTTCTCTCCTCGTTGAAACGATTTGCTGTTCAGCGTCAACTCCTTGTTCTCTCCATGTTATGTCTTGCTAGAACGTGCGCCTTCAATGTTTGGTGGCTGCCTCACACGTGTTTACCTTATTGCACAAACGATTTCCTTCCTTCCTGAAAACGCTGCAGCGTTAAACGTTCACACTTACAGAGAAATTGCTCGACAACTTTTAGAAGGAATTCTCATTGTAGGTTTATTTTAGTCGCTTCAATATGGCAACCAATGTCAAGTAAAATCTCTATGAGTAAAGTTCAGCTCTCTCTCTCTCTCTCTCTCTCTCTCTCTCTCTCTCTCTCTCTCTCTCTCTCTCTCTCTCTCTCTCTCTCTCTCTCTCTCTCGTGTCAAGGCGTCTTAGCGATACCCGGTTTGGCAATACTTATGCCACTGTTATGGGTAAAACTTGGGTCTGAGTGCGTTGTATACTCAAGAATGGGGGATTTGATCCAGAAAACAAAACGACATGTGAGTGCCGTCTTCAACATTACAAGTATTAAGTATGGCAGTAGACCAACGTTTATGGACTGATGGGACTCATATGTAACCCAAAATAGTTTTGCTGATACTATGCGTCATAATATAAACATTTTGACAGAGGAAATATATACTTTATTTCGTATAGGGTAATGAAATATGCATCGAAATATCATTTACACATTATACATTGTCATGTCATAGATTGGCACGCAGAGCGTAGTACTTAGAAAAGCGAATTTTTCAGAAACTTCAAAATCGCCGTGAAATATTGATGAATATCAATGGAGCATTGAAGTGGAGATCCGAAAGTCGACGTTTGCATATCTGTTATACCACGGTTGTGGAGGGACCGTGGTTATACTTCTGCTGAAACGGTCCGGTATGGAAAGACTTGACAAGTTCAGAGAACTGTTCCGGATTCATCTCCAAGACGGGTTCTACTTTCAGATTCTAATTTTAATCTGATTGGGGCGGAGTATTTTCTGGTACTACATAGCACCATTATTAACAAAACGAATACTAACATTTCCTCGAACTAATCCATTACAAACAAAAACAGCTCGCTCATTACAAATAGCGCCCTCATATCTTGTCGCAGCGATCCCAGGTTCAGTGCATACAGTGCAGCGCTGACAGACAGCCTTGTAAATAAATGGTCAATGGAAAATGACCCAGTAACGATATATAGATTTATGAATCCAGGCTTTCATTACGACGTTTTCAAAACTTGTCAAAAGATATGTGCAAGACAGATGCGAGAGCTTGGCCTGACTAACTTTATTAAATTTCAAATTATTTATGAATCTCAATGGGGTAACCAACGTTCGGATCTATTAACTTGGTACTGCTGTACCGAAGAAAGGTTATAAGTCAGTGCACTTTGCCAAGGCTGTGCTAGTGAGTTTGTTAGTAAACATGGCAGATAATATGACGGGGTAAACATTACTGCCTTATATACATTTGAGTCCATTTACTTCAACGGGAATTTGATACTGCAGGTTTTACGACCTAACATTCAGATCATTGCGCGAAAAAAGGCAGCAAGCACTACACCAGGAAATGTGTCTGTGTAATCGACGTCTCAAGTAAAACGACGGCATGAGAAACGGGGCTATCCAGTTGTATGTATTTTCTCTTTTGGAAAAAAAATTGACCGGGGTACATTTTATAAAGGCGACAAAAATTGGCGCTCAAAGGGTTGACACCGCATGGAGAAACTGGACTGCTATCGCAAATTACTCGCTTTCTCCCCATAAAAAATATTCAGATATCCTCAGCGTTCACCCTCTCACAGCTTATCAACGCTGTAAAGATTTTGGATGACGACAGCGTCGACATTAAGCGCGTTTCCCAATATTTATCGGATAAGTCACAATTTATGCTCCGTCTCTGAACTTAGTTGCATACCAGTTTGCCAGACGAAAATAAACGAAACGGGTTTCAAGGACAGGGTAAATTGAATGAGCATGAACACGATAATGCGAACCAGATAGGAATAGCTTTTCGTTTATTGATGGTTTGTTACTCATCTAACATTGAAATGATTAAACGAATGGATTAGTTCCAATTACGTAATTTTCTCTTTTGGAAAAATTTCAAGTTGCGTAAGTTCCCCAGATCACGGTCCATATGCTTTCTGTCGACACTTGCCGTAAATATTGTACATACAGTCTGCATCTAAATCAGCTCTGTCCGACAAAGCTTGCTCTGTTCAATGAGCTTAACATTACACGCTATAAATACATAAACATCATTGTTCTTGACCAACTGTTGCAGTAGGCTAACAGATTGTGGTGGTCTCTGCGTTGAGCAAATTTGCATTTTCATCAAAAATGAATCCGTAAAAAAGTATGAATCAACCTCGTATGTATGTATGTATGTATGTATGTATGTATGTATGTATGTATGTATGTATGTATGTATGTATGTATGTATGTATGTATGTATGTATGTATGTATGTATGTATGTATGTATGTATGTATGTATGTATGTATGTATGTATGTATGTATGTATGTATGTATGTATGTATGTATGTATGTATGTATGTATGTATGTATGTATGTATGTATGTATGTATGTATGTATGTATGTATGTATGTATGTATGTATGTATGTATGTATGTATGTATGTATGTATGTATGTATGTATGTATGTATGTATGTATGTATGTATGTACGTACGTATCTATCTATGTATCTATGTATGAAGGTAGATAGGCACTGTAGGTAGGTTGGTGCTGCAGTGGATATTTATCCATCTGTTTGTCTAACCGCGTCTCTCTGTGTCTTTCTCCTATCCCTCCACACCTTCTTTACGGATAATACTTAGATAAATTTAAAGCTTCTATAGATTATATACACTTGGTTCAAGTCTGTGATTTGTGAATGTTTGAGTGAAAGCAATGATTTGCACTTTGCTTTCATGTGAAACCTGCGCGTGAGTGGAGTGGAGGCGATGAGTCGGATGAACGCTATAAAAGGGAGTTTCACCCGTTGAATCCGGCAGAAACTAACTCACTGTACTGCGCAGACTCAAAGGTAACGCATTCAATCACTGGGAAAACCTGGCCTGGACTACCAAATTCCGAATAGTTTTGTACGAAATAGGAGAGACACAAGAGAAACTATTATAAATGATTTTATTTTTTAAAAATTCACCGACTTTAACCAAGTCTATAGATTCTACTGTACCTTGCAAAAACCATTATCGAGTACTTTGTCCTGCAGATGTCGTGAAGGGGCTTGTCTTTTTTACGACATTATGTTTCAACCCTATGTGCCCCTTCCTGACCAAACAAAATAGCAGAATAAACATTGGACGATCTTTACGTCCGCCAACCATCAAACTTGTGATCCGTCTGCATCGAATTAAGTGGAAAGGAAATGCTGTCCAATTATGTGAGCTAAAGATATCTAAAACCGGGGATGAACTCTGTTTTGGCTTACGCATACCACTGGAGAAGATATGCACATGAATGTCAGCGAAATCGGAAATGGCCATTTCGTTCTATGACCGTTAATATAACGAGCTTGTTTGTTTCGCTCACTGAGGGTCAATTTCGAACTTTTCTAGTAAATTGTTGATGCCAAAGTCATGGCCGTGCGTTCATTAACCAAAGCGTATGGCTGTTGAAAGACGTTTTTTATTTTTAAATGAGTCGTGATACACATTTCTCACGTGGCTATCCCTGTATTTGCTCAAAGACCTTGAAATATGGCCAGTATATTAGCATGTATGGACAACAAATAACATTTCAAAGAAGTACAACTACTGTTAAAGGCGTTGGTACCCATCGACCTGCCAGTTAAACTTATTGTTGTGTTCCAGAAACAGAGAAATGTTCAGTCGTATTACGACACGTCACGTGATTGGAGCGGTGCATGTACCAGCGTCTGTACGAATATTTACCCTCCTTACAGCTAATCAGATAGTATTTTATAATAGCAACGCAGTCATGCATGTTCGTATTCATATTTACATTAAAATGTGCATACATGTATATTCACTACACTATTTATATGTGAGGGGCTTGGTCAGTTTCGGTTTGCCGGGGAGGGAGGAAGGCAAGGTATATTGGTGTGCTAAATTGACTCTTTTCTTATGGTGTGACTGACTATTCAAATTGTTAGGAACCCGCTAGTCTCTCTGAGTTCGACCCTCAAAGTTTTCGTGGAAGCATTCCTCGCTTGTCCTTCAATTGTGTTTTCACTGGATTCGTACCGGTCGTGTAAAGAAGTAGGACATTTTGCCCTTCAACAATCGAATAAAATTCGTGACATGTCCATACAGATTGTTACACCTCCCTCCAAGTTAAAGCACTTATTGGATATTTTGCCTCGAATTTTAATCAAATAAAGTCAAAGTGATAATTTAAAAATAAAAAAATCGATTTGCTAGCGTAACAAAAAATTAATTAGCTACAACGTTTCGAATAAAAAACACGCACACGGTACTCGCCCTTACGGACTGAGTAATTCGACACCTGTTCTGTTACCGGAACGGGTACTCAGAGGTTTATTGGTCTTTTCCGTTCGATATTTGCATCGTCTGTGACCCCGTTGTTGAATAGGCTTTTCCATCACTGAAACATCACTCTTCGTGAAAGCCTTTTGCACTTTTCATGAAAGAGCTCAAGCCTCTATGCGGGACACCATTTCCTACCAATTGTGCTTGGTACACAGTGAATGGAAGCGGTAGCGTCTGTGCAATTACGAAAATGTGTTAAGTGTGCACAGGGTACATCCGCCATCATGACCCGACATCGGCCCATGGAGACACTGCAATATAAATGAGGGGAATTCTACGTATACAGCTTATTATGTAGGCGGAAAAAGACATTCCAAATATCCCAAAATATTTGAAGAATGGTGATGCAGTTTTACCCTTTTGTCATCCAGTCCTAATAAAACATGTTCAAATAATAGAAGGTTGGTTTTATCGTAAGGAATGAAACTAAATGCATAACCCTGGCGACCTATGGAGAAGGCACTCGTGAATGTTCTCGCTCTGTACATTTGTGTAAACATCTACTGTTTGGAGAAAGTCGCTCTATTTTTGGACCATACCATATGGATACTATATATGATGTTCTGCATACAATGGTATGTGAAAGACGTACGGTACAGTCGTTGCAACTCCATAACAAGAGTTGTTTCTTGTGTCAGAAAGGAAACTTATATCAAACTGACTTATGTAGCCAGGTTGACAGGAGGAAACGGAGAAAAGAAATTTGAAGGCTGTGCGTTGAACAGTCATTCCGATTACAGCATGGTTGTAAGTCTTATAGAGTTGAGGCTGCTTTCTTCTGTTACCGACTCGGTGTCAACACAGGTCAAACGTGAGCTGCCCAGTAAGTTTCAAGTTGCCATGGGAAGATTGGATGTCATTTCCAGATATATGATCTGTCATATTAATCATGCTGATATACTTTTGTGGTTTAAATCTATGGAACTGAAAAGGATTTTCGCTTCAAATTCTCATGATGGGAAGTAAGCTCAGTTCAGCATTTATTCGTCTCAGTGTGGGTTAGGTCTTTGAACTGCGAACTCAAAGTTCTCAACACAACACAAGACCTCAAGTTTCTTATAGCTTAGTTTTACATATCACGGTATCCTAAACAGTGAGTAAATTTTGCGGCTGCGTTAGAGCGACTTGCGCCTTCGATACTGTGTCAAATGCTAAAATGGGAATTTGCGGCGGCGTTTATTTGTAGATTTGTAGCAAGTAGTTTGAAAGTTAAGTCACCGATCAGTTCAATATCACATACAATTTGAAGTGAGCTCCCGGTTATAGCGGCGTTGTTATCAACCCCACTAAATGAAAAAAGTTTCCCTATCACGGGCTCACGATTTCCTCAAGTAGAGTTTCTGAACATTCCTTGTCTGTGTGTATGGCCATAAAGTGTTTAAAGTCATTCAAAGTTTTTTTCCGAAGTCTGTACCTGAGCAGACCGACTGGAACCCTGGGAAGGACAACCTTGACTGTCGTTAACCCTCTTAGTGCTGTAATTTTTCAAGTCAAAATTTTAGTGCAACATTTTATCAATTTTTATAAAAAATTTTTGTAAGTTTTTTGATACTTTTTGACCAAATAGATATTAAATTTCAGTGGCTACAGACCTTGTCAAATTTTGGCAAAAAATCAGAAAATTGAAAATTTACTAGGGTATATTTTATAAACGCGACAAAACTTGACTGTGGCGCTAAAAGAGTTAAATACCTGTATTTGCCAGTCAACAAAAAGGGACACGAATGTCAGGAAAAGTTTCATTTTCCAGGTTTTCCCCCAAATACATGTACCTTACTTTTTTGCATGATATACTTACTCTTCAGCCAGTTTTCATTTAACGACAATTTGTCACACTTGTCAATGCCATGCCATAATTCTGTCACGTGTTTGCTTTTATTTCAGTGTATTTTTGGGCAGTTGATTGCCGTGTCATAGAATGTCAGTAATTTATATCAAGACAACATGTTTGGTCTTGTTTCTTGCGCCAAAGCATGTCGACATCTGAACCGATTCAAGTGAAGAACCGGTGTTGCTCACTGTAGTGCTAAAATCAAGTCCTTGACAACTTCCGAAAACTCTGCGGAAACAGTGGCCGCAGCTACGTGTTTAAATTCTTTGGAGTATGGTTCACTATTTGCTTCTAATTCTCGCTACTGCAAAGTGTTTACATCCTGTGCTAAGCGGGGGGGGGGGGGGGGGGGGGGGGGGTCAAACTACAGAATGGTGAAATGCATTGTGGGTAAAAAATCTCGACTTCTCGCCATGGCAATAGTTTGAGATCGTGATCCAATAAACACTTTTAACGCAATTATAAGGAAAGTTCTGTTTGTTCATGAAACTAGCTACACCCGTACATCTTTTCGTCTTTTTTAGGCATTTCTTGGTATGAAATTCCTGCAGAACGTAAGAGATTACTTTGACTGGTTTATCAGTGGAGAAATCCGCCATGTTGAAAATGTGGTCGACCGCCTGGGTATTAATCGTATTAAAGGTACCGAGAATTCATCACCACCTCATGCGTTACATTGCAAACGTTACATTATCGCACTTTCTACCGTGATTATTGTGCTGAGAGATTTTCAAGTGATTTTCTTCTCCGGCATTACTGTAATTACACCTGCAAGACGACAGACAGTATATGGCTTCCTTGATGATCAAGTTCTTACTATAGATTCCTATCTCTGAGTCACTTGAATAAGGCGCCACGTGACAGTTCAGGCTGTGAAAAACAAACTCAACACGAAATCGGCTTAGAGATCATTGTTAGATACATCACGAGCCTTTCTTTTTTAAAACGATAATGTACATGCAGCTTAGCGGTAATGTGATAGGGTTACGATCCCTTTGTATCGTGCCATTTGAATTTAAATGGGCTCATTATTTGAAAACAAGGGAACCCCTATAAACTTGAAACGATTAAGGCGACAGGACTTTCCCCGTAAAGTTATTCAATGAGCTTGATAGCTTCATTTAAAATCTAGATGACTGGTACAAAATAAGATAAAAAAAGTCATTCTTCGCATCAGCGGTCTCGCTGAATGCACCAACTTTAACGCTGTATTATTAGATGTAACTTTCGATGTATTTTTGTGTTTTTTTTTTCTGAACGTAGAACACACATTCCTTTTCTATTCCTAAACATTTAGAAATGCCCACCTTTTAACTTATAAACAGAACTTGTATGTATTTCATATCCAATATTATCGATAACAAGGGAATTCTAGTCCGCAATATGATTCATTTATCAACAGTATTAACCTTTGCACACTGTACACAGAGCGTCATCTAAACTTCAATAAACTTTGTTCGGAAGAACAAAAAATGTGTAGTTGCTTTGTATTATGAAAATCACGGTTACTCTACCCAACCAGGGGTAGAGTAACCGTGATGAAAATGTTTAAAATGTTATCAAAAGTTACCCCTATTATCCTTGTAACTCACACATTCATTGCAATTTCTGTACACCGCAGACGAGAGTCCATAGTTGCACTAATCACGTGAGGAGTATCCACGGGGATAATCAGATGTCTTTCAGGTGTTGAACAGTCTCATACCGTCTACAAATTCCCGATGTCCCTTCTCATGTCTTGTCTTACTAATTATTCTGCATCATCACGACTTAAAGAACGCACCTCGGGGAAAGAAATTCAGGCTTTCAAATTTTATCAATTGTCCTCTGATCTACCACTTGTGGGGGCTCATTTTAAAGCTCTTGGTGAAAGAAAAGTTTTCACCGTCTTAGTTTTTCGAAAATCGAAAATTTTATTTTTTTTCATAGAGTTAACACAGGGATGGCGGCCATTTTGAATTTCAAATATCTGGAAATTTCAAGTAATTTGTCTCTCTAGTACCAAAGATTGTACGGTGACCCCTGATTTTTATTATTGCTTTGGCAAGAGAATGGTCGAAGTTTCATTGAGGAAAGTTTGAGCAAAAGTTTAAGTCTTTCACTTTCGAGGCGCATATTACCTTAAAAGCCATAGTTGTTCAGAAATACCGATTTTGGTCGGGGTTTTTGGTGAATTGAACTTTTAAGGGTTCAGTCAGATTTGCAGTTGTTGAAATTTATCGTCCTCAAATTAAAACCAAACAAGTGCGGTAGCTCCCAAACGTTAAAACACTGAACGGATTCCACACAAATGACGAGGGATTCTTTTTTCAAGTCAGTGACATTTGAAGAAATTACACCAAATCTCATAAATTGTCAACTGCCGATAATGCAGTCGAGCCAAGACCACTTCGTAGAAATGTGACAATTTTATCAATACAACTCGTAGAGTTGTTGAGAGTGGAGTGTACAGAGGAAATATATACGACCTTTAACCTTTAAGTGGTTAACCTGTAATTTACTTTCATTAATTTTGTTGTTGTCTTATTTTGTACTTTATTTTATTTTATTTTGTAATTTATTATATGGCAGGAGAAATCGGATTAAATCAGTCCCTTCACCTTTACTTGCGTCATGACGAATTTATTCCGTCAAAAACACTAACTTTTCATCTGAAAACTGAAATGTAAAACTTCGCTCACACAGAAATTTCGGCGCGAATCGTCCACAACCTGATCAATGTAATTACATTGTGACTTTTCATTTCCTGTCTTAACCATCGAGAAAATTGGGAAAGCAGGTCGTCAGGAAACATCATTTTGTTTTCACCTTGCACGGAAGTCGGCATTTTAGTCTGTGCAAGCATGGGTGAATCGTATAGATGCATGTAAAAAACGATTATCAGTCATTATCCTAAGTGAGAGCAGACGATCGAACACCGGTTATCTTCATGACTTGTAACAGAATCACGCGACAAAAAGAGAAATACTGCGATTTCTCCCACCCGTATGTGAGTGCGTGTTCAATACCGCTCTCTTTCGATCACGTACGGCTGAAAACGACGGTTTCTTAAGGAATTCAAATTTCCCATATTGGTTTCTACCTTCAGTGGAATCCACAGACGAACGCTTTACTTCAGGTTTTATCATCTGTCATAACTTTTGATTTTGATTATTTTCCACTACTTTAGTTCCGTGTGCAAAATGAGAATGAGATATTATGTACTATTTATGAAACAAAAACAAAACATCAGGGGAAAAATTATCACAAAGACTTTGTGTCAGTTGGTCCGTGAGTACAGTGGTAGATAGATGAGGGGAAATGGTAGAAATACTGTGAAAATTAAATTGCAAAAGCTTTCATTGAAGTATTGAGAATTCTGACGATCTTAACGATGGAGATTTTAAATTCACAGTGGGGTACAGTGTCTCCCGAATGCATAGAATGTCAACTTAGCACAGTGCGATACACGATTTACCAAGTTTAATGCGAAACTCTCACGTGCCAGCCGCATAACTTTGACATTCTTCCCTCAGTGTTTTCGTTTATCGTATCAATCACGGCTTTTCGGGTATATCCCTATGGCAACGATAAAATTACTGCTGTGCTTGTACATGTATTTACTCGTCAACACAGCTTTCCTTTTTGTTGAGTCATATACTGTCTATGGTTGAGTACACAGTTTTGTTGACAACACTGAGGTTCTGTGTCACGACATGATTTCACCTGCATCATCACAACCTAGCTCAGTGTGCCGCTGTGTACCAGCTACGGACGACATTAAGAACCAACGTAGCTAGTATTGTGACATGTTTATCACCTTATATAGTGTTATCTACGGGTACCGTGCCATAGCAGCCCCTCGCGAGGTCAGAAAATACAATTGTGAAAATCTTGAACACTGAGGGGTTCTTGCGTAATCGGACCGTACGTCATGAAACTTGTCAATTGGTCGTCAACAATGCCTTTGAAGTGATCGAAGCGTTGTGCATGCATCAAAAGGCAAGTATAAGCACAGGCGACCCAATAAGTTCTGAGTTTTTCACACTGTTTTCTCTATCATTTTCTCTTCTTTCTTCATGCTCTGAATGATCGGAATAAATAAAATAAATGGTTTATATAACCTAACCTAACCTAACCTGAGACTCTTTATTTATTTTACACTCTATTACAAGGACGTATATCTCTCATACACACATGCTGTAATTAATTAGTCAACACAACTAATTATGCTAATCCGTGGACTTATCAGGGATTTTACGGGTTGGTCAACATCGCGAAAGATAGGAATGGTTACTAAAATGGACATGTTTCCCAAGATCTTCTAGACTTGGTTCAAGTCGGTGAATTTAAAAAAAATAAAATCATCTATAATAGTTTCTCTTGTGTCTCTCCTATTTCGTACAAACCTATCCGGAATTTGGCAGCTCACGCCAGGTTTTCCAGGCGATTGAATGCGTCACGTTTGAGTCTGCGCAGTAGTGAGTTAGTTTCTGCCGGATTCACCGACTTGGACTTCTTGCAAAGTACAGGCGGTGAGACGGACTGTGTACACAGTGACGTAGAACAAATACAAAATGATTGACAGCCCCCGCCGTTATTCTGGCCAATAAGAAGAACGCTTACTAATAAACCTCTGCATGCATTAAAAAGTTTGTTGTCATCTCCGCGTGCAAAGCTAGACATCGAGTGCTTTTTATATCTGGGCGAATAATAGCATCAAGTTCGTACATCAACCGCGTTTTACAACTGATTGGTCGACCACCGCTAATCATGCGAGATTACCAAAGAAAGCTTGTGGAGAGTTACATTGAGGGAAAAGATGTGTTCGTCTGCGCACCAACCGGCAGCGGAAAATCACTGACATACGAAGTCGCTCCACATTGTTTTGATTTCCATCGCTTTGGGCACGTAAGAGAACAGGCTACAACTGTAAGGACGCGTACGGTGTCTTTTTCCATCCTTGAATAACCGGCCACGATCTTCGCATTTTGTAACTTTGGCCCCACAAACAATACAGATATTTTCACGCGTTTTCGGTGATAGAACAGAGGTTGTGCTGACTTTTTATGGGAGTGATCGCACTCGACATTTTGTCAACAACGCCATGTGAGTTTTATGCACGTCTCGTTTGGGTCAATTGGTAACTCCTCCCAATGTGTAAAATTTAGTGATGTCATCTTATGAATAATATATGAGTAACGAAAACGTCATTTATGAATAATTTATAGCAACGCAAACCCTGCAAGAAAGCCAAGTCTGTGATTCCGGGTGAAACTCCGCTGTATAGCGTTCACTTCACTCATCGCGTTCACCCTACTCATCGCGTCCACTCATGCGCGCGTTTCACATGGAAGCAAAATACAAATCATTGCGTTCACTCCACTCAAACATTCACAAATCACAGACTTGAACCAAGTCTAAAGATCTTCATACCTTCTCCTTTTTCATTAACATCACTATCTTTCCGATGTTGACCAACCTCTGATAAGTCCACGGATTAGCAAAATTAGTTGTGTTGACGAATTAATTACAGCATGTGTGTATGAGAGATATACGTCCTTGTAATGGAGTGTAAAATAAATAAAGAGTCACAGAGGCTAGGTTAGGTTATATAAACCATTTATTTCATTTATTCCGAACATTCAGAGCATGAAGAAAGAAGAGAAAATGATAAAGAAAACAGTGTGAAAAACTCAGAACCTATTGGGTCGCCTGTGGTATAAGTACTTCGCCCTCTGCAACATTTTTGACAGGTCACGGCAAGATTTTCGTTCGGCAAACATCTGGAAGAAGCGGTGAGTCACATGCTGGCAGAGACAGTTCTCATTGTTGTTTTCTGGTTCAGATCATTACTTTATCAGAAGAATTTATGACATGGCGAATTGTTATCAATCTGGTTAAGACTATCCCAAACATTTTGCCCGAAGGTTAATTTAATCTTGAGAAGGCTGACCATGAGATCCGAGTTCAGGGGCCCGTTTGGTGAAATTAAATATCTTTGCCGCCAACTTCAACGGTGCTGTCGTGAGCCTGAGACCACGCAAACTTGACGCTGGCAGACTACACTAGACTGTCAATATCTAGAGAAAGCCAAAAGGGATTGTTCTCGACCGTGTTGGTGATTTTACTCCACCTATAGCTACAAAGGAAAACATGAAAGCCGCAACGGCGCTATGCCAACAACCCTCGGGCGGCGAATGCATTGTTTTGTAGTGATGTATTATTCACTATCTCCATAAAAACCAATCTCGTGTATACACTGTAGTACACTGAAGTGGACTCAATACAGACGCAGTGTGCATTATTTAGCATCGTAGCAAGGCCACGCACAGTAGCCGCGATCCCTTAGGGACTGGTCAGTTTCTTCGGCCTGGGGGGTCACCCTGTTTTTGACTTTGGTGATAGGGGGTCACCATGTTTTTGAAATGCCCAATAGGGGGGTCAGTGTGTTTTTGAATTTCAACACAGGCTCATCATTGCCTAAAATGCATCGTGTCAGCCTCAAATTTCATCATTCAGTTGCATTTTTCGGCGCCCTTCGGGTGCGTAACTTTAATAATCAGACATATTTTTCAGCACCCCCAACTTCCACATATCAGGCATACGTATATCAGAGATATCTGAATGTTCAATATTTTTCAGCATGCTCTTCAAGCGCATTACTTTAATATATCAGACATTTTTCAGCACGCCCTTCCTGTGCATGACTTTAATATACAAGACATATATATCAGAGATATCAGGATGTTTCATATTTTTCTCCGCGGCCTTCGGGCGCCATACTTTAATAAATCAGAGATATATGCCAGAGATATCTTGATGTTTGCTAAGTGAAAGTGTACCGTTATGAAATATGCATTTCATATGATAAGCAAGACAAATTCCTGATACTTTTCTGTTCTCTGTATGAGAATTCAGTATGAGAAAGCAACATGCATAAATATTTCACGTTGATACAGTGACTTATTTTAGAGATAGAAAAATGACAAGATATCTTTCGTTCTCATTGATGCTACTGTTTTCCTTTGTGTCTCAGGTTTTCTGTAGAATGATGCTTTTTTATGACCAAAATAACAGTTAAAAAGGCAGTTTTTGTCATTATTAGCTGTGCTTTTATGGTTTAAATGTTACAAGAAAAGGTCATCTCAGACACTGCACACATCAGATTTGGCTAAAATGCCTCTCTATGGCTCCTCAGGAGATTTAATTGGAAGGCTGGCAAGTCTTAACACCCATCAAAATTTTTGATTTACTGCTATTTCCTCTTTGATATTAATGATTGACATCAATTTCTGTACAACAGTTCAGGACATCTGGTTAAGCATAGAAAGTGTGAAATACATTCACAGCTCATTCAAAATGTACTGTATTCAAACTTTAAGATTAACACTTTGAAATTCATATCTTACAAGTGACATGTCAACAATTTCTTTAAAACACAGAATGACTGTTAAAATATATATATATATGATATATATATATATATATATATATATATATATATATATATATATATATATATATATATATATATATATATATATATATATATATAAAATTTGTGTCCACCTTTTGTTTTACAGTTGTCGCGTGCAGGGGGGGTCACCCTGTTTTCGAAATTTGGAATAGGGGGGTCACCCTGTTTTCAAAATTGGAAAAGGGGGATCAGCCACTTTTTGACGTCGGCCAAAAATAATCCACCGCCCCTTCCCCCCAGGCAAAAGAAACTGACCAGTCCCTTATATAGTATAAATCGCTTCAGTCTTGGATCTTTAAGTGTTTTTTTCCCTACAACTTCAGACTCAGTCATCGTGAAGCCCAGAGAGTTCAAGTACGATGCGAAGCAGAGAACGCATTGAACTTGTCAACAAAAAAAACAAAACAAAACAACAAACTGTTCGTAAACAAGTGAAATTAATTTCTATAGAGGAACTTGGACCAGGGGTGTATGTACCTCTTGTGCGAGCATGACAATCTCGGTCGCTATTGGACACGTTTCTACCGACGTAGAGGGCGGGAAACATCCGCACAGCCCACGTAGTCTGTTTAAAAGGCTTGTCATCGGCTGATCGTACAATAACTGGCGGGATACTTCTTTTGTGTCAGTCGACCGACCGAAGCAACACTGTGAAGACTGAACGGCCGTACTCCAAAGCCGCTGTTCAACAGGTACTGTACAACGACAAGAGTTGACAACTTTGTAACGGTGGAGAAGAACTTTTCACCAGGATTTTCATATGCAATCCATCTTCGATAAGGATTGGTGCGTGTATGATCTTTCATGCGGGAATCACTCTGTTGTTGACGTTGCTCGTGTAACGCACTCACCTATCAGTTTGCATGTGGGTAAGTGGGCCGTGCAGGATTTGTGGAAATATTCAGCGGTGTATGATTACGTCAGCGTTCCCCACTCATCGATATGACCAACACCGTGAAACCAGCCCGGTGACTCTACACGGCATTTGGGTGTAATTCAACCCAAGGAATTTCTTTGACGAGCTTTGCTCCGACGACCCGGACCATAGCGGGAAAGGCAACTGACACCTGCGTCGGACTGTATACATTACTCGAGCAGAACACTTCATTACTCACAGAAGTGTGCTCCTTTGACCGGTCAAGCGAAACACTGAGATCACTGGTCCGCACTCAGACTGGACATGGCTACCACGAACAATACGACAACAACTAGCGTAATCGAATGTTTCATGAATGAAGTGACGGTTGTGACAGTCACAGAGTTAATCGGCATCGTTGGCGTGATTTCAAACTTGTCGTTTCTCTTCGTCACGGCCCGTGTCAAGGCACTGCAGAACGCTACCAACTACCTTCTGATCAGCCTCAGCGTCTCCGATCTCGTGTATCTGTTGTTTCACATCACACTGCGGTCGTCCTGGATACCAGCGGATGATGAGAACTGGCAGAAGGTGAGGTGTGTCAAGGGTACACTCACCACCGGCGTGTACACAACGTCCATTATGACGATCTTGACGATCGGCATCGAACGATACCTAGGTATCTGCAAACCGGTGTTCTACAAGACACGTGGACTCGGCCAGAAAACTAGGATCATACCGCTGATCGTCGTCCTCTGGGTGTTGGGAATGATCTATGGTTTTGTGTATACGCTGCATTGTTATTTCGACTACAGTTCTTACAATGAAGTTGCCGTTTGGTGGGCCACGTCGGTGATTATGACCCTGCTGTACTTCTCTTCTATGGCTGTAGTTTCTGTACTGTACGCGCTGATCATCCGTCGACTGCACGTGTCGTCCGGAAGACTCGAGCATGCAAAGAAAATCCAGCGAGACAGAATTCAAGTCGTCCGGCTTTGCGTTGTCACGGCGATTGTGTTTTTCGTCTGCCTTTTCCCGCGCACTCTGTACTTTCTCGCCTACTTTCACTTCCTCGCCACGGATGACGAAGAATTTGTGGATCTCTTGTGGTGTTGGAATGACATATTCATCATTATCTTGATGTTTAACTCAGCCGTAAATCCAATGATTTACAACATCACCTGTTCCCGCTACCGCCGTGCGTTCGCCCAAGGCTTCGGTTGCAGGCCGATGGAGGTTGATCGATCCCGCGGTGTCAGCTTCACCTCCACTCGCAATCGCAAGCTGTCTGAGATCTCCCGCAGTACGTGCGTCACAAACACCGTCATCAGCAACGGCAACGATCCGTTCGCCAAGCCGTACAACAACTCGCTGAACGACAACACTTTCCAAGTGAATATCGAGGACGCGGACGAACATTTCGTGTAGCGTGCCGATTTTCCCACCCCTCTCCGCGACCAGTCACTCCCACCGAGTACGGAAGATAACGGTAATCGTTTCATAAACATTGGGTTTGAATGCAAACCAATGGCTTTTAACTTTTCATATTTACCTTCGATACTGCATATGTTGTACATAGAAAATTCAATTACATAGTACGTGTTGACAGTTGTATTCCCCTGTGTACGTAGTCGAACGGCATGCCAGGGGTTCTGTGATTCGTCTTTTAGTAGATGTATTGTATTCGAAACTGTAATTTGAAATGGATTTGTGGCAATTATGTCAATTACACACGATTATATCAATACGTTTCAATTTGTAACTTGTTTTGTGATCACTTTTATCGATTGGGCGAGATTCAATCAACTTGCCAAATCAAATACCAGTAAGTCATTTACAAAGGAAGTCGGGCCTGAGTTGGCTCATGTGCTTGTACTTCACACCTCATACGATGCTCTTCATTCTATATACGATGCGTAGAACCTTCATCGAGTGTCGAAATAGAAATCAGTCGAGATCTACTCTCTGATATAGGAATCGGCATGACGCTATCTTTTGTTCTGTAACTCGTCGTATGAACAACCATACAACAGGATCATGATATCTTTGCTTGTTCTCTTTTATGTACAGAAAGTGTAATTACTTCCAATTATATGTAATAGGAACGCAGTCGCAAACAGCGACAGCTTTCAACAGAACTTTGTGTAAATGTCACTTTTAGGTATTCAATTGCGTCGTTTCGCCTTTCGACAGTATCAGTCTCTACCATAAATTTAACTCGCGGAAAATGTGTCTGCTATATGTCTTGTGGCCGTCAGCGTGTCCCGAGCGATCCACCGAGGATAAAATTGGACAGTAGCAGCAAACCACCGGTGATATATAGCGTCAATTAGTGTCGTTTTCCTTTGGTGATGAGCTAAGCACTGCCTGGAGCCTGTTACTCAGTTCTGTACACAGCCACGGATTTATAGCCACTATTATAGTCACACAGTTGGTGCGTAAGGATTAAACTTCCAAGGCTGTAACTTGTGATAGTTTTTGACGTTTTGGTGGTCAAAACGAATATGTTTTGTCGTTTTTCTACCATGATGTAAATATAAAGTGTTAGCCTTGCCAACCAAACGCATGTTTTCCAGTGTCAGTAGCGTGTTGACATACAAATTTCTGTCCGGACAAAAATTCAGTGTTCGGTGAAAACACCGGGCATTAAATCATTGCGATTCGTCAAGGAGTAGAATAAGGAATGTATGATTACTAACGAGCAAAATAAATGAGTTACATCGAAAGTTACAGTAATGTAATTGTAAACAATGAAACCAAGGCGTTTTGATCGTACTTCAAGTAGTAAATGTAAACGTGAGCAATCTGAAAGTACAAGTAACTCTGTGTTCTTCTGTATTGCAATGATAGCCCAAACAAGAGGCAATTTCTGTGACTTTGATATTGCTCCTGTCATTCACTGACCAAGTGTGAGATGCATGTTCTTGACCTTCCATGCCTCCAATAGTACACAAACGAGGCCTGCAACTCTCGAACGGCGTCAAACAAAATCTACAAGTCTCGAAACGACCTTCCGTGCCCCCAATAGTACACAAACGAAAGTTTGTCAACTCAGAGATGTATTTGTCAAACGTGTTTTGTCCAAAACTTTTACCATGTGGTCTGATAGATTTCGCTTTTGTCGCGGAAGAAATATGCACACAGACATCACGATTGGGTGAGATTAGCCTACAAGCATACATTTAGTCCTTCCCGAGGTTTTATAGCCATGTTAAAGCCCACCAAAGGCCACTTTCAAATGATTCGTGTTGTGGCAAGTATTCGCCTAAGTACTGTTCAAAGACACCGTTGGAGACTTAATCAAGTCCCGTGAAGGTATTACTCGTATCATTGTATATGTTTTGACCAAATGGATGCAGGCTGGTGATATCAAAACAACAGATTAATCGAGTTGGCAAACTGAGGCACGAGCCCCTCCTTCATCATTACCGCCATGAATGCACATCGAGCCGCATTGTTTTAAGACCGTACGCTATTCAATCAAGAGGCTATTGATTCTGTCAGGTTTGACTCAAAGAGAATGATTGACATGTACATTATCAATGACAAGTATGTGTTTTTCGGGGTTTTATATAACTTGCAGGGAAACACGAAATCCGGACACTGTTTGAAAAACGTTTGGATATTCCTCGTAATACTGAGTCTTTTCCGTGTTGGGATTTTTGATGTTCACTGTGAAAATACCGGCTGATGAGCAAATGTGTATGCTTTAGAAAGTTACCTGGGATATATATATATATATATATATATATATATATATATATATATATATATATATATATATATATATATATATATATATATATATATATATACATACATACATTTTAAAAAATAATTCTAAGAAATGCAAGAATGATATCACTGCTCATGTTTTACTTGGGAAAACGTGGGAAAATCGGATTAAAAGGAATATGGATGCTATCGATTCTATTGTTTGTCAACAGCAAAACTTTCTTTCACTGCTAGGGAACGCTGGAGGTCAAGGTCAGGTCATCGCATGCAATGATCACTGTGTTCAAACTATGACTGCTCCATGCCCACATCGATTTCATCGCTAAAATAGTCTCAAGCTTTCAGCTGTTTTTCTTCACTAAGTCAGAAGTCTTACAGGAGGATACATGTATTTATACTTTACAAAGTGAGAATTGCGCCCCTGCGAAACTACGACCGGTCTGAGTGCCTTACTACTGTCTTTAGCAGCTCTCAAAGTACATTAGGTCTAAAGGACCTGAACACCAAAGTAACCAAATCTGACCATTGAAATGAAGGAAATATGGTAATTTCCCAACGGATATTCGTTTGTTTATTATGATAATTCGAAATTAGTAGAAAATTCCGCACCTCGAGTGTTTCGGGTGATGATTATGATTTGGAAAGTTTAGGCCCGGTTCCCGAGGCAAAATATGAGTTGATCCCAGGAGTTTCACACAGTACTTTGCGTAACGTTAGAGATGTGGAGTATATCCCCAGACCTATGTTTAGGCTTATGGCAATATGACTCAGTAGATAGGCTATGATTATTTGATATTCTCCATCAATAATAAATGTTCTGTAAATGCCATTCTGATTGTAAACAACGAATCGCGGTTGTCGAGAATGACGCCTTGAGGTTGAACCGACAGCATTTGATACAAATATAGATTCGGGTACGACTGCCACCGGTGATGTTTCGCACATGGCTTTCTTCAGATTTGAGCTAATTGCAAATAAAACGTACTTAAATGAGAATATAATATACTTTCCCTACTTTTCAGGTTTTCTGTAAAAATGTAAAATTAAACGGGCGATGTACAATTTAACTGGTATTCGTTAATCTGAATGAGGACATGGTCTGCTCCTCGGTAAATGTCATGTAACCAATAATTGAGAGAGAGAGAGAGAGAGAGAGAGAGAGAGAGAGAGAGAGAGAGAGAGAGAGAGAAAGAGAGAGAGAGAGAGAGAGAGAGAGAGAGAGAGAATTCTCTATCATTACAGTACTCGTATTGTTAAATTGTTAAGGTAGAATGCGCCTTGGGGACAGATATTCGGACTCTGTAACTTTTAAAATTCTTTCCTTAACTACCTCTTTTGGGTATTCATTAAAACTCTTGCTGTAAGAAAACTTGTCACCGTCTTAGGTTTTCGAAAATCGATTGAGTAAATTGTTTCCCTAGTACCAAAATTTGCACGATTTCCCCCATGTATATTTTTTATTTTGAAAGACAGTGGTTGAAATATTCCTTGAGAAAAGTTTGAGAAAAAGCTTAAGTCTTTCACATTCCAGACGCATACTACCTTTAAACAACAAAATACAACTAGGTTGAAAATTCTGACTAAGATTCATTTTATATCAATATGTTTATACATGTACGCTTATTGAAAGTCTACATTAGCCAACATAGTATAAATCTATTATTAGTCGTTACATAACATGTAAATTAACTATTTTTTAAGATAAACTATTATTTCGACGATGTTTTGCGTCTTTTGTGAAGTATAAATTTTGTGAAGTCTTTTATTTACAAGTGTCTGTGATGAAAATGTAAAAGTCCCTTGTCAATCATTTCGATCCTGAACATTTAATTATGTGTAAGTTACGTAATAAAACACCTGTATATAAAGCATTATCAGTGTGTTATTGTAAAAGCCTTTACACAAATTAACAATTGTCCGGGGATTTTGTTCAGCTAATGCTTCGGCCATCAAGTATATACCGTCCGGTTTGTAAGTCGTGAAGACGGTGTCATTGGCTTTGAAGATGATACCACAATTACTTTCACGAAGTTCAATCAAGTTAATGTAGGATTATTGTGTGTCGTTCTATCTTATTGCCATTTAAAAAGAATTTATGGTTTAATTTGAAATCGATATTATATCTTGGTTTCACCTTATTGACTGCTATCCCACAGCTTAATGAACGTTGGAGATAGTTTGTATATACTCAGTGACTGCGGCACAAAAGAAAAATTAAGTGCACAAACGCGTATCATTACTGTATTCGCCATAAAAGCGCCGTAAAGTCTATTTTAAAACGAGTTATGTAACGACCACGTTTTACCTTTAATGACTCAGAGTTCTGTAGATATTTGCTAGAATTTGAATTGACCTCAGTGATGTGTACCACAATGATCGTTCCAAAAGGTAGACATCCACAGTCAACACAGATTAAGAATAGTATTCTGTTGAAATCTTAATCTTATTGGGTGGGGAGGGATGGACGGGCCGCTTGTAATCAATGATATATGAAAGTGAATCAATGAAAGTGTCTTAAGTTTTTCACTCATTTGCTGGTTCGGAAACCTCACTGTACAGTGCAAGAACAAACTTGGTAGAATAGTAAACATCTGTAGTAAAATAATTGGAGTGCAACAAACTAATCTCAGTACATTGTATAAAAAACAAGTTTTACACAAAGCCAATTCTATAGTCAGGAATCATCACCACCCACTTTACAAGGAATTCAATATTTTACCATCTCGCCGGCGTTATAGGGTTCCAATAACTAGAACAAATAGATCAAAACATTCATTCATTCCCACTGCAATTTCTGTACTGAATCAAAACAGAAACGACTAGTCATCTCTGCTTTTATATAATGTGTTTTAACGTCACTGACCTTTTTTAAATATTTTATACATGTCTTATCTGTGTAACTTTTTGACTTGTCCGCTGTCGTACAAAGAATTGCCCATGTTTTGGGATAATAAAGAGCTATTGTATTGTATTGTATTGTATTGTATATGCAAGACGTTTGTCTATATGCTGTTATAGACGAAGAGCTTTAACAAATGGATGACCGTCAATCGTGATGGGTGTTACGCCGACGTTCGTTCCGGATTTTGGCCACTGTGGGGAAATTCTGTCATACATATGTATGTGCGTGAATATGTACATCCATACCTACACATACATACATACATACATACATACATACATACATACATACATACATACATACATACATACATACATACATACATACATACATACATACATACATACATAGGTAGGCAGGTAGGTAGGTATAGGTAAGTGAAGATGGAAAGCTTGGGGAGGGACGAGAGGTAATCATGTTACTGTGTTTAATAGAACATATTCCTTCCCATCACAGAGGTAATAAAAGGCATCTGTCCACTGTGTAAGTATTAGAGCTTGTTAGTCCTCTATTGTTTTGTGATCAATGATAAATGCTTTCTTTTCTTTGAATCAGTGCGTCAGCCAAGCTGTCTGTGGGTATGGTTTTCAAATCAAACACGGTCTGATCTACAACAAGATGAATGAGTCATTACGCACACACGCAAAGTGAATTACTGTAACATAAAATCTATTAGGTTGCAGTTAAGAGAAACGAAGATAAATTATCAAAGAAGGTGCATGGCTCAACTCTTTCAGCGCTGCAGATCTTTCAGGGCACAGAGTTATAGGAATATCTCTTTTACCGTATAACGCATCGGTCAACGCGACGACGTAGTCGGATAACTGCAAATCGATAGCTTGTGCGGGCCCATCAAAATCGAACAACCAGTTATTGTGTAACATCGTTTCGCCCCGATGAAAAATAATGGTTCATGTTTAAACCTGTAGAAGAGGGATTCATTCGTGTTCACGTGGCTGAAGGCCCGCCCAGCTTTGGCGAAAGTGTTTTTTATTGTGCGTGTGTGTAGAGTATTAAACATCAATTAGAAAGTTTGCTAAATCCGTACCGCAGATTAGTCGTAATATTACCACTCGAACTTAAATAACAGAGTAAAGTGATGCACTACCTTTAGGACGCCGACTTTGCAATGTATCCTGCATGTACGAATGTCTGTTAGCTGCATTTCGTCAGTGCCTAAAGAAGTCATTTTGTTCAGTAAACGTTTGGCGTTTGTAGGGACATGCGTGCTGTGAGGTTAGGTACGAGTACATGTACACGTATAGATCCATCAACTGTGAAAGGCTTGACGTTAGCTTTGCCACACTCCGAGTCGTAACCGTGCGTTCACGTGGTTTGGTCTGTAGGGTGCATCGTGACAAGATGACGTTTTCTTACATGAATTTTGCATTCAAAAGCATGTTAAGTATATTTAAAATGTAAAAATGGTAAAATAATTAGGAAGCCAGAATCACCGGGTTTGATTCCTTTCGTATTTTCTTTGCAACTTTACCATATTTAGTTTTCGTTTTGATTG
The DNA here is from genome assembly GCF_041260155.1 of Ptychodera flava. NCBI lineage: Eukaryota > Metazoa > Hemichordata > Enteropneusta > Ptychoderidae > Ptychodera > Ptychodera flava. The sequence continues at coordinate 32,292,792 of NC_091933.1, forward strand.
GTTTGACACAATAAGCGCCTTTGAAACAGAACGTATAAAATATTTGTTCAAACTTTCGTAAGCGTAATTTCAACCATAAACTGTCTTTCATAACTGAAAATCAAAGCTATGGGCTACCACACCAATTTGGGGCTTAGATAGACAAATGACCTAAAATTCGTGATATTTTAAATTCCAAATGGTCGGTGTACCGATAGTAACCCGTCGTTGACTATATGGAGAAATTTCCGATTTACAATGAAAGAAAAAGGTAAAAATTTATCTGTTGTATTCAAGGGGTCTTGAAAAAACTGCACAATCGCACCTCACAGGGGAAATATTGTAAAGCTTGAGTTTTCAAAAGTGCCCGAGGTACTTCTACCTTAAAAGTACAAGGTACATGTGTAGATGTTAGTGGAGGTTTTTGAAATGCTTTTTACAATAAACTAATCGATGGGAAAATCGTGGATATTGTATGATTGACGACACCCTCGACACTTGGCTATACTTTACACCGAGGTGTACTGTTTGCCTGGGCAACCTTGGATGTGTTTCTGTTTGGGGACAGAAATTAGTTTGCTTTTCTGTTTGATAGCAATATACAGCAACTCGTGACAGCTACAATGATACAGAAATGAGAGAGATAAAGATGAAGACAGGGACGTTACCTCTCGACAAGGTATTGTTTTAACCATCAATTTGCCTCCACGTGTCACGTTTTGTCACGTGCATACCCTTACAGCGCAGAAGAGAAGTTCAAATTTCCTTCAGAGGGAAATGGAAGCAATTTGTTCTGATTAACATATCGCGCGTAATTTACGAAATGTACGGATTGTACGAAAAACGGCTGAAAATCAAAATTCACGAAATACGCTATTCTTTGTCAACAATAGTCTTAGGAAACAGCTTCTTAACATCGACTTTCAATGCTTATTCATTCGATACGGTTGGAAAATCCTAACGATCGATTGATTTTCTTTGATTCTCCCCACTGCCTACTACGACTTGATAATGTAATTTAGAGATGGGACTTTGCAAAAAAACAATACGCGAGGATTGAAAGATAAATGACCCATGTATTGTCATTTGTAGTGATAAAAATACCCCTACACAAACACCCGTCCTCGCAGGACTGAAATTAATAGGTGTTAATTTGTCATGACATATCGCGGCTAAAGTAAGCGACGGCCAGTCGCAACCTGAGGGGCTGATGGCCCGTCGCTTCGAAGGTACGTATGCAGAGTTATCGGAAATTCTATTTGACTAATCGGTTCATAAACACGCAATTTACTTTGGGCTTCAGTTTCTCATTACGGTGGTGTGTTAAGGTTTTTCGGGTATAACTTATTCTGCACGTATAGCGATTAACACAATATTTAACACCATAAATCATCGTTTTATTAAGAAAATTTAACTGCCCCAATTTCATAAGCATTTTAATTGTCTTCTTAAATTACCCGTGAAGGCCCTGGGGGACAATAATTTGTGAATGCCATGCTTTACGAGGCCCTGGGAGCACCAGTGTTGATATCGAACACATCAGACTGTGCAGCCGTGAGTCTTCTAAATCCAGATACCATGCACCGTACGTAGCTTTTCCTGTCGCTGTCCCGTTTCTATACTTCGGGAATGGTCAGTTTCTGTGCCGTAGGGGATCGGTCGATTGGAAGTGGGTCATCGAAATGCTCAATTGAGGTGTGCGGGTCGATGTGTAAGAGAATACAAATTTCATGCATCCTGCCATCCATAATGTGCATAATTCTATTTCGGCTTTCGGCGTGCTCTCCGGGCGCGAATCCATTCACGTTGTCACGGTCATTCTATCCGTACATGAGGCTAAAGTAAATGATGTGTGCAAGCTGTTTCTTTAACACACTACTACTACTTGACTGACATGATTGTTTGCATGCCCTACGATTCATAGATTTAATCGCGCTGGCTTCGATTTTAATCATCTCTTTGTATACGCATTAGATTGTACGATAATGTTGACGTATTTCTTGAAAATTGTCAATCCATTCCGAATATATTCTTTAATTCTGGCTTTTTAAATCATAACATAGCGCGATGGCTCCAATATTTACCTGGAAATAACTCAAGCTGAATTCAACGACAGTTCAGAAAATGTTTTATAGTAAGTACATAAGACTAGTGGCAAACAGCGTGATCTCCGATTTTAAACATCTCATGACCATCACCTTCAGGTATGGCGATCGAGAAAATAGAGCTGTTACTATTGACTTTAAGCTTTATACTACTCAAGGGTTTGGGCACAGATTGCGTTTCTTCGATGTGATGACATTGATAACTCATGATAGCAAGGGCAAGATCACAATTCGTTACCTGCCCCAGGGCCGGTGCTCATTTTGGTAATGTTGGTGACACCCTCACCTTCGGCTTGGTCAACATGATCAGACTGCGTTCTGCATAATAATGTTATGCATTTCTTATGTAAATGAGCACCTCCTAATATGGCTGATCAATCGAACACTCGGAAGTTTCAAGGAAGATGTGAGTCACGGAACAGCTTTATTGGAGCGAGTTCTAAAACTTTGTCTTTCTCGATGATACATGTACCCAATAAAGTAGTGGCGGGTAAAGTGCCTTGCTCAGGGGCACAGCACAATGTTCGAGTGTCGAACTTACCATTCCCCCTATAATGAGTCCCGTGCCTTAGACATTGTCCCACGATGCCTCCGTTTCATTTTCGTATTTTCCAAATTAACATGTGATTTCATCCGAAGGAAGGAAACAAATTTGGTAGATTAATCTTAAGTGACCACCCCATCAAGATTGATCGAAATGCCATGCATGGCTGTTTTTTTTGTAATTCCCATTTTTCCAAGAAGTAAAGACAAAATACATTAAATCAGTTATTATAATTGCGTTCGATAAAGTTTATTAATTTCATGAAACTAAACATAGGGGATTAGTTTTACCCGGAAAGAGGCAACATTATGAAATTCTGGTTGCCAAGTGACCCGTGTGGCTTGAGTAAACTGTTAACAGGACGTGTTCGTTGGCCGATTGGGCATTGCGTTTCCAGAACAGTGAAATCACGTTGATGCCCTTTTATATAAACAGTACTTGTACATTCTGCTATGCCTTTAAGTGTTAATGAGATGTTCCCAAGCACCATCACATTCCACCCGTCACATCTTGTTATACGATAGACGGCGTGAATTGCGTCAGTGTACATGACACCCCGAAGGGATTTCGTTAGAGGGAGAAGAGAGACCAACGCAAACTCCTTCAATACAACTTAGAAGAGTGATTTATTCCAATATGACCGCTCACTGATTGAGAAAGAATGGAAATTTAATATATTTACTGTAAACACATATAATCCTCACCGGCTAATTCCATAACCCTTCCGACACAAATTACTCTCCTGTGTTTCAACTCCGTCATTTAACTGAGTAAGGGACGGACCATTAGATCTTGGGAGGGGGGTGGTCAAAAACAGAAAAAAAAAATTTCAGAGCAGAAAGTTAGGAAAAAAAAATCTTCAAACTAGTTTGCAAAATAAAAAAAAATAAATAAGAAGACAAAGGCGTAAAAAGAATCTGCAAAAGTCTTTAAAATTTTGATTTTTTTTAGATTTTACCGACAGAAAGCAACTTTCTGTATTTTTTAGTACATCCTCCCAGAACATTTTTAATTTTAATTTATACATTTAGAGTGACTGTATCCCTTATACTGGAAGTTATGATTATCTTATCTTTTCAGGACTTTTGTATTCTGATCACTTGAAAATTATGAAATTAAGAACCTTTTTCTACTTGTTTCCTGCGTACAAACCAAGCAGGTACACTAGGTAAAACATTGAAACTATGGTATGGTTGTTAAGACAGAAAGTTGTATTTGCCTTTTAAGATCAAGGTAAACAGATGCAGGCCACATCAGTTCATTTTTTCACAGCATTTTATTGCAATGATAATGCAATGATGGGTTAACAAGTAGAAACACGTCAATAATGACAAAAGAACATCAAGTCATTATGTATTATCTTGCTTTTAAAAAGGCATTTTCAATTCTTTTTTCTCAAAAAACAGCCTCAAAAACCAACAGCAACATATGTTTTAACATTCAACAATACACTACGTAGAATGCCATCTATCCAACAAATCCCAACACAAAAAACACACAAAAGGGGTTGAACTTTGAAAGTTTCTCGATAGCAAATACTGAATAAATCTGCATGAATAATCGTTTTTGTGTAGCAAATTTCAAAGAAATTGGACAAGCCCTTTCAGAGAATACAGATTTTTGACCATGAATGGCATAAATTGCCCTAAAAAGAAAAATATTGAAATTTCAACACATCTATACACATCCAATCAATTTGGACATGCTGCTACAGAGAAATAGATGTTTTGATCAAAAAGGGCAACAATTGCTCTAAAAACACAAATATGCAAATTTAACTATATCATTTAGCTTATTTTAGCTTCTCAGCTTGTCAAAATCAATTGTAAATCATGAAATATGCATGATGTTTGGTGGGGTGAATGTAGGCATTTCACCACGCAGTAGGAAGGGAAGCCAGGAAACCAAAATAGTCAATTTTCAAAACTATAGGAAGCTACTGAGGAGCAAGAAGACCATGTTTCAGAGGAAGATGTGTAATCCGAAAAAAATGCTCCCAAAATGCCACCAAATAACACCATTTTATCTCTATTTTTCAAAAGCTCCAACGGCAGGAGGGGGACACCCCTCCTGACCACTCCCACAAAAATACTCCCCAAGTGCCACCAAATAACACCATTTTAATCTCTATTTTTCAAAAGCTCCAACAGCAGCAGGGGGACACCCCTCTCCTGACCTCCCCCCCCCCCGTGACCGCTTGCGTGGCCGCTTGTGGTGCTTGGCACCACATCTTTGCCCTCTTTATCTTCAGACAGCGACGAACTAAAAAAAAATTATAAATCTGAAAATTTACTCTGAAAAAAAAATTTGCACAGCTAATCTCAATTGGAAAAAAAAATTTCAGAAATTTACAATTGCAAAAAAAAAATTTCACAATTTCTTTGTGACCACCCCCCTCCCAAGGTCTAATGGTCCATCCCTAAACATGCGGTCTTTCCTCCAAACACTTCAGCTGCAGATGGCTGCACAGCACTGAGACAAGATATTACAAGAACACGTATAGGCGGGCACAAGAGGCAGCGCCAAAGTTTAGAAAGAATCGAAGAGTACTTAGCAGCCTCGCCGTTTGTCACGTTCGCCATCATCTTCAGTTTATGACAGTATTAAAATTAGGGAATATTCAAATCAATGTTTTCCTACAACTGTGTGCGTAGTACGTACAATTCATCTCATAAATATGTTTACCGTGATAAAAATGTCTACTCCATTCACGCTCAGGTAAGGAACGATCGTCGAACGTTGAACGTTATTTTATGTTCGATTGGCCGTTCGACAACGAGGTAGAATGCATGATGCTAGTTACACCCGTGGCCACTTTAGTGTTGATCAAGCCTGTCTGGTACAAGTAGAAATTCTGTCTGCAGAAGGGTGATAAAACGGTTACTTTTACCCTGTATCAGTGGTGATAATGATCCTACTATCGGTACCCCGTGGACACGCCGATTAGCCTGAAATTAGGGAGTGATTTAGACTTGGTTCAAGTCTGTGATTTGTGAATGTTGAGTGGAGTGAACGCAATGATTTGTATTTTGCTTTCATGTGAAACGCGCGCGTGAGTGGACGCGATGAGTAGGGTGAACGCGATGAGTGGAGTGAACGCTATACAGCGGAGCGGAGTTTCACCGGAATCACTAGTACATCACTGATATGGCAAAGTGCTAAAATGGAGTCAATTGCATGTTTTCTTTTTTTACCTCTCTTTATTAGAGTTACGGTGTTTATATTATGTTGCACATCGTATCAACAGATGATGATGAAGTACATATGCAATAAACTCATTATTGTTCATTGTTTATATTGTCGTAGTTTGTCGTATAAGTGACCTCGCTCCGATATTGAAATGCTGTTAATACATGCTGCAAATTTACTGCAGGTGCGATAATTGTTTAATAGCGAACATACGAAACTTCTCTCGAAATGTTTTACATTTCTCTCTCGAAATGTTTTACATTTCTTTGCGATCAAAGGGCGATGGTACACGACTTCTCTCAGAAATCTTGTATTTAATCTACAACTCTTTACGAATCAAGAGCGATAGAGGCTGTCTATTGATGGAATTTTATCGAAACTTCCGATTTAAACATTGTGTTCGAAGAAAAAGTGTATAATTTTTTTCCTCGACGAAAAGTGATTGACGAAAAGTTGACCTCCATATTAACAGACTAAGACTGGTGTATTCTTATATCATGAGATTTCTGTAACCTATACGTATTCATGATGCCTCAAGCACTAAAATAACATATTTACATGTAAAGTGTTTTTGCCAAGTGGCACGTCTCTGTGTTTTTCTCTCAAAATAGATGTCTGGAGAACGTTGTGATTACTACGATGCGGTGCTGAGCCCGGTAACATTGGCTTATGAAATGGTTTACGCAACTTCGGATAAGTTTTCCAGTATGGGCGTTTTCCGAGTTAGACGGCACCATGACAAGTTAGAGATGCCTTCACCCGTCTGACAGCAACGTAACATTTTAATATGTGTTCATTTCATCTCTGGAGATAGTGATCAATGAATGTGGTTTTCAGTCTTTATTGTTAACATGTCAAACCGTGAACGCTTAATGGCCCCACTTTTTTTGAAATCGATTATACATCAATGTGACATCCGGTTTCTTGCATCGTTCCGTCCCATTCTTGACCGTGGCGTCCTTAATGGTGTTGGATTACATTCTTGGTACTTATACACTCACATGCATCCCAAGGCAATATCTGTAAACGCATAAAGGAACTGGATGAATGGCCTTTACAGAACCTAGCTTCCGACAATAAAGTTGATCACAAAGACACGTGTGATAGATCAGACGACATACAGACACGAAGTTCAACATTGTGATTGATTCGGATTATATTCCCTTGAAATAACAACGGAAAATCCATTAAGGGGGCTTGCAAGTGAATCAAGCCGCAAGCCTTGCATTAGGAAACGACGCTTTCTCCAGTTTTCATTGTACAAACAAAATATCTTCTTTTTTCAATACAGCTTTTAATTGTAGAATCCTCTGAGGTATATTAGCAATATCAAACAAAAACTGCCCAGGTTACCAATGTTATTTTTGAATGAATTGAATACCGTAGCCGTCGATTTGTTTGACAGTAATGAGAAATTCGTGTTTTCATAATATGCCATCGATCTTCTTGAATGACAATATATTGTCGATATTTCAACTCGTCTGGCGTTTCTCCGTTGATATGGCGTGCAGAAATCTACCTCAAGGTTAGGCCAGAAAAAGATCATTTCTGGTCACCTGCGCGTCACGGCTTTTTTTTTGGGGGGGGGGGGGTTGTTACATACTAATCAGTAGAGCTATCTTTTATATCCCTGTTTGCATGTCCAAAAATGCAAAACGGAAGTATTATGCAGCCAGTGATAAAAGACAATAACTGTTGCATCAATAGTGCCAAACCAGCATTGTTAGGAATAAAAGGGAAAAATAAAAGAAAAACGAAAATCGCGTCGCCGCATACTTTTGCTGAATGTCAAGGACCAGAAACAATTTTTGTTTTTGGCCTTGTAGTCAACGCTACCCCTGATCACTTTATGTGACTATAATTTAATCTGATAAGATGACAAAATACCAGATCATGCTAAGCCACTTTTAAGCCTCAATTACAGTTCAAAATTGTCAAAGTGTGACGTTATTTGATAGTATGTATATATAACATAAACCCAATAAATCGTGACTTTGTAAAAACGGATTAAAGTTTATTGCTAACTCGGGTACTATCGTATTTAGATTAAATATCACATACTGAAGTAATTGAACCCAAGAAGCACGTAGATCACTGTATCAGGACCGGACACTCAACTCTGCAGGCGCGCCTTGTTAGTTGTCTGTTCTATCTGCAAGTGTGAATACTTGGTACACGGCGAAAATTAAGTTTCCACCTGAAATAGACTTAGGTTGTGAAACTCTATTTTAGACGATACGGGTAGCCCTTCTGGATTATCTGGAATAAAGTCGTCGATGTGAAGTGATGGAAGTCGGGTCGTACTTCGAAAGATTCCTGACAACCAAACTGAAACACAGTGTTGACAACGATGTGTCGTACCTGTTTGTACTAGACTCCAGTCATTGTATACGCATTGATACACTGATGGGTCCAGTTATGATTTGCTCAGAAAGTTGTTAAGTGAAGTGATCTCTTATAGAAAGAACGGAGGGGTGGGGGCACTGGATTGGGACTTTTTTTTTCTGTCCCTTTTTTAGCACAGTTACAGTGTATCTCAGAGCAGCTGCGCAAAAAAGAGTTTTAGAGCAATAAAATCACACGCCCAAATATCCAAAGTAGCCAAACATCAAAACAAAACATGAAATATGACGCACTATAATGAAACTTTAATAGATTAATATATCCTAATCAGCGGTTTTTCATTAGGCTGTACGTGTGACTACAGAGACATCTATTTCATTAACAATTTATCATGATAGCTGGATACTGATATGTTTCGAGTTGGCAGCCTTAGTGTCGACACATCGTTAAAGGGAGACGGTCGTCGAAACTCTGTCCAAAGATTGCCGGGGATCCCTACGACCAATGTAAACACTGTATGTAGGGTACGTTGGCGACCGATGAAAGTTAAAATATGTTTGTTAACAATGTATATCGTAAAATTTAAATGTTGCAGCTATGTTGACGTGACGCATCTATATATCATACATGAAATTCATTGTTTGTCAACAAGAAAGTCGCACATGCGCAGTTCCGACGACACCTACCTTTAATTGAAAAAGTATGATATTTCGTACGCTGAAGATCTAGAATCATGTCGCAAATTTAACTTCTAAGTTCAAGTGTGTATCAAGTTCAAATGCGAGAAACCTTGATAAGTCTTCATAGAGTACTGTACTATATTGCCATATTGTTTTTTTAGAGTACCGATTTATTTTCATTTTACTGTCCTCTAAGTGAAACTATCGGCTATACAGAGTCGTCCAGACGCTTACTCCCTTGCTTTCATTGAAACCCTGTATTCTGTCCAGTGTAAACACGTCACGCGATCTGTAGGCAAACACTGGTGAGTAGCTGGTGTATTGATTGAAAAACTGTAACCTTAATCCCAGTCGATATTGCCGAGTTCAACTTTTGACACGCAAAGATAGGGGAGATGAAAACGTTTAATATTTCTCCTTTGTGCGAAATATTTATCTCTTCGAAACGTAAATATAATTTAAAAATATGAATTTTCATGTTTATAAGTAAATAAGACATGGACTACTTACAAAAAATAATTGGAACGTAGACACTGATAACCTCATTGTGCATTGGGCAAATTTGTTATGGTTTGAAACAAGAATGATACGGTTGCGGCTACTATTCCGTTGTTAGTGTTAAACACGTTAAAAGAAGAGGCCGCCAATTAAATACTCTAGTATCCTCATGGATTCTTTGGAGATTGGAATTTCTATCATCTCAGCATAGCAAGACAGATGTAAACCATAACTTTCTAACTTTTGGCGTGCAAATAGTCAAACAAATGTCGAGACATTAAGCGAATGTCTTCCAGCTATGCTAAGATATGGAACCCCTGCAGCAACTGAATTGTCAAACCAAGGATGCCGACTTGGAGGAAAGAAGTGACATCTGACAGAATGTTTATTACTGAATTCTATCGGGGTCAGGGAATTCCAATAAAATGAATGTGACAGTTTGTTGATAATTTTTATAATTTACGGGCAACTATGCCGTTCGTTATAATCTTTATCTCATTCTCTCTACACAGTAAAGCAACATGGAGAAACCCTAGGGACTGTGCTGTCATGTATTGACCAAACCGGCGCGTTAGAAGTTAGGCAGTCTTGATTAGTCGGTGAATTTCACTCTTTTCGAGAAAGGAAGTTCCGATGGCTGTTTTGCAGAATGAGAATATTGTCCGTGGACTGTATGTATGAATACATGTACGGAAGATATATAAATATGCATGAAAGAACTTGTACATGTTTCTTTGAAATCCAATCTGCTTTCGTCTTTTTATTTGCAACGGTCGTCAAATTGAGCGCAAAGAGGATTCTATAACACTCACCATTAGCTTAATATGAATGTTGGAAATTAAGAAATGCCAAACTAATATCCGCCCACGTCAAATGAGAAAATCGAACCCGTTTCGCACACATCACATGACTAAATGACGTAAAGAAAGGTACAACGCAGAATGAAAAATGTTGAGTAGGCACTCTACAAAGAACACGATAACAAAACTGAAACTTGCACAGAAGTGACACTTTATCAATTACGTATGCAAAACATTACATACTAAATGTTTAGGCAGCTGGCTTTTTTCCTGAATCTGTCTTTGCTTTAAAAGACAAACGTTTCACAGCAACATGACTTTATTGTCATCTGAGATGTAACTATTATGTCGCACTATTTTCTGGTGTCTTATGGCCTTACTTTCTACTTACCATGCAAATAACAAGAAAACAAAATTACACGAATATGCGAACGAAAGTAAAGCTATTGATACAAGCACCATTGATCATATCGACCATGACACGCTCTCACAACTAGGAAAGAATTACCAAACGAACGAACGACAAAACGGAAGTGACGCAGACAACAAACCGGAAACGGCAGCCTGAGAGCTTGATTAACTCACTGTCCTTTGTGTGACTGTGATTAATTTTACTTTCTTATACCTGGTTTTACGTCTAATGATTTCAACACAGAGTAATTTAGGTATGTCTACAAGTGCCAGCCTTCTCATATTAGAATAATGTACCATGACCCGAGTTTGGCGTCTTACTTCAACTGCTTCGGGATATTCAGCAGGTTACCAATTTATCAGCATTTTTCCAATACAATTGCAGTAATATAAGCTTATAAGGCGTCACCGAACCTACTTGTGTCACCGACTTCATGAGTAAAGTATTACACAAGGTGGTTTTTCAGCTGAAAATAATTCGAGGTTTGTATCCTGCTAATTGCCATTCGAAATTTATATGCGTGCGATATTCGTCTGCTCGACTTGATGTATTTCAAACGCCCCTCACCAAGGGGGGAATACTTGATCTTTTACGCCTACATCGGCAGGAACCTTCTGGGTTGAAGTTTCTAGAATACATATATCAGGTACGACTACAGATTGAATACCGAATCCAACGATGAATCATCTTTATTTAATTTTGCAGGTTAAGTCAAGACTATAAAACACCTTCCTAATCAATGATATAATCATCCGTCCAATTTTTTGTGGCAAACGCTGACAAAATTGGCCTGGTTTCATGCATTTTTGTGGTCCAAATTGAATCACTGCTACGGAAAAAGAAAAAGCTATCTTGCTAATAGCAGACCAAGAAAGTTACGCTTCCACAAGTTTTGTTCTATAGCAGTAATTTACAGTTTACTTTAGTGTATTTTGTTGCATTTTGTTACTGCTGTATTTTAGTGTATGTAATTGCTGTATTTTGGTGTACATGAATTTCTGTAAATTTTGGTGTAATTTGGTTCAGTTCACCTCTATAGCCGGACATACAAGGAACTGACAATGTCTCTGTGTTCCATTTTCAGTAATAAACGCTATCACTAGTGAAATGCATTTGAGTGTCGGGTTGTGGTTGACAGCGAGGACCGTGACAATGACTATGTTACATTTTCATCTTCAGTCTGGCTGCTTGTGTCAATATCCAGCAAGATGACCTTTCGACCTGGAAAATACACAGGAAAAAAGTACGAAATTCACACCTTTTGAAATCTATGATGTTAGCAATAAAGGCATGTATTTACTATTAAAGGGATTTCTTTCACGTCGTCAGCATATCGCTAGATGTTGACTGATTGATTCAACCCCCCCCCCCCCCCCGATAAGGTCAACTTGGTAGAAAAGCAGGCAATGTTTATGGATCAACATCAGTGTGGTGGTCATGTGATCAGAGGGTACAATTGAAGTGTTAAAGTACAGGGAGAGGGGATCGTTAGCAAAAGATACACGTCTTTATGGAAATATCAATGATTTCAAAAGTAGTGAAGAATTTCGAACATTTCCTCGTGGCAAATGCGAAAAGCCCAATGGGTAGTAACTCATATCGCACCATCGACTTTGTAATAAATCTCCGATTCGACGACAAAATTAAAAACTATTGCCTTGAGTCATGAAGTCGATACACATGCGGCCTGTCTTGAATGATATGGTTGTGTACCCTGGTAGAATTATTTGTGTTCGATTTATGGGCTATAATCATGTGTCTTCGAGGGGCTATACTTTGTGTTGGATCAGCGCAAGAGCTGTTGGCAGACATCGTACCACAGTGTCTGCATATGGTGGGATCGTAAAAATTTCCTTCAGTTGAATATCCCTTGCCAACTCTTTGATCGTCAACTCTACACCACTTTTTAAGTCAAATTTCAAGTGCCCGACGTTTGATTTAAAAGTAAACATTATTGTAGATGGCAAGGATTTATGATACTATGGGCTTGCCGATGGGAACAAAAGGAACGCTCGTTCCCAAAAGTCTATTTCGACGAAATTTGCCGCCTGCCGGCCATAATTCAACCTTCTGTGATGAATGTAGTGAGTGAAAAATGATTATTATTACATATACGAGTACAGGGATTGTCGAAAAAAGTATGTACACAAAGAAACTATCTGCGTAACGACATGTGCCTCTGATGTTTTAAATGATTAGAAAGATTAGTCAGTCCATTTCGTGATGCAATTTTTTGCACATAAAAAGTCATATATCCGACGTCAATCTAATCCTTGCGTAATGGTTGTACCATGCATAATTACCGATGTGGAGACAAAGCTATAAATCAAATACATGGAAAATAGAGGAGAGGAAGAACAGGGTCACTAAGAGGGTAATTGATATTTTGAAAGTTGAAAACTCCCTCAAGGTAGCTAAAAATTCAGCGAGCAAAGATGACCACAATAAAACAGAACAGCTAGATTTCATACTGTTTACGAAAGCAGCTGCTGAAATTACTTGATATAATATTTATATACGCGGGGCACTTTTCCTGACTTACGTTTTAGGCCGTCCAGCTGTGTTTCTCTACTGCCTATGATTTGGTTTGTGGGCTTTTCTGTGGCTGACAGCAGACTACCATCGACCTCAAGATGTAGGCACAAATAAAAGCGCTCAGTAGTGGATGAGAGCGCAGTATGTAATTAAAAGCACACCAAATATGTCGCACAGAACCACCGTTAATTTGTTTGACTAGTGCTGAGGACCAGACCTATTTTCCAAGGACAATAATCCTCTCATGCACGGAGTTATAAAACCCGCAAGGAAACAAGCCTAGGCGAACAATTGCTGTAATATTTTGACAAAATTTATGCATCTCCTTATAAGCTTACTCCTTTATTATGAGAAAACTATGGAAAAATTATGAAAAAAAGGGGCAAATCTTAAAGACATTGTGTACTTTCATGTGACACGTGCGTTCTCTGAATCTTTGCCTGATAAGTATTATATACTATACTAATAAGTATTATACTTATTTGGCAAAGATAATCTTTGCCTAATAAGTATAACGCACTGGTGTTGGAAATTGATTGGTCCCTGGGCCCCAACCCTGGTGAAAATGTGGGGGTCCCTAAAAGTTTTTGGGGTCCCACATGTTATGCAACTCAACAGCTCACATACTAGCATTGCTGACTGGCGTTGAACATTAAGGTGATGAAATGGCCTCGTCAGGCGAGGAGGCAGTCCTTTGCGGGGAAACACGGTAACAAAGCGATGCATGACTCTGCTCTGAGCGTTATGAAGCATTCTTGATTTTCTGCCCCATATCTATACTCGATTCCGTCATAAGGCAGGTGAATCGAACATTGAAAAGGAACAAAGTTTTAAAGATTTTCTTCGTCAAAAGTTTTAAAGTGTGAGCCGCAAGTTCCTTTCGTTCATGAGTCGCCATGTCTGGTCTCGCTGCCGACCTTTGACGTTTGCATACATTAACATAAAATTATCACGACGCATCAAACTGTGATCAAAGCAAGTCGACCGCTCGTTCACACACACTGTACCCCCTGCTTGTCAGGAAGTTTTCATACTTCTTTCTTTACAAATGTCAAATTTTGAAGAAAGGGGAGTTAAAAACGTAAATGCAGGTCGACCGCAAAGTAAAAATAGGATCATAGGAGAGATCGATCGGCTGCAAAGCCGGCCGGGTCAGACGCATATGTGTACCCTACGCTATGAGTCCCAGGGACGCGCACATCAAAAGCAACTTGCTTCCCATGCAAGAAGTTTGCGTCCGGGACGCGGTATTCTGCGTTAACGCAAAGCCCGAACAACATCCCATAATTTATGGGATGTTGTTCTTATGACTAGTCCAGACTAGTAATTCAGTTGTCGACGATAAGATTGGACAAAACACGCATAAGATATGTGCTTATAAATTAAAGACGCACGTTTCCGACATGAGTTTGGGAGTTGAACAGGAAACTGTATTTTGCACAAGAAAATAAAGGCATTGGAAAATATTCTGAAAGTTACAGCTTACAGATCTTGAATGTTCCTTATATGAACATGGCTATTTTCAAAATGTAGATTGTATCATGTTTTGCTAACCCACCCCGACCCATCGAGTAGACATTTGATAGTCACTGTTTGCATGGGGCTTATTGTAAGCTGGGAAGTTCAGCAGTTCATGTTATAAACATGATTGATGGCAAATATAATTGGACTCCAAATTTCAGTGCAATTATTCGAAAATGTAACAAAGCAAATATGAATCCCCGAGCACTTTGCACAGCGGGTGATAAAACGAATTTTGAATTGATTAACATTGAGTCGGGACTGCAACTACGCTCTTGTGTAAACAAATCCTGAATGTATGACAGTTTATTTCCTAATATATTGTCCAAAAACATAATTAAATATTATGGAGGTGTTTAATTAATTCCTTATCTAAAATTTCCTATGTTTGTTTTATAAGCGATTTTCTCTTGGCAGTGCACGCAAATAAGAGAACATCCATGGTATTAAAATCGCGTCGTCGACGGTGGGTTCTCATTTTACCAATGGCGATACCACCTTTGTTTACATTACCGTGAAATGTCGGTTATGGATCATACAAAGACATAAAGCAGGCTTTTGGCAAGGGTCATGGTGCGCGACCCCCAGCATACAGATCAGTAATTGAACTTCTGATAACCTTGAATACGAGTGGAAACTATTAGTAACAATTATAGAGGATTACAAAGGTTAATTTCAGAGTCGGCTGATGTTTCAGAACTTTACTTTGACGTGAAGTAATGAAGTGAATATTTAACGCTATGAAAATGTTAGACAATTATAAATGACACACTTAACACGGAAACAATAATAGTAATGGTCTATATGGTTTCCGAGTATCCGGCTACATATCCCGGAACCCACCAGAACTGTTTAGATTTGAAAAAGCAGCTGGTTGGAATCGTCCTCCAACGACATCAGGCCGTTGCATTCAGTTCAATTCAATTATTAATCCTTTAATTGCCCGTCAGTTGAGCTTTATGGTGTCATTTTGCCTGCAATAAAATAGCCTTTGCATCTTTTCGTGGAATTTTTGTTGAAAATAAGTAGCAACTTACGTCATCCAGCTGCTCTGCATGTCATTAACCTATCGTGAAAGTTGCATGTTAATTACAACGGGAAATCCCTAGGGAACATTGTCGAGGTTCTAGTGTCAGAAATTACAATTTCGATCTGAGATCGCCAGTCACTGATGTAATATTTTAATCCAGACCACCAAGGGCGCAATTCAGAAACTAACGAGTACATTACAAGAAAAAACGAGACTGGACACGTTCACCCTACTATTTTTACCCCTGTTTGTGTGTGTTGAAGACACTTTAATGTGAAAAATCAGAATGTTGCATCTCAAACGTCACCATTTCAATATCATAATATAGTGAATATCGTATGCGGTTTGTAACAGCTGGACCACCGAAAACACTATTGGAACTAATTTGGTATAATCGGATGGTGAATTAAAAATGTCGTCTTAAACTGCGAATGTAACCTCATCTGCTTTTCTTTTTAGGTTATGCACTTGTTTTGCCGAGTAACTTGTAATATTGCAACATTCAGCTAAAGGGCACCTAAAACTTTCGAGAAATTTGAAAATATGAAGATCGAATTATCCCAAATTAGTTCCAATCGTGTTCGAAGTAAACGTATCACCTGTTAATTATTCATCTGTACTCAGAGAATCCCTTGCTTTTATATCAAAACTTTTATCAATATCAGAGAGAGAGAGAGAGAGAGAGAGAGAGAGAGAGAGAGAGAGAGAGAGAGAGAGAGAGAGAGAGAGAGAGAGAGAGAGAGAGATTATAAGAGAAAGGTTATATTTATATTTGTCCATTTACTCTGTTTGCTCCTGAGTTACAAATCCGTGGCACAATTCGGCCAACCAATAAACCAATTTGCATTTTCAAAAAAGAAAATGGAAATGGAGCTAATTTTCAATTTTCAAATGGTTTTATCGTCTTGATTTTTAACTTTTAGGCCTATTTCTAAATTTAAAATCTTTGGGCTGAGATTGAAATATAGGAAACAGGTGTATACTGCTGCCACGGATTATTGTTACAAGCTTGTTAAGTGAATTGAAGAATTTACCGAAACTATGATTGTAGAAACGAAGAATAATATAAGCTGGTGCAATAACGTTATCGCATTCTGTAGAATACAATAATACAATAAACGGAAATTTCAATATTTCTCGTCGAATATTGCTACATTAAGTTTAGGTGAAATCTCCAAGGATGAATAAAGTTTCCCCTGTACGAAAAGTTGAAACATTTCAGTAAAGGATTAGTTACATTTTCTCAAATCGACGATACTTCAAACTATCGACATCAAAAAGTAAAATTAACAATTTGCTTTTAGTAAGTAGATCATGTTCCAATATTTAATACTTATGTAATTTGTACGCCTAAAAGTCAATACATGATAATGACTTTCTACCTTCAACATCACACTGAGTTTATCGGATGACCTCATTACGTCACGAAGGACTGAACTCGCAACACAATTTTTTTGTTGGCGAACCAATCTTTCTTGTATCGATATCCATGCATTACGGCGCGCCAAATGTTTCAAAAATATTTATCGTCATAGAGTAAAAATAAACTGTCAAATTTTCTTTCTAAAAAAAAAGTCTTAAACGTGTATGAATAATAAAGAAAAAAGTTCTTTCGTCCATATCATTGCATTTTATATTATAAATGTACCTTTTCATAAAAATAGCATTCATTTGAAAATACGTGTCATTAAATATTTGAATGTGCCTGTACAGATAAAGATGACGTGCAACCGTCTTTCTCGATTGAAATAAAAATTCGATGGAATTACGGAAGAAAATAAAGGGCAGAATGTTATGTAATGCTTAATTGCAAAATATTCTTTAAACCGTAATGAGAAGATAAACTTTTCAAAAATTTGGAAATACCACACTCCCATACTTATTGACGTACGCATACACGTGTATGAGATGTAAAGGTGCAATGAATGCTGATTATAAGAGAAAAAAGAAAAAAAATCAAGCAAACACACAAAAAATATTAAAATGATGAAAAACAAAACCACAAATAGTACTTGCACTACTACCAAAAAAACAAAAGGAACCACCATCAGGTCTGACTAAAAAAGAAAGAGAATCACAATTGAAAAGTTGACCGAGATCGCGCCGGTGTTGAGATTGTAAAGAAACCAAAACGAGGTCAGCTTGGAAAAAAAAACCAAAGCGAGGTTACAAAAAAAAAAAAAAAAAAAAAAAAAAAAAAAAGAGGTTACCAAAAAAAAAAAAAAAACCCTCAGTAGAAAAAAAAGAGGCCCGTTCGAGAAAAGAAAACAGAGTGGGACACCCCGCAGAAAAAGCCCAACATGAAAATTGAATAATTGTCAACGTCATAATTGTTACTGTTTAATGCCAGATCGCCCTGCGTACGATGCTGTGTGTTCCGCTTACAGCTAATCGCCCCGTGGTGAGCGGGGCGATTAGCTGTAGCGGAACACACAGCATCGTACGCAGGGCTAAATGCCAGAGGGTTTTGGATCATCACACTCGGATGTTGGACATGATATTTGGGGTATTTCAGCGATAACTCTCAGCTTCTAGTCTTCAATATCATCTCATGGACGTCCAAGTTACCGACACGTCCCATTCTATATTAAACAGTTACCAGTTTTGGTTAAAAGTGGACAAAATACTCGTGGTGGTTCGTCGGCTGCCAGCGGTCCCCTCGCTCCAATGTACACTCGAGGTGGTAAGCCAGCAGCCGGCGGTCCCGTTGCTAGTACAGTAGGTCACACGCCGGCAACCAGCGATCCCTCGCTATAAAGTGTAGGGCGGCCTCTCCCAAATCATAGACAGTCTGTGCCCAAACCCCAACAAAACGGCTATTGACAAAGGTTGAGACGACCCAAACTAGCCAAAATTAGCCAAACCACCATAAACCACCATAAACGACCCATATCATCAAGTAAACGACCTAAAATAAGCACAGGGATGAAATATGTCTCAGATTTCTGGAGAAACCGCCCCAAAAACGGCGAAAACCAGCCGGCATTTTCGATCATTGCAAATTCCTATACATGCCATCAACGAGTTAAGGGGTTCGGTTTGTTTCTTCAATAGAGGGCGCTGTGCAAGATTGTTACTGCTTTTACAACGTAAAGTGTAGCACAGGGAATTTCCCCGTTGTCGTGTTTAGTGGCTTACCAAGGAATGAGATCAAAGTTTTTAGTTTATTACATTTTTACAGCTCATTCACATTTTTTTGATACCAACATTAATTTATTTGAATAAATTCTACAAACCAAATATTAAGATAACATGTGCCGTGGCCCTGGTTCCATACATGTACATACACATACCTGCATATATGTGCATGCATGCATGCATGCACACAAACATATATATGCGTGCATGCAGGTTACCATGGAAAGTTGAAGATCTAGCAAATAACAGATTAAGTGGGTGGTCGCTTTAAAAAAACAGCGCCCTCACATGGCCATATTGATACAAGGGCATATTACAGGAAACATGCATGTCTACATTTATATGTGGAGACACACACATACATACATACATACATACATACATACATACATACATACATACATACATACATACATACACATATACATGCATGCATGCATATACACACACATACATACATACATACATACATACATACATACATACATACATACATACATACATACATACATACATACATACATACATACATACATACATACATACATACATAGGCAGGCTGACAGATAATGAATGTAGACTCGGACTCTAAGCACGTGGTATTATCAACATCACGCAGGACTTTCAACTGCATAAAGGTTTTAATTTCAAAAGTTTGAAGCTTTAATTTTTTTCACAAACAAGTCATCATCAATAATACAGCTGCATCCACCTGATAGAGGTGTTTGAATTATCATGGTGACTGAATAACACATGTAGTAGACTTGTGCTTCAAAATACATGAAACAATAAAAAAATTTCTTCATTCACTTGGCTGGATGTACTCAAAGTGGATCCATTTTTCAATTACACATATTACCCACAGCATGTTTTCGAAAATTCGTCAATTATGCCCCACTAGCACTGCACTGCACAAAGTTTGAAAAAGCGCCCTCCTTCGGTGAGCCCAGTTACGATGCTGAAGTTATTTTCGTTTTCAGTTGTGTCATCGAAATGAGCCCCACAACTTGGTAATTGATAGTACCAACAACATGGCTGCCCGCAATTCTGTCGACGGTTTCTCCAGAAGGTGGAGTTTTATTGTATCCCTGAATACCTAGAATGTTTGTTTTAGGTCGTTTACTTGATGATATGGGTCGTTTTTGGTGGTTTATGCTGGTTTGGCTAATTTTGGCTAGTTTGGGTCGTCTCAACCTTGTCAATAGCCCAACAAAACTTTGTAATAGCCCACAAAACGATGGCTTGCCGCTAGCCCATGGTTACGTGTGGTTCGATACACAGCGGCCGCCATGTGGGTATGCACAGTAAAATTGCATACCACGCAGCACGCTGCGGCCTAGTTCTGCATGGCAGGGCTGTGTGTTACCGGCGTGACACGGCCTCCCGTATAACGCCGGTAACACGTACACAGCCCTGCCATGCAAAGCTAGCAGCGGCCGCTATGTATCGAACCACACACGTATCCCGTGGGTTTATCCTCTAAATGGAGTGTGGCAAAGGCAAAAATACTCGGGTTGAAACACTCCGATTAAATTCGAGGCAACGTTTTCACTAGTACCTGTAGAACGCGAACGCACCCGCGCCCGACTTGACAAACACTGATCAAGCAGCCGCTATTTCTCTGTACACTGTAGCTCAACACAACCAGCAAAGGGAGTGGTAGGGCTACGGAACCGCAGCAAGGCCGGGCTGTGAGTTGCCGGATACGGCCAGGCCGTATAACACCGGCGTTATACGGCCAGGCGGTATATAACGCCGGTTTTAAACTCACAGCCCTGCCCTGCCACCCAGAGCTATGTATAGGCTACTGCACAAATATCGTAGCTCCATATATTGGACTGTGTGGATATAAAGATTTCTGCAATGGGGATCGACATGTCGTGTATGTGCCGGTCTAGCCGTGCGAGTATAGTGAGAGTGTCTGGCGTTGCGAAGGCCAGACACTCTCGCCATACTCGTAGTCGTAAGGCTTGTACAGTTGCGTCGCTCGTCTTGTCGAACACGGAAAACGATGGACGTTCTCTCAACACGCGGCAGATTTCTTAAAAACTATTCATTTTATCATGATTTGGGTAATCTTTGAGGATAGACGAGGAATTAGCAAACAACGAGGTGGTTTATTATCATGGTATTTGAACCAGATGTATCGAACCATACGTATAAAAACTGTGTAGAAATCATGTAGGCCAAACGGCGATGACAGTGCGGCTCGGTGGAAGGCCTGCAGTGGGCTCCCTGCCATACCGCGCCTAAGGGACCGTCTCAGATTGTCGCAGAAGTTCAAGAAACGAAATTTCTTCGTTAGGTCAAAACCCCCTCCCCCCTCCCCCTAAACGAAACTTCAAAAGTGCGAAATGTTCATGTCTGCCTGAGAGTACAATGTTGCATTTTGCTATAGCTACTAAAGACGTATTCCCCTTGCCACATTACAATTAAAGTAAACGATCAGATTTGAGTACTTACAGGGCATTTTACGCATAAAAGTTTCATTTTATTTTACTTTCCCTTTTTGCATCTCTTGTGCTGTTGTTTGTCTTTGTGAACACGCAATTTGTACTTGGTAGGGCGGTAAATAAGCGAAAAAATTTGACAAGGGGGCCCAGGCATGTTCAATCATATTAAAACGACTATGACCAGGTGCATAACAAGAGAGAATAAAGACATCTAGTAGTTAGAGCAGACGCTTATAAATAGCACATTTTAAAAAAATGATACTTTTTGTCTTTGTATAATTTGATGAATGAAATGTTAAGGATACAATGTTCCTATCGGTAAATTGTGTTTGGGCCACAAACGAGATGGAAACAGTTACAAATTTGTTGGCACGAGTGTGCAGTTTTTCTTTAATTTAAAATAAACACACGAAAACTTGTGATCACAAAATAAAAGTGCGAAAGTGAAGTTCACTAATTGAATGGAGGTCAAACCCCCTCCCCCCCCTAAACGAATAAATTCGCTTTTTGAACTTCTGCGACAATCTGAGACGGTCCCTAAGGCATCGATATGTTCGCAGTGTTGCTATGAAGGGTCATGGGTTGTACGTCTCGCTCGTGATCTGACCTATGGACTGTCTGAAATTGGCTCAGCTAACTCGACTCTCTGGAACTATTCACTGTTAACTTGGACGTTCTTTAGGTGATATTGCCCACTTCATTTCATCAAGTATGGTTTCCAGTAGAGCAGGGCCTAGCCAAACAGAGCTAGGTTTCAAGATGTCACGTTATCACTGAAATGCTCAAGTAATATTTCGTCAAACATTGGAGTATGTGGTGATCGGATTCCCCGCTGTTGGGGATTCATCGATCGAAGGAAACGTGAACCATGAGTTTTTTGAATAAAATAATTGTAATTTAGGGCTTGTTGTTTTTTTTCTGTGGCGAGTGCTCGTTTTTTTCATTTTTTTTTTTTTTTTTTTTTTTGCTGTGGCGAGTCCTCATTTATTTTTTCTTTCCACAGGCCCACGCGTTTTTTTTGTATCTATGTTCATGGCATTTTTTATTTTTTCGTTTTTTATTTTATTTTATTTTATTTTTTGTAGATTAGATCCACTTTTGTCTAGAGCCATCACTGCCGAATGTTTTCTCCGATTTTCTCTCTTTACTGTCAAAGCGGCTGGTGATTCATATTATATTTTGATTATCTATAATACGTTTATTATGAGACGTAGTGCTTTTTAATTTTCTTAAGTACATAAATAATTTTATGTATGCATGGCTTTTTTTGTCTGATTCTTTTACAATCATTTTCTGTTTGTGGTTCACGTTTTTATTTTTTGTACTATTTTTCCGAGTGGTAGTAGTGATTTTTAGTGATTTTCTTGTGAATTTTGTGGACGTATCACTGTATAACATATTTTTCTTTTTTCTTTTTGTAAAATCAGCACTCATTGCACCTTTTTCGCGAACTATTATACGTGTATGTATGTCGATAAATATGGATGTATGACTTTTTCAAATCGTTGAAAATTATTTATTTCCTAATTACGCTTAAAAGATTTTTTCTCAAGTTAAAATGAAGTATTAAATGACATTTCTGTCTTTTGTTTTTTAATTATACTTTTCTTACTTATTTCCTTCCTAATGAGACCGAATTTTTATTTCAATTGAGAAAGACAGTTTATTTTTGCACTGAATCGATAAATATTTTTGAAACATTTGGCGCGCCGTACCATGCATAGTTTAGAAATACCCGAGTCCCACGGACTCTCACGTGACAAACGGAACTGGCTTAGGCAGTACACCTGTTTTAGATCCACCCAAAAAGCCGTCGTTGAGAAAACATGGTCGATTAGGTTTTATGACATTCTCATTAGACCGATGATATATGGTAAAATTGTCTTTCCTATTTCCCAGTTTGAATAGAATTGTAATTAGGGCGATGAATTGGCTTTAATGAGTGACTCTTAATCGGCAGTGAATATTTAGTGGCAACAGATACTGTTGCAAGTTGTGAGCAAGCGCAATCAATCTGTCTGCTCATTGACTAGATCCCGGGCATAAATCAATACAAAATAGAGGTTAGCCGCGATGTCTCCGTGGCTTTCTTGCTTCCTGTGGTCAGGTCGGGTCATTTCATCAATCTTATTGATTCCCTTTCTTAGAAAGGTGTTATAATTACGGCAGAAAATGACACCTGGGGTTGCTTCCATCTCGCGGTTTCTTTGACTTCCAAGGCTCGTCCAAAGTCATCAAAAGTTGCATTTAGACGCTATATTTTTAAAAAGTGCTTCAGGAACACGATTTTTCCCTAATTTTCCTAATTATTGTGGGTGATCCACCTGCGCAATATGCTCAGGGAGATACTTAACCGACAAGAGAGAGGCAAAGGACCCGATCCCGAAGAAAACAGATCTCATAACGTGTCATAGAGTATACTGATAGTCCCTTCCTTCAATGAACAAGATGTTTAACGTTGCTGGATATTTGGAATCGCATGGCTGTCAATTTGCTTTGTAAAAAATTTGCTTTGTAAAAAAAATTTGTTATGTGTAAACAAGGGGAAAAGCACCATTTCACCTACATTAAATATCATCAATTGTGTATCGTGATTTCGCCCGTTTTTAATAATACAGATGCACTCCATTAATAAGTGTAAAACGTTTTGGAATCACAAAAATCTTGCATCGCTAAAAAATGTCAATCATCCTTCATACAAATGTCGCGATCACTCTATTATGAGAATGCCTTAGTTGATTGCTCTGCTCTTTACGTGTCGTTCGGTTACAAGGCCAACATTGCAACACCACCTGACGGATTGCCAATTGACATTTTCTGTATTAAAGTACGAGCGAACCGAGACTTTGTATTTTCCATAAATTTGTCACTTTATTGCTTCCACAATATTTGCAGCATGCATGTTCGTCGTATCAATTATTTTTTTCACGAAAAACGACACCGAGCGATAATATTGAATGAATAAGTTATAGGCGATGACGAAACATAATGACATTCAAACACTCGTTCAATAGACAATTTAAACGCAATTAGAAGGTACAGAGTACGAGATGCCTGTTGCAGACGTAGGACAAGTTTCCGAGTAGCGATCAGCTCGTGAGTCAACACGTCTATGTCAAATGGGCACGCCTGGTCTCCATGCTGTGTGTTGACGTCTCCGCCGCTGAAATCATGGAAAGTCAATACAAACACTGGAAGACATTCTGATGATGACGTAAAAATCTTGCTGTGAGACAGACTGGCGGGATCAAACCCTCCCATCTGCCACTTTGTAGTGTGACAAGGTGAAAACGTCTCAGTACCACATTTTTATTCGTTTTTTTGATCACGTGACAAGGTGAAAACGTCTCAGTACCACACTTTTATTCGTTTTTTGATCAATATCGGCCAACACTGATATAAAAGTCGGTGTTCAAAAGACATCATATGCATCCCTGAAATCAATTTGTTGAGCATCAATTGTCGGTTAACGAGATATAATGGATTAAATTAATGACAATGATGTGATCGGGTTTTCCTGCACGACTGATAAGACATTGCGCAGTAGATAGAATAGGAGACGAACCTGCTTTCCTGAAATTACTGAATCAGATCAAGGTTTGGTGAAATCCATATGTCAGAATCCTCAAAATTGCGCGGGATTTTATCGCGTCCCAGAACGCTCATGTATCGACAGCGTAAAATATTGATTTTGGCGCCAATTTTGAGGATTCTGACACGCGGATCTAACCGATAGCTTGCACCATCATTATTCTCTATTTGTGAGTAGTCTGACAGTATAGATACTTTATCATGCGTTCTAACGTATATCAAGATCGCCATCTTCTACCTTCAAAATGAACATGTTCGGTCTACTGTGCCAGTTTAAACTCATGCACGCAGTAAAAATAGTAATGGCCTGACGTACCTATTGATGTTAAAATGCTTCCAAGTGGATTTACAGTCACTGTGTTGTCCTGTGCACTGAGCACGTTGTCTACCTAATTCACGTGTTGTTCTGTCCACTTTCCTGGGTATCTCTAAAGTCGTGTGCAATTATTCTTATGTCCTATTCATTTGAAATGTCGTCTTGTGCATGGTTTCTTGAACTTTTACAATTCAATGTTGTTACTGGCATGTTACCCTACTCTCCTGTGTGTCTTTCGCGTTTTCTAGGACAGTCTTTTCTTCCGTATTCACAGTTTTTGCCCTTTGCATTTAACATGTTATTTTGTTCGTACATTTCGCCCAGGCCGTATAACGTAATGACCTGAGCATTTAACGTGTCGTCTTGCGCATGAAATATGTTGTCGTTTGCAATGATAATGTTGCAATCGGCAGACTAGACTTGATTTATGGTCACTGGAGCGCACGGCGTTCCCAATATAGTAAGTGTGTTTATAAAAAGGAGGTGGTACTGTAATGTCCGGCTCTACATGTACTTACCGGTATGTAAAAGCGGGTACGCAATATACAAGTACACAATCGTGGGCATGTCGTAGGCGACAATGTCAAATTTAGTCTGGTATGTTCAGTTATTACCTAATGATTACAGCAGAGCCGAAAAGAAGCACAGCCCTGGTGACATACCGACTTAGAAATGATTTTGTCAAAAATATACATATTTCTAATTATGGTATTCCTAATAAAGCTGTGAGTGTTATCCACTACTGTAGCCCACTTTGTCTGATACGTTTTTGCAAATTCAAAACTGTATAGCGGCACTGCGTTGTTGTAACTGTAAAAGTAATTGGTCTGAGAAACACCGAGCAGTAATTGTACTGGCTGATATACCTCAGATGCAGAGAATCATGTTACCTTCCTGTAGTTCCGACAATTACATTAGGGGTACACAATTCGATTTTTGGGACGAGAACATTTTTTTGGATAAAAAATATCGCTGCCGGTCAGATAGGGGTAGATTATAAAACTTGCTTTGGGATGCTAAACATTTGTGTCGTGCACTCAAGCCTCTCTGTTTGGTAGAGTATGGTTTGAGTCGACTCTGTAGCATTTGCAAGCGGGTTCATCTTCCATCATTTGCCTATTATTTCGTATGTATGTATGTATGTATGTATGTATGTATGTATGTATGTATGTATGTATGTATGTATGTATGTATGTATGTATGTATGTATGTATGTATGTATGTATGTATGTATGTATGTATGTATGTATGTATGTATGTATGTATGTGTATGTGTGTGTGTATGTATGTATGTATGTATGTATGTATGTATGTATGTATGTATGTATGTATGTATGTATGTATGTATGTATGTATGTATGTATGTATGTATGTATGTATGTATGTATGTTCATACTTTGATGCCTGACCAAATTCTGCTTTTAGCAGCATAGTTTAGTTAAAAGCCTAGTGTGAATCTGTTACTTTTGACACGTTTTTCAGGTTTTAACTTCATAAGTCAGCAAGTTTTAGGAGTACATCCCACATCACGTTACAATATTATACACCTAGGTCTCAACTTGTCAACATTGACTGTATATCTTGTGTACCGCATTGTTCGGTTTTAAAACTCAAATTCAGATCTGGACTTGAATTCAATTGTCAGTAACATTGCTCGTCAAACAATGACACGCTGCATTGACCAGCCAAATGCCAGGTATTTTAAAATGTTGTCTAATGTAGACTAATGAATTGTCGTTGATGCATGGTACAAAAATCTTGGACAGAAAATTATGGGAAGTCACAAAGAACAAAAACTTATGGAATCAAAATTCAAGTGCTTCTTTAATGTTGTACAGAGGGGGTCATGACACTTTTAATTTCTAAGCCAGGGTCACGGTCAATTATATTTAGTCGATGGAGGATTCAATAATTTTGACAGAAGCGCAAGTATAGTAACACCCGACCATAATAACTGAACGTATCCAAGTACTACCTGCGATACGGGTGACTTGACATGCAATGTGTGCGCTACACAGCTACTAGTACTGGCGGTCGTCTTTCTCCCTTTATGATTACTTTATTAATTAATGATAATAAAACAAATTACAGTGTGCCTATTGTTAAGGCAAACTATTCTCTTTCAGAAATATCACCTTAAGAACAAATACTAATGGCACAGTTTTTAAAATCTACACATACATTTTTGCATTGCTTATGGCAGACCCTAAACAACGCTTTCATCACTTTATGATTAAAAAACAAAGAAAAGAGTGATTTACAACTTTTTTTCTCATTTAATCGCTATCTAATCATTCAAAAATAGTTCTTATCGTGTCATGCTTTTATTACATCTGTAGAATCTGTTAGATCACTTCATTCCGGTTCTTTCTGGCGTGGGAGCACGAACATGAATTTAAGAGGACAAATATCTCGCAAAAAAGATAATATGATCATCCTCAGAATAAAGCTCTATTAGACAACGTGACGAATGCCGAGAGACATCTATACATGGTAAACGCGGAGGATGACGTGAAGAATGTGCTTGACAACGTAGTGCATCTGTGTCAACATTATCCATGTAGAAATCAAAGAAAAAACCTGTGAAATAGTATTGCCAAATTGTCTTACTGCATTACGTCGTGTTCTTTGCGGTTACACAGAGACTATTACCGCCCTTATCTGAAAGCCTTAGCAAAATTATAGTCATGGATCTAGAAAAAGTATCACCGAATTGTGTAGTTTTTCGAAGGCACTTTTCCCGAAACTTCGTGTCAAACATTTCAGCTGTTGCAGGGTGCTAAATAGCCTGTGGTGTGTTTTGATCCATTGGAAAAAGTCGCAATGAAACGATGATAATAACTTACATTAAAATAGCGGCAATGACCTTGTAAGACAGCGTTAACCTCTATCTGACAGAGCGGGAAAGCATTTGAGCTGTGATATCTGTACACGCTATCTACGACCATGGAGAAGCGAAATTTGGTCAAGACATTTGATGGATCACAATTTTAAGAGATTAAAACCTCAACAATGATAGCACTAGTTTCACAGTAAGAGCTTGCCAAATCTAATCGTCGTTCAAAACTGACCTTGACTTGAGTAGGGAAGCCCTGATGTTGCTTGAATTGTCAGATAGCGAACTTAGGAAGAAATACAAGGACGACTTAGCCTATTGCTACACCCAAGCCATTGCGACACAACAAGAAACCCCTACAATACACCACTACAATGCAGTACAACACAACTCAGCAAACTATGACACCGTGGAACTTTCGACATAACACAGATGAACATGGGTGATGTGTCACATGACAACGCAACCAAAATGTATATGTTACCACATGACAAGTAAACAAATATACAAATCACAATTTACTTCTTCCCGCTTGCCACACTTCCACAGCCTAGCGACAACAATACAGACGGATTTATCGCCCAGAAAGTCTCAAATTTTCTAAATAGGTGCATTTAAATGGCTAATACGCTTACTGCTGTATTTTATGAGATTCAAATCATTGTTACAATTATAACCTCGCTTAAAGAAGTTCAACTCATGAAATAGCAATCTGATTTTCATATCATAATAATTATGGTTCTCTTTCATCAAAAGTGCGCACAGTCATAACAAATGTTCGTAATCAAACACAGACTCCATAAAACGTGTTTTCTCAAATACAAGCAATTATTTCTTATTTTATTTAATTTAGTGGTTTAACATAATTAGTTCTGTAAATTTCGTTAGCTCCGAGAGCCTGACCGTCAACTTCATCAAAACATAGCTTAATAACATGACAAGAGAATGCATTTTATGATAGCGGCATCTTTCATTAACTAATATGGCCGCGGGATCACAAAAGTAATCCTACGTTATCATCTTTATTTTCCTTTCTTTATATCTTTGTTTGAGTCACAACAAAAAGAAGCGCGGAGAACAGGCATCATGACAAAATAACACGCATTTCCATGACAACGTCAATTCTGCATGGACTCTGCAAATGAGGTCCTAATTCTATACTTCCGTCAATTTGTGTGAAATCACACCATTGCCATTTTATTGGTGTTTCATTTAGGATTTTATTTATTGACAGCGTACAGCGTCAGCAAATTACATCCCTGGTAACATCTCATTGCCGAGTCATTCATCCGGCCAAATAGCATACGCGCCACTCATTAGATTTAAGGTTGAAGGCACCTGGGGGACAGATTTCGGGACACACAGTTTTTTATGGCGCTTTTATGGCCTACTATTTGTGGAGACTCATTTCCAAGCCTGTGGAGAAAATGAAAAATTCATCGTATTTGTTTGGACTGAAAATTGAGCATTTAATTTTTCCCACTAGAGTTAACACAGAATATGGCCACATTTGAAGTTAAAATATCGTACAATTAAGTCAATCAATTTCTCCAGTCTTACATTTTTGCACGATATTATAACCTCTTGATTTTCCTTACGTCTCCTAAATACTTGCAAAAATTAGTTGTCTTACTTTTCTTGTACACTTAGAAGAATATGGTACACTTCGAATCTTCATTCCATATCAAACGTTTCATATTAATATTTTTCCTCACTACTGTCACTGCATAAAAACGCTATAATACTTACTGTATTAGCATGGATTATTGCCTGTATTTTAGCTGAATAGTGCATATACAGGTGAATACAGTCAATAATCCATTGCTTGTATTCAGCAAGCCTGTATTCATGTGGATTCATGTGAATTCACGTGTATCAAATACTAATGGCATGACTAATATCATATTCAGATTCATTAATAAAAATTATCACATCACACAGTGTCTTCTTATATTTACATATTTTCGTAATCTTCAAAAGGGTTACACATTCTTGTTCACTTTGAAAAGTGTCGTCTGCCTGCGCTGTAGTGCCTGCTTTACAGTATGCGACCTCACTTTCGTCAAATGATATGCATAACTAAAGCGCGGGCCAGCAAAATGACCAATGAGCATTCGTCAAAAGAAAATGACTCAGCTCTCGCGGGTACAGAGTGTGAGAATATATCGATCCCGCACCGGTGTTCTCACACTCCTTGCGTACGGGGACATGAAAAATTGCAATACGCAAAACAAACCCATAAACTTTGTCATTCTAAGTGGATTAGATGCTTGCGTTCAGATGAAATACAGCAATCGTCAAGAGATTTCATAAAAATATGAGAGGAATTTTTAAAACGGTGAAACTCACTTTCCTGAAGCTCAAAACACCCCCGTTTTCGCCAGCACGTCAATTCCGCTCAGCACTACACGACAACAACAACACAAACTTTGCCGAACATACTTTCGCTTAACAATTGGCGAAAATCCAAAAATTACCGAAGGATGCATGGTCGGCACTCTTCGGAAAAGAGAGGCGAGGCGAGAGCAACCTGAGGCGAGGCGAACATGGATGGGTTACGTAACCGCTTCACGCCGTAAACAATACCCCTTGCGACTCTGTCCATGTTTCTCTGTGATCGATCCCGCACCGGTGTTCTCACACTCCTTGCGTACGGGGACATGAAAAATTGCAATACGCAAAACAAACCCATAAACTTTGTCATTCTAAGTGGATTAGATGCTTGCGTTCAGATGAAATACAGCAATCGTCAAGAGATTTCAAACTTATTACACGTTGTGCCCGCTAGCTTCAAATCTATATTCTAAGTGACAACTACGAGATTGTTATTTGACAATGTTTATTCATGACAGAGTCGCAACGCTTGCCTGCCTTTTGTTCCATGGTCGTCTCGTAGACTATTGGCTTTTCATATTAAAATGAGCTTCAAAGATGTTAAACTTTTTGGAGGCTTTGTTTGTGGTTGATAATTACACGAGATTATGCGAAAAATACGACGAGATGGCATCGTACTGCCAGTCGCGTAGCAACCATAGTTACTTTGTGAGCTCTCAGGCCAGAAACACTGCTTCACGCCAATCAAAACATAACACGCCAGCAGTTTCATAAACATGTCCTTCCTTGACGCACGTGTAAAAGACGGTATGACTGACCGTAAACCATTGAGTAAAACCAGACAGTATCGATAAAAGACTTTCAAATTTGGTTCAAAACACACTCATTATATATTCATAAAAATATGAGAGGAATTTTTAAAATGGTAAAACTCACTTTCCTGAAGCTCAAAACACTCCCGTTTTCGCCAGCACGTCAATTCCGCTCAGCACTACACGACAACAACAACACAAACTTTGCCGAACATACTTTCGCTTAACAATTGGCGAAAATCCGAAAATTACCGAAGGATGCATGGTCGGCACTCTTCGGAAAAGAGAGGCGAGGCGAGAGCAACCTGAGGCGAGGCGAACATGGATGGGTTACGTAACCACTTCACGCCGTAAACAATACCCGTTGCGACTCTGTCCATGTTTCTCTGTGATCGATCCCGCACCGGTGTTCTCACACTCCTTGCGTACGGGGACATGAAAAATTGCAATACGCAAAACAAACCCATAAACTTTGTCATTCTAAGTGGATTAGATGCTTGCGTTCAGATGAAATACAGCAATCGTCAAGAGATTTCGAACTTATAACACGTTGTGCCCGTTAGCTTCAAATCTATATTCAAAGTGACAACTACGATATTGTTATTTGACAATGTTTATTCATGACTAAATGCTTTGCTTTACCATACATGTATAAACCTACAGTGAGAAAGCAAGTGGTCCTCTGCAGACAAATATATTTCTGCTGCTTTCCTTGCGTGGGGGTTGTCAAAGGGAAAATAAGGTTCGGCCCACGCTCAACTTAAAATTCTCCATTAGCTGTACTTTTTGGCGTACCCACTAATATTTTTCCTGATATTTAATACTGATCCCTGTTCTATAAACCATGTTGTTGTGTCTTGTTTTCAACACGCCAACAAATCATTTATGTGTGCGTGTTTTGTACAAATGTTGTTGTTGACAACTGCATTTTAGTCCAGACTAAAGGATTCATTTGCCAACACAGTGTTTGAAATTTTTTCCGGATCTTGAAAAGACATCAGAGAGCAGAGCGTCAGAGTTCTGTCTTTCAAGATAGTCACTGGTCCTGTTTTTCTAAACCTATTTTGTAGGTCAGATCACTTACTTGTACTATGAAACGGAGTTAGGCAGAAAAAAATATTGAGTTCAGTGATTGAAGTTGCAACACCTAAGTTTTCTTATGTTGATAAAAAGGTGTCTGTATGTACTATGCCAACTTTGCAACACACGGCGGTTTCATCAGTTTGCTGAACTCATTTTTCCACGACATGATATGTCTTTTTCGTTTTCTCATGTGTTATCACATGGCTTGTTGGAATTCCTTTTATCTCAATATTCCTGGTCTTTTTTCCCGGGTGCCCTCACCTGCCCCAACCGCACCCTCCAAATCGGCTATTGATAGGAAACTAAACCCCGAGACTGTGTCACAGGTACACAACACAACAAATGTCAATGGAAGTCTCGTGGTGTGCATTTTGTACGAGAACGAGAGTTCAATGCTTTGAAAAAAGACCGAAGACAATTAACACCACACAAGTTCATTTAACCATCTTCTTTGTAACACCTGTGTGTCCAAATAAATGGAGAGAACAAACATAACACCCAGCACAACAATCGTCAGAACATGGATGAGCACATTCATAATTTAAAAATTTGAAAATTTGATCAGTGTATTCATCAACATACAGCATATCAATATTAACAGTTTGTGGAATCAAGTTCTGCTGAGCGCATCGGCACATTTACTTTATTGTTGTGATGATCAAAATGCGCTCTCTAGACAGCAGCAAAAACCTTAAATGGTATAAGGTGTCTCTTTCTCGTCACAAGATTATGGGATTAACCTGACGCTGTATAAGAGTAATTGACACTTGACATATCGCTACGTCTTCGCAACGGTAAAACACCCCCGCAACACTCAGTAAATTTTCATGACGTATATCGTAGACTGGACAATTCCTAAATAAATCAGTAACGCAAAAATCAGCCTAATATACCTTAGTCTCTCGTTGAATCTGTAAAATAGGATACCGTCGAGCGGATAAAAAAACCCGCAACATGGAGAACGCGAAGCAGAGCTACGGTGACATCTGACAGTCGTCAACTTTACTCGTAAGCGCCTGTACTTCTTCCGCCGATGGTGACAAAATCATTATTGTATTGAATTATTACTCGCATGGTAGAGTAAAGAGACAGATTGCCAATAGGACATATCCTGAAACGTAACATTTACCTGGTAGAATTGGCAAACATCGTAAAAACTATTTGAAAGTGAGTGCAATAAAAATGGCATTTGTTCCGGAAGGTGATTGATCTACGAAACGGTAACTACAACAAACTCGTAATTGCTAAGTTCGCAGTGTCGACGACCTCTGTACCACTTCTCTGTGATTAGCGCTTAAATTCTCGAGAGCTATCCTAAACATCCTTGCGCGATATCACAATGAAAAAAACAGTCGCCGTTGCATTTTCCAATTTTATTGACCTGTGGACAAACAAAACACCCCAGGACTCCATTAGAGTAAAAAGTAAAGACATTTTAAGCGACACAATTAATAAAAAATCTTGCGACGAACAGTTTAATTTTGCATTCTAGTTAGAACAAATAGATGCTCGAAAGATTAATGACACGCTTTGATAGCAGGAATACATGTTGCCATGGTTACATGGTAAACGGGGCTCAAATTCAGCCAATAAGGGAGTGTTGATTAATCAATTAATCAAGCAGGGTAGCCCATTCGACCGCACATTTCTATCAAAAGTACGAAATGGTCATAATTTTCAACAGGCTTTTAGATTTTGCTAAGCATGCTACATAGCCGTAGAAGTGTTAAAATGTCGACGTTTTGCAACATGTTTCTGTGCCATTACATCGTTAAACGTATTTGACTCCATTACCGCGCTAACATGTGAGTGTATCTTGCAGGCAATGGGTGCTCAATTACCTCTTGATTGAAATTTGATGCAATTGTTACTTTCTTCATTGTCTCAATATGTTGTCACTTTTTTCAAATAAATGCTTGCCACTCTGATATGTAAAATATATCCAAAAACACTAGGTCAGTTTTCTTAATTTGCTCATTTGCTTGAATTCAATTAACCTGGCGGAGCAATTACACTTATAATCACTTGCAATTACAGATGCTATCTACAGGGAAATGTGTCGTGTTATTCTAGTTGTGTACTTTAAGAAAATGTAATGGTTTGAGTGGCTGAGAGAACATTCAGTTTGGAAACGTTTGCCATGTTTGAATTCACAACAATCTGCGCATTTTGCGAAATTTTCGTAGAGGGATACAGTCGCCAGAACTGCGCTCAAAGGTCGTATGGGACTCACACGAAAAATGTCAACACTGTATCCAAGGTACGATGTCTGTCATAATCTACATCGTATAATTTAAATGTTGCAGCTATGATGATGAGGTGCCTCTAGATACCGTGCACGAAATACATTGTTTGTAAACAAGAAACTCGCACAGGTGCAGTTTTGACGACGGTTTCCTTTTAATATTGCGAATGTTCTTAAAGCTCCAGTGCTGCTAACTTTCGATGTTTTTTTTTCATTATTTTTATTTTATAAATCAATTGCAACTTCTTATTCTACTCCCCAAAGAATGTTGAAACACCCACTATTTAGCTTGTCAACTTAGCGTCTATATGTGTAAAATGCATGAATATTGTTTACATCTGAATTATAGTCCGGACCAGAAGTCAGTTTTCAACAATAACAATGCACTTTACAACCATAGGGGCTGAGTTGACAAGCTGGATACTGTGTATATTAACATTCTTTAGGGAGAAGGACAAGGAATTATGGTTCACATTCAAAATAAAAATGGTGAAATTATCATCAAAAGTTAGCAGCACTGGGGCTTTAATATTCTTCATAGGATAAATTGAGGAACAATGTACAAAATGAATGTGAACATAGTATTGAATATGAACCAAAAGAGTGTCGTTTGGAAAATATCAAAATAGTTAATAAAACTAATTCTGATATATGATATCTTTGTTGTAACACCACTTTCGTTAGCGGCAAGCGGAATATTCATGATTGAAGGGAAATTGACATGACAGTCGCGTAGTCAAGCAATTAGATAGACAGTCGCTTTGTCAAACAGTCGCGTAGTCAAGCAATGAGAAGGCCAAGTGTAGGAAATTGTAACCATTGAGGTGGTCGTATCTATAACCAATCGTCAGGTAAAGGTATGATAGATAGAAAAGTCGCCGATCGACGATTAGAAGCGAAATGAGGGCAGTGTTTATCTATGGTAAACTCATCCTAGCAAATCCCTATTGTGTTGTGCGCGATTGCTTCAAAGCACAGCGAAAGAGTAATTACTTTTCAACCAGTGATTCGTTATAGCGCCCTAATAACATTAACACAAGTGACACTGTGACAGCATGATTACCTTTCATATTTCACAAATAGATTTCCGCAGGATTTATTGCTTAAGATAATTACCCCTGCGAATGTACCCTATGCCGTGTCGGTAAATATGATTAAAGCTTCCCATTGAATGTGATTGATCAAAAGACCTCGAGATTTTGACAATTACATTAACATTGAGTGACAATGAATCCGTCAGCCGATAGGTATATGAAGTTTTGCAAATCGTTTCCAAGGTAATTTGAATATATATATATATATATATATATATATATATATATATATATATATATATATATATAGTCGTCACGTGGTGATGTTTTCCTGAGCAACGTTGTGAATATACCAATATTTCATTAAGAGCTCTACTTGACACAGCATAATTGTTAGGGGATATTTTAATCACGTTTGACAAAGTGTAAAGTTTGTGAGATATTAACGACTGTTTGATGAAGTTTTACAAACGCGCAGTGATTTTGGGTCGTCTACAAATATCAGACACCATTGGAATCGGGTTCCGTGCCTAACGTTGATCTGACACTAGGGAATATGAGATGAATAAAGTTACTCTGTGATCAAATATTCCTGGACAATCTCATGGTATTGTATACAGGAACACAGAGTCTAGAAAGGGTTTTTGACTGGAGTTACGGATCACATTTCCGTAACAGCGTCACCTGTACACATGTCATCGGGAAGAAGCGTAGTGATTGTCAATATTTGGTGTGAGCAAAATTTGTTTTGATCAGATAAGATTTGACTGATCAGACGAAGATTACAATGATGACGACTACGACGACGACGCAAGCTGCTGCTCCTGCTGCTGCTGATGATGATGATGGTGATGATGGTGATGATGACGTGGTGGTGGTACTATTGTTGTTGATGATGATGACAATGACATGATGATGATGACGACGACGAAGACAATGACGACTACGGCGACGACTATGATAATCATCATCACCATCATCATCATCATCATCATCATCATCATCATCATCATCATCATTATTACTATTGCTGTTGTTGTTGTTGTTGTTGTTGTTATTGTTTTTTTCATTGTTGTAGTCATCATTATCAACATCGTCTTCATCATTATCATCGTCATGATGATAGTGTCATCATCGTAATTTCTGTTATACCAGATTATTACCATCATCGTTGTTGTTTCTTTTGTTGATGTTATCGTTGTTTTTGTCGTCGTCGTCGTTGTTGTTATTATTATAATTGTTAAGAACTGTGTACAGTGTTTCTCACAGGTTTCAAGTGCAGCCTCCATATTGAACGAGGTTGTTACCATATCCCGTATGCATACAACAGTCAGGGTCACTCAGTAATATGTGCAATGTAAATTGTGGCCATAGATTGAACGGTAGCACACCCGTATGACTAGTCTGGGACATCACATCATAATAGCAACGATGAAGCATGGCAACTAATTTCCATAGCATACCTCATCGGTCTTATTACTGTCATAGGCGCCAGATTACAGCTCATTTCATGTTAACATCGGTCGACAGTTGGTCCCTTTCAAGGAAACAGATGCACCTACAACGATGGATGTGTCTGGCTGGTTAATGTCAGGTTTCCAGAAAATATTTATGCAAATCATTCTTTAGTCTGGGCAAGTCATTTGATACTTAAAGAAATATTATTGTGAAGTGTTTGACCTTTTTTCGATGCAGATAGGCCTTAATTCGAAATTCACAAAGTAAACTGCTAAAGTTTGCCTCTAGAAAATTGACGGCGAGTCGGTGTATCTTCCGCTCGATTTACCACATACTGTAATTAGTTGAAGAGGTCACCGGGTAAACATTAGATCAGCAATAAGTAAATTAATTTCAATGTGTTTTTTAATGTGCTTCCGCAAATTAATTAGAATGATTCGTGTTTGTAATGACGATGGCTTGAAGAAATAGACCGCGGAACGTGCATGTAAGTTTTCACAGCTAGCATCATATATCTCCGAACTTTAGGGGTCGTCGATCATAAAGGCTGACGGACCAGAAACGTAATTGCTTGGTGTTGGTGTCAATACCCCTCCCCCTCAATACGAAACCTCTTGTATTCTAACTTCACGTTTATACTTTTTCAACGTTCCAAGTAGTCTATATTCTTCTTGAGTTCAAATTATGTTAATTTTTTTGTTTTGTGGTTGTGCCCCATTTTTTCTCGATGAATGCGAAGATACTACTGCGCAGAAGCCGTGACATCACATTTTAGTCGAGTCCACATATTTAAAACTGCACACTCGGTGAATTCGTGTCCACTGTCTGTATTGTCATTTCTTTTTCTTCTGTTTTGGTTTCAAATCTGATTGCTTTATCTTATTTTTTGTAACAGCCTACATCGTACGCTTTGGTATTGTCCGAGACGACAATACCTCCGCTGCACGATGTACTCGGACATAAATCCTGGTATTTTGGGAATAACCTTATATTAGAAAGTTGTATCCTGAAGAGTCAGGAGAGTACGTTGGCTGTAAAGATTGTAACCTTCCATTTTAATGTGTGTATACTAAGACTGATAGAGTAATGGTATAAGTAAAATATCAAAATATAATCCTGTTCGCGTCGATTGAATGTGTTATATTTTTGACGAGCCCCGTTGTCCGGTTTTTCTGATCGGTTCTTCGGCCCTATTTTTTTTTACATTTTCAGAACGTTATGCGTTCATTTTCTGAAACCTACCGTTTTCTGAGGGTCACATCTTCAAAAATCGATTTATTTAAACACAACTCCCTTGCAACCCATTGAAACTCTATTTTGCATATTCATCGAAGTTTAGAAACTCTATATCCGTAAGGAAGGTACGCCATGCTGATTCGGCATTATATTCACAATATTATCGAAATAAGAGTTACGGGCGGAATCTAGTCAGGTGTGCGGCAACGACATCTTCAACAGGGGGTCTTGGAGTTGGTGCAATATTGGCAGGTAAGTCTGGAACGTTGACGTTTCCATCTTCACGGCCACTCCTTCTTCTTGCGATGACATCGGACATCATTTCACTGACATGACTGTAGGATTTTTTCTCCTTGGTTGGTTTAGCCACCCATGCCTTCCTGTTCTTTGGGAACACAGTCCTGTACCTATGTTCCCCTTGTCTGTCACCATTCGTTATCGATGCGTGGTTTCTGACTGAGTTTGCGTTTATGGTCTAATGCCGCAAGTTGTGCTCTCGCTACCATACCTGTAAGATATCAAAAATATTAAATTATAAATAGTATTTTTATATAGTCAATATTCAAATGTACTTAAAATATAAAAAGATTCTTAACTATGAAGAGATATAAATTAACAGTGCAACGCGAGATGTAAGAAACAATATTTCTGACGTATTGTATGATAATGACACTGCAATACGATAAGATTAGTTTTACCTTTATATGAGAAATGTTGTCGCTTTGGACAGTACTTGGTAAGCAAGCAATGCATGAAATGACTCCAAACTACCAGTATGGCAGAATTCTGAAATCTTCTCAGCATCTGCCTGGATCTTCTTATCAAAGACCACCTCTTTCAGTACGTCATGGCTTTGTTCTCCTATTTTCAACCACTTGATGGCTTTCTCGGCGTCTCTCTCAAGCGGTGGGTGGGCACAGCCATGGAAGTGTGTACACCCATCCCAATCGTGGACACTGGCAGTACTATGATGAACGATGGACAGCCACTTTTCCCTAAGGATATCTGGATTTCCATCACATGTTCCGGCGCTCCACCACAGGTGGTTTGAGACGGACTGAACCCATGACTTCAAATCTTTGTATTTCTTCCTCTTGGTGTACTCGGTTA
Organism: Ptychodera flava; assembly: GCF_041260155.1. NCBI lineage: Eukaryota > Metazoa > Hemichordata > Enteropneusta > Ptychoderidae > Ptychodera > Ptychodera flava. Next base: position 32,332,074 of record NC_091933.1, read on the forward strand.
GCCGTTTGGTTATAGACTTCGCGACGTGCCAGACATCAAACTGATGGGAAATTTCTGGGTAATCTTTCTTCATGGTGTTGACGATTTGTAGATGCCTGTCAGTTGCTACTGTTGACACTTTGACTTCGTCGGTTAGAATTCGATCGAGGGTTTTCTTAAAACCTGCCTTTTCCAACGCGTTATAGAGTTTGTAAGCTGCGACACTTTGGTAACTGTGAAATCGACCACTTTCTCGCTGCTCTGTTCGCTAAACGAGTACAGTCCGTACTTTGCATTGTAGTCAGGAGAGTCGCAGCGTCCATCGCCGGATAGCTTCACTGTCTCCATATTTCGCAGGTCGGCTTTAACTTGTGTTGATTCTCTTTCCCATGCAGTGTTAATGACGGGAAACAGATACCTATTTTGTGTTGACAGATAGGTAACCTCGCTTAAGAACGTGAGATTGAGAAATGAGAAGCACTGTGCTATACGATTGAACGTGTTCCCACTAAAAAGTATGGCAGCCATAAGTAAGTTACCGACAGACATTCGATTTATAAGTGGCTGTGAGCGCCAGATAACGCTATGTGAACGTCTGCATGTCATTTTCACTGTCAACATCGATCCGTTTGTACTTCTGGAGACTTCGGTTACAATTTCTCCGCATTCCGAACACCTCTTGAATAGTATATCTAGGCAGCTTTCAAAAACGATGAATTTCTTGTCACCAAGAAAGTCTTTCTAAATCGTGTTCTCCTTCGGAGTCGTCAATTGTCTTCCCACTTTCGCTTTCGTCACTATCGCTTTTAGCAGTGAATGAATCATCTGCATCTACAATACTTGACATCGAGACATTTAAGAGAGACCATTTATTTTCACGTTCTGGTAGGATCGAAATCACCTTTGTCAAATCTGTCATAGTGCATCTGAGGACAGTTCTCACACCCTACATCATATGGCGTTGTCTAACCTGGCAGTGATCTCACAAACTACGTTGTTGTGCATAAGACATTCTTCACTGTCAACCATAAAAGACAGGTCTTGTACCAGTGGATCTATTTCTATATCAGTGTCATTTGTACATTGTAACTGCGTCGTTACAGATATCGGGGAATTTCCTGCATTATTCCGCCTCTTCTTTGATGAAAACGTGTCGCTAGAGTATGGATGGTCCAACTTTACAGACATACAGTTGGGACGCTCGATGTTATAACGGCTACATGAACAGACTGTCTCAGTTTGTGTGCCAACGTTTATCGAAGACGTGTAGGCCTATAAAAATGGAACTATTACTATTATTATTGTTGCTGTTGTTGTTGTTGTTGTTGTTGTTTTTGTCAAAACCGGCTACGTTCTTATTGAAAACGAGTTTTCTTTTGTGAAATGAATTCAATTATCGACAGGAAAACTTTGCAAACACCAAAGCAATTATAGACACACCAGTCAGTCATTCCGTGGTGAATAAAAATCATTTACCTGCCCGATCTGACTGGACATTCGTGTATAAGACAAAGTAGTTTTATAACACAAAGAGATTCGCTGGATTTGTTTTCTCTTTGAATTTTGTCGACATATTCGAACTCATGAATGTAAATTTGCCCCAGAGCATGGAGCTAAAAAGGAGCCCCATGCCAAGAGTAACCGTGATTTGCCAAAAGTTTAGCAGTGACTTTCAATTTGCGACGAGTGAATCAGAATTCCACTTATACAGCACAGTTGACTTGTAGTGAAATAAATATGTTTTCAAACGAATTTTACATGTACTTTATTTTGGTTTTCGTGCTCAATTTACAAAATCGGCCTTTTAAGACAGTAATTCTTTGTATCCAATAATTAACACTTCGCATTGTATATAATGTATGGAAGACAAACTATCTGTGCGGAAACAAGCCACACTTTGACGCCTCGTTCGACAAGCCTAATTAACCACAGACTGACATCCTCCTACCTAACTATATCTTTTTGTCCAAATACACGTACTGAAGCTGCTGAAACATCCCATCATGAAAACATTCCACATTTCTGCAAAATTTCTGATCACGATTTCAAACTAGTCTCATCTGTAACACGATCCTTTATGGAGGGATCGTGTCTGTATCCATTACAAACCGTTAATTCCAGATGAGTCGTAATGTCTCAGCAATCAACCACGACCAGTAGTTTTTGCATTTCTCTAATATGTTCGCAAGGCGATTAAAAAAAATGAATGAAAACTAACCTTCAAATCCCTTATAAAACAATTATCCTTGAAATGTGCAGAACATAACTTTGCGTCTTTTATCACCTCGCCCTACTTTTGTTGGGGAGCAAAGTGACGATGTGAATCCCCTTGGGTGGGGTTCGAGATAAACTGACGTCGAAACAGAAGCGAGTGATTCGGTTTAATGTAAAAAAACAAGGTTGGTTTATTACAATTCGAATCCAACAACAATGACTAGTAACACCAGAGAAGCAAGACTTGTCCAGCCATGCTATGAAGCATCGGCAATCAAGAGCTCTCTCTAAAACCTGCTAAACTAGAATCGTGGCAAGTTCCTATCCCACCTCATGAACGCTGGCGTAAACATCAGGAAAAGTAGCAAAGTAAGCTTAATTTGAGCTGGAAACATACCAAAGTCTGATTGGATAAACTAAACGTGTGTGATTTGCTGAGAGTTTCTATCTAGTGTATGAAAGGAATAAATTTTGAATTACTTTCTAAACTTCTCCAAAACGTTTTTGCGCAAACTGTCTCGGGAAAAGCTGACTTGTGGAAAATCGGTAAAAACTGACACCGTTTTTGTTCTTCCTCGAATCGTTTTTGCACCCAACTGTACAAAAGTAAACCATTTTGCATGCTACTGTCAATTAAAAAGTTGTAACGTGCAGAGATCAACACTTAAAAACTGCACTACTACAGTCATAGACTATGATGCTGTAGTGCGTTGTAACACACGTCTGTGTATCGCCGATGACGTCACGCCCGCTCCTCCCATGAGCCCTTTCACGCCAATGGGATTCGGAGCTCATTTTTAGCTCACGTGTGTAAACACGTGGGCTATTGTCATAGCGATGTCTGTCTGTCTGTCCGTGTGTGTGTGTGTGTGTGTGTGTTAGTGTGTGTGTGTGTGTGTCTGTCTGTCTGTCTGTTTACACGATAACTCAAAAACGCCTGAACGGATTCAAGTCAGATTTGGTACACAGGTACCATGTGCTACTTGCAAGAACTGATTAGATTTTGGTTAGTGTGGCTTGCATATTAATGAAGTTATGCAATATCGTTTTTTTCCGTACAATGGTTTCCCTATGGAGACGGTAATGACAGTGTAGACATATATCAAGAAATACTGCACAAAATTTCATGAAACTTTTCACAGATGACAATCTAAGAACATTATGATGATACTGTGAGTGTCATGTCAAATATCTTCTCATTTGCATATTTAATGAACTTTTGTTATTAGTGAGATAACTCTGAAATTCCTGCACCAAACTTGATGATACTTGCAACAAGTATTGATCTAATGTATATCTAATTATAGTTAGAAGCATTAGGCAGTGTAAAGTTAAAAATAGCTCATTTGCATATTTTATGAAGGTCTGTAATTAGTCATATAACTCCGATATAACTTCACCAAATGTGATGAAATCTGCTGCAGATACTGATAAGACAGATATCTAACTGTTGTGTAAAGCATTTAGTAGTGTGAAATTAATTAAGGGTTCATTTGCATATTTATTGAACTTTGTAATTAGGTATATAACTCTGAAAGTACAGCACCCAAGTCAGTGAAATTGGGTACAGATATTGTTTTGATAAATATCTAATTGTACTGAGAAGCATTTGGCAGTGTCAAGTTAACAAATAGGTCATTTGCATATTTTATGAAGTTTAGTAATTAGTGATATAACTCCAAAATAACTGCACCAAATATGCTGAAATCTGCTGGAGATACTGATCCGACAGTTATCTAATTGTGGTGTAGAGCATTTAGTTGTGTGAAGTTAATTAAGTGTTTATTTGCATATTTAATGAACTTTGTAATTAGTGATTTTACTCCAAAATTAAAGCATTAAATTTGATGAAACTTGCTACAGATGTTGATCTGATAAATATCCAATTGTACTGAGAAGCATTGAGGAGTGTCAAGTTAATAATTAGCTCATTTGCATATTCCATGAAGTCTTATAATTAGTCATATAACTCCGAAATAACTGCATCAAATGTGATGAACACTGCAGCACATACTGATACGACAGATATCTAACTGTGTTGTAAAGCATTTAGTAGTATAAAGTTAATTAAGGGTTAATTTGCATATTTAATAAACTTTGTAATTAGGTATATAACTCGGAAATTTCGGCACTAAAACTTGGTGAAACGTGCTACAGTTATTGACTTGATAAATATTTAATTGTGCTATGAATCATTGAACAGTGTCAAGTTAATGTAGGGTTTATTTGCATATTTAATGAACTTTGTAATAAGTGACATTACTCTAAAATTACAGCATTAAATTAAATAAAACGTGCTACAAATGTTGATCTGATGGATATCTAATTGTCCTATAAAGCATTGAGCAGTGTCAAGTTAATTGACAGCTCATTTGCATATTAAATAAAGTTTTGTAATTAGTGATTAAACTCTGAGAGTACTGTGCGAAGTTTAAAAAAACCTGCTACATATAGTGATAACATATATCTCATTGTTCTGTGAAGCGTACTACTATTAATGAACCTGTTGTAAAACACGTGAGCATATTCAGTTCATATCTGGTCATAAATGTCGTTTACTCCAAATTCTCTTTCGTCGCGCCGTAGCCGTCTGCGCGTGCGAGCATGTTGCAAATTCGAGCCGCATTTTATTCAAGGGCTATTTTGGAAGGGATAAAGGGTGACATGCGCTGGACTTAGGTTTCCCTTAAACGTCTCATACACAGCAAAAATTGGCTATTGGCGACAGCAAAGCCCCTCCATTATCTGGATTGTGTCGTCAATTATTGTAATTGTAATGATCACAAAATGGCTGATGAGGTCGCCCAAAGTGCACACAGAGATCCTCTCTTTCCTTGACGTCACCATATACATATAGTTGTCTGTGCGCGTTCCGGTCTATCATTCAATATCATTCAATAGAATTTTTTTTTTTTAAATTTCCTCAACGGATTAAATAGTAAGCATAGAGTAATAGTGGTAACAGTAATAGTACTTCGACGAATGAGACAGGTTTGAAATTCGTAGAACGCAACTATTGTAACCTTAAGGCCCAACTGATCATGAGAAATACATGGAGAAATGATTAAACATAATCCTGCGAATTTACTTATCGCGAGAAGCACGAAGCTGGTGTCGGAATGAACATGAGTACATTGGTTATTACACAGTCCGGGACTGTGGTTATTACAATTTCAAATGAGCATTTTACAGTGTATTTCTAGCACACATACATCTGGTATAAGTAGGAGTAAACATAATTATATGAAGAGCCCGGGAGTGGCGATACCGTCTTGCATATGCTCTGTCAAGTAGGGTAGACATTTTGGTCACCTAGTCCGAACTGCTTTCAAGAATATTTGACCATGAAGCTCTCTGCTGTTGATCGCTTTCAGTTACCGGCGATCGATAAGTTAATACCCTGTGTAAACGTCTCATGGCATTCTTTTTTACGCCTAGTAATCGCCTTGAAATTCCATTTCCGTTTGTCGCCGTGACGCAACTTTTTTATAGGAAGTAAAATCGGAAGAGATTTTTTGTCGTCGACTTCTAATTCTTTGCCGCTGATGTGTGCCTTTAGAGTTGTTGGCGGGATTGAAGCAAATGAACCACTTTGTGTATGGTTGCATAGCAACATGGGGGAGGACGTAAAAGTGTCATAAATGGCGTCATGGTAACGAATGCACTATGACTGCGCATGTACACAATTGAACCTTAGGAAGAGTTCACTTATTATATGAACAGGTTCGACGCCTCCGTAGAGGGACCGAGGGACTTGTAGACTTGCACGGGCAGGTTAAATCGAGTCGGGTCATCTGACATTTGAAAACCGCATTGTGGTGGTGTTTCACACAACACGTATTTTTTTCGAAATTTCTGACTGTCATAATTTTCTCATCATTTTAAGGGACCCCTGTCTGTTTTTATTGATTGGGTAGGGAATTCACATATCGTGACAAACTTTCAAAGGCACGAAAAAAATCCACCAACCTATCCCCGGACGCGTTTACTGAACATTTCCTAAACATGCCGATGAACAGTTATCGAAAGATCCGACATCGTACATTACCTTCTTTGGCTTTCGAAATCTTCTAGAATCCCGTGTACCCTTTCAAGATGTACGATGACCGAGGGCAGTACTTTATTTTCTCGTTGGCAGACTGACTTTTCAATTCATTATTTTGGTCATTAGGTAACCTTTTCAATTGTACCAAAACTGATGATACAGTTTTTTAATAGCATATCAATAATAATGCCCTCTCGTAAAAATGGATATGTGCAAGTAGATGTATGACAAGCAAATACTCATTTCCGGTGCCACTCTCATAAGAAACTTGTTTGAAACTTGACCTTTGCCAAAGAACGAAAAGAACACGTGCGCGCCATTTTATTGATCGATGCGCGCTCTTCTAAATGCCATCCCCGCATATTTCTGTAATTTACTGGAACACGTGAAAATTTTCCTCAATCATTCACGGTGGCAATCTTCGATCACTCAGCTTTTTCTCGGGAAATATAAGTATATATAAATGAGAAATCTCATTTATTTTTGCCGTACAAATACATAGACACGAAGAAGAAAAATAAGCATTGAGAATTTAGAAAAACGCAGATGTAATGCAATTAGTACATAGTGTACATATTTGTCGCGTGGTTTATGTTTATCTGTTGAATTAGTAATCATTACTTGTCTATTTGATGAAAATGCGGCGGTTTAACATTTACAGAACGCCGCTTATCTGCTCTTCGTGTCGCCAAACAAACTATTCATGTCTGCCATGACGCATACGTATGACGTCACCCTAAGGATCTCACATTGTGTTGCATTATTATCGATTACAATTAACTCCTACTTTTAAACAAGGAATGGCAGCTCACAGAGACAGCGTACATCAAAACCCACCGTCTTCGCGGCGTCCCATTTCCTATGCATCTTGCGAAACAGTTGATGGAGGTCGGGCGCAATTAAACGAAGTACAATTGTAGGGCATCACCATTGTCCATTGAACAACAAACGGTGAAGTCACGTGATCTTTGTGTGGAAGATATTTTTCGCTATATTAATTTTTAAGGAAGCCGTACCAGGTTAAGCACATATAAAAAGCTATGCAAATACCGATGACTAACCTGATGGCGTCTGCACTTTATTACGTATATGCAGTCAGTTACGTCTCATAAACAATCTGTTTCAAATTATGAGTCAATTAATATACTTTCTATATGTGCCTGTCTTTAAGGTAGTATGGGCCTCGAAAGTTGAAGACTTAAACATTGCTCAGACTTCACTGAATGAAACTGTCAATCATTCTCTTACTATTGAAATAAGCAATAAAATCGGGGGTCACCGCGCAAAGTTTGGAACTAGCGAAATAAATTAACCAACATTTTGCGACATTTGAAATTCAAAATGGCCGCCACTCCTGTGTTAACCCAATGGAGGAATATTAAATTTTGATTTTCAAAAAAAATTAGACAGTGAACGTTTTTATTTCTCCAAGAGCTTTAAAATGAGCTGCCACAAGTGGTGGATCAGAAAAAAAAATTGTAGAAATTTGAGAGTCCGACTACCTGTCCACGAGGAGAGTTCAACCTTAATATATAGTCCCACACTATGTGATGGCAAATCAACATATGGCACGGGCCAAGGAAATATTGTTCCAATGGATATATCGTAGAAAATATCGTAGAACTAATGTATGTCTGGGCCACGGAAAGACAAAATGGGGATATTGACACAATATTAAAAAGTGTCACAACCCTTAAAAAACGAAAAATTCCATTGAAGCACCGTTGGCGGTGTTAGCCTCTGCGCCAACTTTAAATGTGCGTCGGCAAAATGGTAAGATGTTACACCACTCAGAATCGGGGAAGGGGTATCTGGTTTGTTTTTGCTTGAGAGAAGTAGATAGTGTTGGCTATTGAGAACATTCCTTTAAGTTTCTGTGAGTATATACCGTTACATACCTCTACTGGATTGCCCATAGCGAGGCATTCAACGGCACAACAGCACAGCATTTCTTGATCATTGCTATATATATATCACCGTGGATTCAGAGTGTGTCATAGAAAGTCAATTATCGCTCTATTGGTTCGTAGTTGAATATCCACGTAGGCAACTTCTCCAATGATTACTGACTCGTTTAGATTGAACACATTACAGTAAAGTTACAGCGAGAAATCCGAGTCACAGGCTCGCCATCTGATCTTAAGTGTGATACTATGAATATACAACATACATTAAACATATAAATAGTTCATGATACAAACGATAATACTAATGTTGATGATGATGATAACGATGACGGCGACGGCCACAACAAGGATTGCGACGACTATGATTATAATGATGATGTTAATGACGATAACAACGACAAAACAACAATAACGACAAAAACAGTATAACAATTATTGCTATTGATACTATGATTATTGTTATTTTCTTATATGATGTAACATAAGCAAATATTATTCAAACAGTGGAATGTCTAAAGTATGATTGCAGTGCAAGTCTCGGATGCTTTGCGGTCAAAGCACTGGTGTATCACGCTCATGTTATATGATGATACTGAATACTTTACAAATTTAGTACAGGCTATCATCGAGAGCCTTAGACGCCAACGGTGTCTCGGCCTCTCCTTCGGAGGAAGTGGCATTCTGTTGCAAGACCGTATCATGAAACGATATTCTCTGTCTGTTGTGCCATTATATATCATTTTAAACGGGTTACTAAACGTATATATGTAGTTTAGTTGGGTCAACCCTGTATCCCATTTATCTGAACTACATATGGATGCCACAACCTCCAGTGCTATCTGATCGAGCTGGTGTAATTGATTGCAATTTACAAGTGTGATGAATGGTCATCGTTTCCTGCTTCACGCCCGTGCCTTTAACTTTTCTTTTTCATCGATCTGGCAGCTTATAGAGTACAAAGTAAAGTCTGCTGGTTCTGTTGGTGACATGCAAGATATATGTAGTTTTGAGTTCAAGATTTGGGGAGAAAGTGAGACACGAGAACATGCGTTTCAGATAAAAACACTACAATTGTTTCACTGGCACATTGTATAGAGCCATTGCCCAAAGAAATTTAAAGAGAGAGCCGTTTATTCTGTTATTAGATAAAAACCTTCAGTCCGTATTCTGACTTGTAGTCTCTTTATTGTGGCCTACATTTCCACTTCTTTTTTCTCCTTTATAAAGATACGCCTTTTCTTTCCTGAAACATAACATGTAAAACAACAATCATTGTTGGCTTCTGATTGAGAAATCATTGTTGGCTTCTGATTGAGAGAAAATAATTTTCTTCTATGAGAAGATGCTCGACTGGTAGAGTATTGACCCCTTGAATGGATAACCATCTTTTTATGGTGTTTAAAGATCCTCGAATCAAGTCAAGCATCTTGTTCGCATATCAGAATCAAGATGAACCTGTTGACGTCGTGATCTAAAAATATCGGAACAGTCAACGTAGAGGGCGAAACGTCATGTAGCGAATGACAGTATAGTTTTGTCTCACTTTGCTTTGCTAGTCTCACGTCCACGCACGCACTTCAGAGTGTCACCCCCCTTGAAGTGAACAGTCGCGAAGTGTGAGGGTCTTGTTCAGCGGTTGTACACCGACCTCGTCGTTTTAAACCGGATAAACTTGGTAAATAATTACTTGGCAAGGTTTATCCTCAGTGACCGGAAAACGTTTTCATTTCCTCTGTGTATATGTTTCACCCTGCATGAGAAAGCCTGGTGTCGACCTATTTCGGCAGACAGTGTCAGACCATTGAGGATAACACACATCGATGATCAACACGGATGCCGTTCAATATGACCACTGTCCACAACACAACACTGTGCTGCCTAAACCCCAACAACACAACACTATGCTGCCTAAACCCAAACAACACGACACCGTGCTGCCTAAGTCCCGACAACGGAGAAGGCTCTGTCCGTTGCGTGGATGCGGTGGCGGTCGAGACGATCACGGTGTTGATCGGAATAGCGGGAGTGATCTCAAACCTATCTTTCCTCTTCGTCAACGCGAGGGTTAAGTCTCTACAGAGTGCGACGAACTACCTCCTGATAAGTCTCAGCGTCTCTGATCTCGTCTATCTGTTGCTTCACACCACCCTGCGGTCGTCCTGGATACCAATGGACGATGAAAGCTGGAAAAGGGTAATGTGTGTTAAGGGTACGCTCACCACCGGCGTTTATACCACATCTATTATGACAATCCTGACGATCAGCATCGAACGGTACCTGGGTATGTGCCAGCCTGTTTTGTACAAAACTCGCAGACTCGGACAGAGGACTAGGATCATACCGCTTATCGCCATTCTCTGGATGTTAGGAATAATCTATAGTTTTCTGTATACGCTCAATTGTTATTTCCACGAAAACTCTTACCACGAATTTGCGGTTTGGTGGGCCACGTCGTTGATTATGGTTCTTTTATACTTCGTTTCGATGGCCGTCGTCTCTGTACTCTACGGATTGATCATCCGACGGCTGCACATGTCGTCGGGAAAGCTCGAGCATTCGAAGAAAATCCAGCGAGACAGAGTTCAAGTTGTCCGTCTCTGCATCGTCACCGCGATCGTGTTTTTTATCTGTCTTTTCCCGCGCACTTTATACTTACTTGCCTACTTTCATTTTCTTGTTACGGGGGACGAGGAATTTGACGACTTGCTTTGGTGTTGGAATGGCATATTCATCATTATTTTGATGGTGAATTCAGCAGTCAATCCGATGATTTACAACATCACCTGTTCCCGCTACCGTCGCGCGTTCGCCCAGGCCTTCGGCTGCAGGCCGATGGAGGTGGGTCGGCCACGCGGTAACAGCCTCACAGCGTCCACTCGCAACCGACAGATCGTGCGATGCACGGATGGAAAGAATGGGTGCAGCCACTACGCCAAGCAACTCAACAAATCGTATTGAAGGATATCATTACCGACTTTGCCGGCGGGAACCGTGGTGGAGAGTGCCGTGTTTAGCTTCGCGTCACCTCATCACCCATCATAATGTAACTTGATCGGAGAGAGTATTTCGACTTCCAACCACCTCTCGTGGATCGAATTACCGTTCACCTCAGGAGATGCGCGGTCACCCGATAAGCATAATGCCAACGAGAAGGTCAACGATCAACAACGTGTGACTTTATTAAGCGCGTACCCACCGTCTTGAATGTGAATATTATCTGTATTCGGGATACGTCGCCAACATGGGCAGACTCTTTAATTAGACTTTCTGTAATTTTTAATACGGTGTTTTCATTTTGACACCGACTGTAAACACGTCAAAGTCGACCAAATTGCAAGTTTCCATTAGTCTGTCAGATAAAGCTAGAAGATTTTAATGATTGACCCTGGAGAAATGGCGAAATAATTACGGTTTACTTTTGAAGTTTGCAGTTACTGCCTGCACAGCGAGCCATCAAACCTTCAATTCAGGAATTCAGCTTTGAAATTTATTCTGAGTAAACAATAATTGATAAAAAACACTGATTATATCCGTTCGTGGTTATTAAATTTCACTATTCGGCTGGATATTGTGTAGTCATGGAAAATGTATTCTTAATATTGTGTAATAAATTAAGTCACACCATTCTAGATGAAAATGAAGCAGTAAACACTATGATTACATTTTATTTTATTTTATTTCATATTTTAGAATGACAGGAATGTATCTGGTAAGTTTGCTTTCGGTGTACTAGACTGGTATGGACAATCACTTTATGGTATTGACCGACATTGACCGACGTCAACTTAAAATACGATCTCATAAGCAAGGGTATTCTTATTGAGACATATAATCATACACGGATAATTGTACTCTGTTATTCCATGGTTGACTGAATTTGATGTCCATAATTCATGTTATCATTAATGTATGGTTCTGCAAAATTATCGGAACTGGTTATTGTAAATTGGTATTCAAAGAACCCGTTATTATAAACTAATTAATGCATGATTCTATGAAATTACCAATACACCTTATTGTGTTTTAGCCTTCACTTGGATCTTTTGTCATACTATGATTAATATGATTTGGTTCTCGGAAATTACCGGAACGCCTTGCTGTCTGTTTGCAATCACTCAAATCATCGTCATATCTTGATATTCGTCATCCATATTGTCCTACTTACCTTTTGGCGCCAACGTGGGCAGCGCATTTATTTAATCTTTATACCATTACAGCTTAGACCCTCCAAAAATTTGGAGGGTCTATGATTAAAGTTATTGTAGTGTGGTTGAAAAGCTCCGTCCAAACGTCACTGGTATCCTGACTCGTTCGAAAAAATCTTCTTACGTCACCGATCATTAAGCAAACAAAGGTCTGTTGATTGCAGTGCGCATGTTCAGTAACGCAGGTGCCACTTTCACTGGTAATGCGGCGGTGTTTCCTGTGATAACAAGCGGGCACACACAATATGAACTCATATTTATAGAAAAAAATACATCACCAATGAAACAAAAATACAGAGCTGCTGGGTTCATCGCTTTCTGTAATTAAATCAAGCGGTGTTCCTGACAAAAATCCATGACACATCATGTCAAAATACATAATAAAAAATACATTAAATATACAAAATACATAGTATATAATGTACATTCCTGGTGAATGCATCGATTACACAGATTAAGACTTAACATTTGGCACCATTACCAAAGATGATTGATTGGGTCATGAAGATGTGACGTGCATGAAGCGACTGTTGTATAATAATGAGATGCAAAGTGTCAGATGTACTGTGGAGGTTACAGCACGGTCATTCCGTCTTCCAGCAATTTTATACTTGCTATTATTACTGTTTTATTATATTTTTACGGAAACAAATATCAGTATTGTCAGCAACCACGCGTGGGTTTACTCTTATGATCTTGACAGCCCCATTGAAAGCTCTAATCGCCTTTTTGCCAGCCCAGTTGTTTGATTAATTCAACCACATCACCTCCTCCGCACAAGAAGCGACGCGCCACAAAGGAATCAGATTTTTCATTTCCGTTGTCGAATACTGTTACCATAACAACGACGGAACAAACACTTTCTAGACCAGCTCTCCCTGGAAGAGAACAGTCCACCAGCGTAATTGAAAATGACTTTGGCTTTTACCAGGAAATTCCACCCGTATCCCCGAACAAGTCCATCTTCAAGAAATAAGTCCCTTCAGAGTATCGTTCAGGAGGATATCTTTCCTAATTATCTTTGTATGACAGAACATAGTTGCAACATTTTGTGGTTACTGATGCGACATGGTGTTGATGATTTTGACCTCGTCATTGTTGCTGTTGTATTCTTTTACATGTAAAGGGAGGCAGTCGTTTGAACTTTACTCAAAGGTTGTCAGGGACCCCTACGACCGATGTAAACACTTTATATCATGCATGACTCTTGTTTGTAAACAAGAAAGTCGCACACGCGCAGTTCCGACGACTGCTTCCCTTTAATCTTGTCGGTGATGATGATAGTGGTGAACGCACTGCTGTCGTTATTGTATATCCGTTGCTCTTGACCCAGTCTCGGGTTAACAGAAACATTTACAACAGACAGATACAAATACCTACATGTATATCCCGTTTCACTATCAGTTCCTCAAAATCCCCGCAGCGTGAGACATGTTTAGGCAGGAAATTCCAAAGTGTCACGGGCAGGAAATGTGATTTATGGAAAAGTGCCGAACCATTTGAAGTTCGAGATGTCTAATTCACCCATGTCTGGTTTCCAGAAAACAACAAGACTTTTCGGCTTCATATTATTGGACGTGCACGTGTGCAGACCATGTCACCAGTACATATTCAAGAAGCACGCTTTCTCGAAAAAGAAAAAAAAAACACTTTTCGCATTCTTTTCTAAATGTAGTAGTATTTTTTGTGCGAATCGATATAATAACAAAGATTGATTCACTGATCTTGACGATTTAAAAGTTGTAGACGGCGATAATTTGGAACCCGTGGTGTTTTGGAAGAGTATCCACGTGGAAGCTATTGTACATTGCGGTGTAGGTCTAGACTCTCCTTTCCGGCTCTTAGAACCCCAAAACAACAGAACCGGAAAAGACTTGCAAGATTCTGGACCATGACATTTCGACAAGATAAAATAGGGTGAGTAAGTACTATGACCAAGTAACATTACAGCAATAAAGATATGCTACAAAGGAGTGGCATGAGAAAAATTTAAAATGTTTCTCTTAAGGTAGAGTGTGCCTCTTTGGCAGATATTCGGACTCTCACACTTTAACAATACGTTTTGTTGTACTTGAAACTAATGGAGTAAATAAAGGTTTCACCTGGTTGTTTTTGTGAAAATAAGAATTTTCATTTTCCCCATAAAATTCATACAGGAATGGCGGCCATTTTGATTACAAAATTTGATGAATATCGGGTAATTTGATTCTCAAGTACCAAGTTTTGTATGGCAACCCTGATTTGTATTCTTGAATTCGACAGTCAACTGTTTAACCCTTTGAGTGCTGTAATTTTTCCACCAAAATTATAATGCAACATTTTAACAATTTTTATGAATTTTTCTGCATTTTTGTTTTGGTTATATTGGACCAAACTGACATCACATTTCATTGGCTACAGGTTTTGATCAATATTTTGACAAAAATCAGAAAAAAAATTGACTGGGGTACATTTTATATAGGCGACAAAAGTTGACTTTAGCGCTCAAAGGGTTAAATTTTCCTTAAGGAAAGTTTGAGCAAAAGCTTGACACTGCCCATTTCGAGGCGCGTACTATACCTTAAGGAGACAAAAGTAAAACTTTGATGATATTTTCATCATTTGGCTTCTATAAAAGAAGTACATTTTCGTCACCCGCTTTCTCAAGGATACAATCAAAATACATGTTGTTAGGATAATGCAACACGCAATATGAACAATGTATTAAAGTAGCATGCGCCTCGAAAGTGAAAGACTGGAACTTTTGCTCAAACCTTTCTCAATGAAACTTTCGACCATTCTCTTACCAAATCGACATTAAACATCAGAAGTCACCGTGCAAACTTTGGTACTAGAGAGACTAATTACCCAAGTTTTCGCGATATGTGAAATTCAAAATGGCTGCCATTCCTGTGTTAACTATATGACAAACAAAATTTTCAATTTTTGAAAAACTAAGACGGTGAAAACTTTTCTTTCACTAAGAGCTTTAAAATAAGCTCCCACAAGTGGTAGGTCAGAAGACAATTTATAGAATTTCTGTCCCCGAGGTGCATTCTACCTTAATTGTATCTATTGTTGACAAATAAATTCTAGTATGGACTAAGGTTTAGCCGTCAACAGAGACATTGGACATCATTATCACATTCAGACTAGTAACACTGGGCATTTCAAAATGATCTTAGGATTAGAACAGAGATTGTATTTTACAGAAAGAACAAAGACAATGCGTCAAAAATTACAGCTAATAGAGCTGCAAATAGCCCGTGTTAAACCTTTACCTTATCGATGGATGTAGTTGTTAGTACTAGGATTGAGATCATCTCATCCACTTAACGACTGTAATGAGTAATGAGTCATTTTGCTAATTGGAAAGTCAGCTGTCACACATTATATATATATATATATATATATAGATATATATATATATATATATATATATATATATATATATATAATGGTCATGATTATGACCGCGGAAATGGATGAAACTCGAGTAACAGATACATAATAATCCGTGGCAGGTCTAGCATATCGAACATTCGATATTGCATTAAATGTATTGCATGGGTCCAGCTGATGTCCGATGAAGATGTTAGATACATCAGCGCGTAATAGCTCGAACGTCACACTGTTATCGTAATTCACATCAAAAAAAAATTAAAAGGGGTTAAACTATCGCCTTACAAAGGGTTTGAGTAAAATCGTGTTGTGCGGGGAGTGGCAATTTGGCAAGCTTGTTTGATTTCTCGCTCTGGGCTTTACCCCGGTGACGCAAGTCGGACGGCTGAGCCATGCATGATAAAACTTTAGTAATACGTTAACGAACTGGTCAACTAATGATATGTGGTGACCAAAAAGGAATATTCATAGGTTCCACTTTCAATAACTAATTTCGCTGTTTTCACCGAAACTGAGCTGAGACGTTACTTAGTCTCCATTTCAAAGTAGGGTGGGCTCAGGGCATGGCTTGCATTTTAGTTCCCATCACCTAAAATGGTGGATACAACGTTTCAAGCAGGATGCAGAAAGATGCCGCCATGCTTTGTCGTTTTGTGGTAACACGATTGAAACTAATTTTGGAGAATATGATCTTTTAATTGTTCAAATTTATCAAAAGTGTTAGGTGCCCTGTAGCTGTAATTTCCAATATTACAAATTACGCATAAATACAAGTGCACTGCAAACAAAGAAAAGTAGGTGAGCTTAAATTTGCCGATTAAACCAACATTACTGCAATATACGATTATCCCAAATTAGTTCCAATTATTTTGGTGATCCTACAGAAATAACCTGATCGGTGGACTCAACATTTACATTAAAAGCCACCGCGTCCGTCCGCCGTCGTCATGGTTAATACGCACCTGAAATCGAAAGACTTAAACTTTCGCCCAAACCTTGATCTGGAAAACTTTAAACCATTCCCTTGCGAAATCAAGGATGAAATTAGGGGTCAGAGTGCAAAATTTCTCAATATTTACTCAACTTGATATCCAAATTTGCCGCCATCCCTGTGGTAACTCAATGGGGAAAAACAATTTTTTCTATTTTCATAAAAAATCAGACATTGAAAGATTTAATTACTCAATGAGCTTCAAGATGAGCTCCGACAAGCTGTAGACCAAACAGGTATTGAAACAGTGTGAGAGTACGAATAGCAATTCTCCTTGAACTCACAACTTTGAAAATGACACACTCATCGAGTTATAGCCGTTCCAGATCCATGCCTGCCCTGGTGCCACACTCTAAGGTAAGCCCTTGACCGGGTAAACAGTTTCTCAGCAGATGATCTCAATCCTAGTACTAGCAATTACTGTCTGAAATCAAAGGCAGTAACTCTAATGTTGGCAGAAACCACTG
This sequence comes from Ptychodera flava, assembly GCF_041260155.1. Lineage (NCBI taxonomy): Eukaryota > Metazoa > Hemichordata > Enteropneusta > Ptychoderidae > Ptychodera > Ptychodera flava. The sequence continues at coordinate 32,349,263 of NC_091933.1, forward strand.
AGTTTTATTTGAGGCCTAACAGTGCAGGAGCGTACGCATGATTTGCCCATTTAGCGTGTGGCGGGGTAGGTAAACCAATATTGAAAAGCGCATAATCGATCCGCACTCCGTCGTATAAAATGCTAGTGCACGTTGCACAAAGACCACTCTACCGAATGCACCGTGTTTATATCCAACCATGCATCATAATTGAAAGCTGATTCAAGTTGACACATTCCTTTTCACTTTCTGAACAAGAAAAATACCATGCCGAAAATGTAACGCGCATATCGTATGATGTTCGAATGCGTTTAGAAGTTCGCTGCAATTTATGTAAAAATTGCCTGTGGCTGCTAGTTACGTCGTCGCTTTTTAATGCTGGCAAAATTGTTATATAGGGATATATTTCAATTCATAAAAGATGAAACAGCCCATATAGCTCCACCCAGGTGAAGTTTTCCGTAAAATGCCAGCCTTGATATTTTACGGTAAACGTCTAGATGTGCACGATACACGTCAACAGTTTTAGAGTGTTCCCGAACAACATTTGCTATTTGATAGTACGCAGAGTAAACAAACAAAATGGCTACCGCTTCCGCCTACGGTGCGACGTTGCCGACATAATGTCTGAAAAGCTTGAGGAACAAGGATATTTCGGGTAGTTAAATACCGGAATAATATGTTGAATCTTGTAATATGTTATCACCTGGTTATGCCATTATAGTTTTTGTAATTTTTTTAGACAATCTCTAGCAAACATTCTAGCTTTCGCACAGCATGCTCTACTTCCGAACGAGTCGCATGGCGTGCATAGCGATGTTACCGCGCGACACCTGTTGACAGTGCAACTCTCAAACAAAGTTGCCGCCTCTCTCCGCTCTGTACGACGATCGATCGAGCGCCATCGAAATCGGGAGAGATTCAAAGTTTTTGATCGGTAATGGTTGTAATAAAATATTTCGCCATATAAAAAGTTCTTCCCGTGCGACTATTATTGAATCCCGGCATCTTCTCGTTTGGTGTTCACGGAGATATGGAGGATTAGTCGCACGAGGTTTTGACTTATTCGTATTATAGTTTATAGATGAAGCCTGTGTACACAAGCATTGCCATATGCGCAAGGCGGAATAAAGATAAGACCCATCATTGTAAAATTCTGGGCACGAGTCCTTGCATCGTATCAGCATTCACGTCATTTGTGCCGCGTTAGACACTCACTCATGCCGATACAACACAGGAACAGGCGATATGGGCAGCAACCTCTCTATATAATACACGACTGTTTTAGCTACGATATTACAGTCATCTATTTCGAGTAGATTAGGTAAACATACCCATATTTTGCTACGATAATATCTAAAGCGATTCTCTATCCATTGCACTCACTGTCAATTGTAATAAAATAAAGTGATACTTGTAGGAAGCGTCCATTGATAACCCGTGCAATGGTATGACCAGCGGACAGATTGTTTACGTGTATGAACACACGCAAATGACTTTACCATTCCGATATGAGATAAATAATCTATCCTCTCAGGCAATAAATATGGCTAAAACATGCCATATAATTCATTAATCGGAGTGGAAACAATAAACGACATGGAAAAGGCACAGAGACAACATGTCAATATGCACATACGCAATGAAAAACTGACCTCTGAGTTTTAATAGTATCGGGTTCGATTCAATCTACGAACTTCAAGTAAATTCATACATCATATAAGTCAGATGGTGACTTCAAGTCATGCATACTCTGAGTCTGATTACGCGTATTATATCAGGCATGGATAGAGCAAATGTCCCGAAAAGAAGTTCACCCAAAAATGGGATATACGATCCAACGATCAGAGCTAAAGAATGCAATATTAAAAATAACGTTACTTACCGACAACACAATGTTCCTTTTTTTAAAGGTATACAGTCACCTGTTCCAATCTTGCCACAGTTACCATGGAAAGAGAAAATCTAACCAATCACAGATTTTAAGCGGGTGGCCGCCTTTAAAAAAAGCGCCTTCACGTGGGCATTTTGAATACCAAGAAATGCCCCTGTGACCATATATGGGCATATTTAAATTACAAGTATATCTTTAATTGTAAACTATACTGTTGGCCTCCGTAACTGCAATACGTGCATGTAATTTACAAAGACAATGTATTTGTTCAACTCTTTGATTGCGAGTTACTTTCCATTTTATTGATTCATTTTATCATTTAGTCTTTTCTTTTCTTTTCACGTGGATGTCTTTCTGTTTTTAGTGGGATTGCGATATCCGATGAAAGGGAAGCCTGTGACTGCACATTTCAGTACTCGATTACAAAATTGTTGCCACTTCGAAAGAGCGAGGTCTACGCCTGTGACAAGGATAGCAATCGATCGTTGAGGGGGTATGCAAACTGATCTTGTGGAACGCTTGAAAGCTAACTACAGAGGCCTATCAGGTTGAATTACATACAAGTAAACAAACAAACAAACAAACAAATTGAATTTTCAAGATTCCGCTTATATATCAAGATATACTGACTCAAAAGTTGATGAAACTTGGTACAGATGTTCATATACCAGGGCTGTAAACTGTGTGCAAAGACATTTAGTAGGGTAAAGTCAATTAATAACTAATTTGCATATTTGATGAATTATTGTAATTAGGGTGATATGACAAGATATACCAACTCAAATTTGATGAAAGGTGGTACAGATGTTGATGTACCAGAGCTATAACAGTGTGCAAAGATCTATACATTAAGCAGGATTATGTCAATTAATTGCTAATTTGCATATTTGATGAAATTTCGTAATTAAGGTTATATGTTTAAAAATTGTGCAGCAAATTTCATGAAACCTTGTACGGATGTTGATCTCTCAGTGCTCTAATAGTGTATAAAGACGTTTAGAAGTATCTTGTCATTTAATTGCTAATTTGCATATTTGATGAATTTATATCATTGGGGTGATATGTTTAGAATACTGTAGTAAATTTGATGAAAGTTGGTACAGATCTATAGCACACAGAGCTGTAATAGTGAACAAAGACATTTAGCAGTATCATGTAATTAATTGCTAATTTGCATATTTGATGAATTTTCAATTTGTGTGCTATATACAGAAATACTCCACCAAATTTGATGAAACATCGTAAAGATATTAAGTTAAGAAATTGTGCAGCAAATTTCATGAAGCCTTGTACGGATGTTGATCTCTCAGTGCTCTAATAGTGTATAAAGACGTGAAGAAGTATCTTGTCATTTAATTGCTAATTTGCGTATTTGATGAATTTCTATCATTAGTGTGATATGTTTAGAAATACTGTAGTAAATTTGATGAAAGTTGGTACAGATCTATAGCACACAGAGATGTAATAGTGAACAAAGACATTTAGCAGTATCATGTCAATTAATTGCTAATTTGCATATTTAATGAATTTTCAATTTGTGTGCTATATACAGAAATACTCCACCAAATTTGATGAAACGTAAAGATATTAATCTCTTAGTACTCTAATACTGTGCAAATACATTAAGGTGAAGTACTACGAATTACGTCAAAATTAAGTTGTGGTGTCATTTTCTTGAAACTTTGCACAAATATTCTTGGAAGTTGTGCAAGTGCAAAAATGAAATAAAAAATGGGGGTCACCACGCTCGTTTCCATGGAAACGGACGTTAAAATGGCGTCGTTAGAAATAAATAAAAATGATATAATTCACTTAAACTAAAGAAAGCAATTATAAAACGCTTAGCAAACGAGTTAATTTTAATAAATACCAAGACTTAAGATCCATATCTATCGAATGTATAGTTTTCATGATGTTTGTGGAGAAATTTAACATAAGTATCGATTACAAAATGACGATATCGAAATTATATCACTACATAATTTTCGAACTTTCTTCCTGTCGCTTTGAATGGTGTCATTTTGACCAAACTTGGCGAATAAACTCCTGAAATAATACCATTTAGTTTACACTTTTAATAAAAGGGTGTCACCACGCTACTTTTTACAATATCTCCAGGTGAATGGGTAATTTGCGCCATATAAATGGGAGAGAAGTGTTAATTTTTCGATCATATTGAATAAAAACCAGCTTCCTAGGGGGTCAAAATATGACAAGGTTATAGGTCACATGTATTTCTAAGACACTGGGTCAAAAAATTAGGTAAAAGCGCAATTTCAACAATGACAGGTGATGTTAAATATATGCGCTACAAATAACCCATTTGCGGCAGGCTGGAGTTAAATCTGCGCAGAAACGTTCGAAAGCGTGTGCGCGTCCGAATTCGTCGCCCTTTACCTTAAGCCGTATCATGACAATTATTTACTAATTTGCATATTTAATGAACTTTTCTAATTTATGTGCTATGTCCAGAAATACTGCACCAAATTTGATGAAACATGGTACAGATGTTAATCTCTCAGTATTCTAATACTGTTTAGCGACATCCTGTTCATTAATTATTATTTGACTAACAATGACCTTTTGTAATTAAGGTGGCGGCCAAGATTGGCTGTACATTTTAACCACCGTGGTAAGGAACAAATGCATTGTTTTCTGTAGTAAAGTTGAGCCTCTTGTAACCTCCACAAATGTAATATCAACCACAATTGTAATAAAATAAACCCATAAATGTAATATCGCCCATAAATGTGACAAAAATCAACCATAAATGTAAGAAAAACACCAACCACAAATGTAATAAATGGCAACCATAAATGTAATAAACAAAACACCCATAAATGTAATACTTATCAACCATAAATGTAATAAATCTATTTTGTCGTTGCAATTGAGGAATTAGCCCTTAAATATTGATCTATGTAATAAGGAAAGCAACTCCACACATTATTCATTTCTTAATTGTTTGCGTTTAGTGTGTTTTGCATATTTGAAAGTGTATTTTACGTTTCCCTGTTTTGTGTACAGAACTGATTGGCCATGGCTAGACACAGCTGTAATGTGAATGTCAGTGCAGTCTCTACGTCAGAGTGGGGAAGACTGTGTAATACTACGATCCTTTAACGCCGTTTTTTCGAAAATTGCCGTACTTTTTTAATCAATTGCCTCAAATTCGTCTTCAGTGGATAAATTGTGTGGAATAATCGATAGATTGTCTGTATTCCTATGTTTTCCTACTTGAAGTTTGTTCCTTCACTAGGGATGCCAGGATGTCTAAAGATTGTCTGTATTCCTATGTTTTCCCACTTGAAGTTTGTTCCTTCACTAGGGATGCCAGGATGTCTAATTCTGTTCTACTGTGTTCAAGGTAGTGTTCGTATTGTTTTTTACTAGATTGAAATATGTTCTCGTCAACATGTTTTGTGTCGTAAGTTTCTGTTATAAGGTTTTATATTTCTCTGTTATTTGTTCTGAGTCATCTGTCATAAACTTTGTGTGGTATCACTGGTTGACGAGTTATTTTGACGCTTCCTTATTATGTAATTATCAGTGTCTAGAACTGCTGTTCCACTTCCATTATCTAATGGTTTGATCAGTACCTCGCCGTTTTCTGATAGCGTTCTCAAAGTATTCTATTCTGTGTTTCGGAAAGGAAACCTAGTTTCAGGAAAGTATGCAATAACATACACTAGTCTTATTAAAGTTATTATTTACTCAGGCATTGATAAACAAATGATCACGTATGCAAGTTCAAGTTTATTACATTTATGGTTGAGTTTTATTACATTTATGGTTAATTTGTTTATTACATTTGTGGTTGCGGGTTGTTACATTAATGGTTGACTATTTTATTACATTTGTGGTTGATTTTATTACAATTGTGGTTGATATTACATTTGTGGAGATTATTACATTTGTGGAGGTTACATTTCTTAACAGGGAAACAATGTTTGTAATTAGAGATCTATATCCTGAATGACTGCATTAAATCTGATCATAACACTTGCTGCAAATGTTGATCATACAAAGATTTAACAATCAAGAAAGGCAATTAGCAGTATCAATAGCTAATTATAGGAAGTCTCTTTTGTACTGTATATGAGGGCATTTTTGGTTCACATCTGACGTTCGGACTTTTAATGTCAAGAGCCATTGCTGAGACATGCCTGGACCAGTTTCTTGCAGATTTAGTTGAATTTTGACATTTCAAGAGATAGGGTATGACATACCTAATTTTGTCCAACTTCGTAAAAGGACATAACCCCATGGCATGTATACTATTACTGATGTCTACTTGTTTACAACACAATCCAATATGCGCATCAGTCACGGACAGGGTTTTCGTAACCGCATTTCTTTTTTCATGCGCATCATATCGACTTCAATTTAGTCACTTCCTATAACAAATTCCCAATTACAAGCGGGGACTATGTCATTGTAAATGACTTGTTCCAAATAGTTACTCTCAGACTTTTTTGCTAACCGCTTTGGTTGAAGTAATAAATGTGACCTAAATATAAATGTCTGTTATGATTAGATGTACTTTCTTTTAGCGTGTCAGGGCCACGAAGCAGCTGAGGAAAACACAGAGACTATAATTGAAGTGATATCATGAAGGAAGCTATCACCTTACAATTAGCAGATCTTAGTGCAGTGTGTATGGTTTCCATTCTGGACATATTATTTTAGCATTCATGTTTTTATTTTTCACATTTCAACATGTCCTACAAAGAAAACACGTATTAAGACAGAAATAGAACAAGATTTTGTTTTGCATGTAGACCTATGACAAACCGCTTTTAATTATAATCTACGCTCCTTTTAATTATGTTACTTTGCTTCCTAGCAGGAGAGACACATCTTCATCCGGGGGGGGGGGGGGGGGGGGGGGGCAAAGGCCCCTATTTCGTTCGAATTCTACTACTACTGCAGTTTCTTATTCTTCATCTTCTTTAAGAGCTCTGTGCCACCAACATCTGTACAAAGTTTCATTAAATTTGGCGATGTCCCTTTGGAAACAGAACACTTATTTTTTTTAAATCACTGATTATGCAAATTAGCACTAATTATGCATATCACATCCAAAACAATGGGCGCGCATATGTATATCACTGTGTATTATCCTTGTACAAAGTTTGAAAGGAATCGTCTCACTGAAGGCATTTATGAGATATCTGCGCCCTATTCATAAGTTCCCCGTATTTTTACATCGAGACTAATAACCAGTACCCTTATTGCGACTCGAATTCAACAACATTAGCATGTGAAGCACTACCTATAACCTGTACTCCACGAGAACAAGTTGGAAAAGGGGGTGAAATGTTCCATATGAAGGTTAGGTTGATAAATATATGCAGGAACTCGTTGTTCATCGATTTATACTGTTCACTGGCAATTAATTTGGGCATTTTGGTTTTTTTTAATTTATGGCCTGGCATTGATTTCTTATTTTTTTCATTGTCTTGTTTGTTATGCAAGTATATCATTGTTTTAATATAACCAGTGATGATCAATAAAATTTTAATACCAAAACAGGAGGAATTAATGTAAGCATGCATAAAGACATCCTTGCATCTTGCACTAAGAGACCGGAAATGGATACTAGTCATGCGGTGTACGAAAGGTTATGTCTGTGTAATTCTTATTATGACACAGTTACTAAAAATAAGTAATTACAATCCATATGGCGAGAGATAAGATATCAGGATGACCGGTACCAGGGAAGTACATCTGGTCAACACCTATATCCACTAGTAGCTTTGAACTCCACGGGAATATGAGCAGTAGTTACTGGCTTGCCAGTAACTATACCGGCGTTTGAGTTTGGGTTTTTGCGATCAACCCATCAACGCGACGGTCTGAGTCTGATTGTAGTTATTCGGTCAATTCCACGATCAGCCAATCATCAACGCGACAGTCTGATGAACTTTGTTCGTTCAGTTTTACTCTTCTATGATATCAGTAAGCCAACGGACTTTGGGAAAAGTCTACAAAAGAACAAAGAAAATGAGAAAATGGCTCTAAATGATTAATAATTAAAGCTGCAAGTAGCATTACCCTAGCTTGACGGTAATTGGAAAAAAAAGCAATTATTAGTCGCTCAAGTTTGTGGGCTGACAACGTTTGATCATTACTGGTTATATTAAAACAACGATAAATATTGATGAGCATTCCACATTGAATGATTCTGTATCAATGTGGAATATTCATCTACTTGGCATCTTATACTGTATATATATATTCAGTATCAGGGTGTATGCAGAAGCGAATGACAGCTGTGATTTATAATTTCAGGTTTTGCCAAACCCACTCAACCAATCTCCTTGGCGAGTACACTCATTGATGTGAATAAATGTCTAGATATTGTTTTGTACAAAAACATACATTTTTAATTTATTTTTCTCACAGCACTAGTAAGAAAGGGAAAGGGCTTTTTAAATTTTTTTGAGTGTTCGGTGTTTCATTTCTTACTTATCCGCTCGCTCGGAGATGTCAGAGAATCTGTCTACGGACACGGCTATTTGACTGAAGCCACCTCCAAAATATGAATCACGACTTCCGGTCCTAGATGCGATAGCGAGAAGCCGCCGCACATTTATTTTTTTTATTGCACTTGGCAAAACACCTACCACGCGAAAATTCGGAAAGTATAAATAACTTTCCCTTATTTGCCGAAGTACATATACTAAATGAATTTATGCATGCAAAACAATAGCAAGCATGGCAAATGCAGTGGATTTTTTAAATGTTGGGTATATATAGTGTTACGGAGGTCATTGACGTTGATGTTACATTAGCATAATATCTAGACTTTTTACTTTTCGCGGGTGGCTGATAAATCATAAACTCTATAAAAAGGCCATCAAAATGGAAACGAAATTGGGGTAACAGTGTACAAGGGTCTGATCGTGCATGATATCCACATGTACAGTGGATGATGTGACGAGTTTGCATTTCATTTGCATGTAAATAAGGATTGTACAGTATATAGAAGGTGTCTTTCGAACACCAGGGCTGGCACAGATGAAGGGACATCTTGAGAGAAGAAACTATCTGGCAATATGTAACATCCATATATAATAGATAAAACGGTGGTATCTTTCAAGGCTTGAAGTCACGCTGTTTCTGTGTCCCGACGTCCTCTCGCATGGCAATTCCCGGAAAATTGTCGATAATAGGTAGCTAGGAAATGCAAAAAGGTGCCCTGCTTGCTAGTCTTGGAGGGCCACAGGGAAGGGAACCCTCTTACGTAAGATCCACTCCTCCCTGAGTGAGAAAAAAATTGAAACTTGAACGTATTTGGGGGAATTTTATGCACTCTTATGTTTTTCAAATTGGGAACGCAGCTTCGTTTGCCTGAGATGATAATCTTGGCCGTAGAGATATATGCACACCAGACTTTTCAAACGAATAGGAAATAATTATATAAAACTTGACGTAAAACATTACATGTATTTCAGTCCATAGACCCTTTATAACGTTCTTTTTTAGTTTCCTTGTTCAGTCTGAAAGTGGTGTGGAAACACTAGCTAAAATCATACCTTCAGGCTAAGTAATTTACCATTGGTGATAGCTCTGCGTGGCAGGGCTGTGAGTTGTAGACCGGCTATTAGCCTCCCAATAGCCAATAGGCACACAGCCCTGCCACGCAGAGCTACATTGGTGACAGCCCTTAAGTGTGACCAGCAAGATTTAATTGACACCATGTCAATTTGGCCTACTACCTGCTAAAAATAGACAGCCTGAAATGTTACGTAAATGACATTTACTGTTTATAATTAATTTGTGTACGACAATATCACGACGTATTTGCTTTTGGCCTGTCTCTGTGAGTCTCACAAAAATCATCTGCTTCTTGAGGCAATGTCACAGAACTGTTCTTGGTGACTTGGGCCACGGGACTTTATTTTCAGCCAATACCTCATAGTAAATCAGTCTGTGTGCATCGTTCCACTTAACGTCACTCTGACGTAGATGGATCTTCCAACCACTGTTCTGCTATCGGCAATTATAAGATTGCAATTAAATGCACATTTCAACTAACTGTCTGCCAAATCTATCAGACTCTATGTTTTGATCCAATATCCATATTTTTAAAGAAATTTTCTGTGGAGTTATAAGTGAGTAACGGTAAATATTGCTTCCAGTCACCATCAATCACATTGTTCAATTTTCCAATTCACCCAAAAGTAAAAATTTCATTTTGCTTTGAATCTTATGACATCTTTCTGTAGTATTTCAAATAAATTCGGGATATTAGAGCGATTTAAATTTAAAATTATCTGGAGGGATGTAAACACATCGGCGTCAAATCTAGAGAAATTATGACCATTCGAGCACTCTATGGCAACCGAGGGCATTCATTCTTTTTATTACATGCCTAGATGTGCATGAGTGCAAATCGGTGCACTGATTTAAATAGGAACATCCGGGGAGGTAGCCGGCCGTGTGGACGATGTACGGACCGATTTCCTAGTTACCCGTCCCGGTTTCAATGTCAAAGTTGATACTTATACCATAGACCCTCGAGAAAAACATTATACGCTAGATGCAAAATGTTTTTGCTCGCACTGCTATTCTCGTTAAAATCTGTTTGATGCTGGTAGATAATGGTAAAATTGTTTAGGAATGCCCTGCATGTCACTAAATGTCGTGAGGGCGGGGGTAGGGGGGTAGGGGTTTGTTGGTATGTCAACACGAGTACAAGATAATGTTATGCTTCTAAAGCTACTGTAACCGTATATCAGCAATGCATGCTGTATGACGTATGGGGAAGACTTGCATGTCCGCTGTTCACTCAATCATTCAATCCGACTCCATGGAAAAGTAATCGAAATCTAAAATGGGCAATACTTTCATTGAAATTGCTCATAGGTCATTATAAGACCAATACCATATGTGTACGATAAAGCGTGGCTCTTACGAAAGTTTTTTTTAAATATTCTATGACGAATTAAATGGCCGGCACATGACTTGTATACATTCGAGTCGAAAACGATTTCCTTAAACGCGGACGATTTCATTCTCCTGACATTGCCGACATGTTCATGTAGCAGATGACAATGTGCATTTCGTAATTTTATACTTCTACAAGGCGAGACTGTGCAGCCACTACATGTCGGACTTACTAGACTGCCCTGGAACCCGGAGGGGCACTCAACTCTGAATTTGGTACAGTTGATCTCCAGTAGGAGAAAGGTGGGTGTTAAGACAGCGATACATATGTGTGTACTCTTCGAATGGGAATGCCCCTGGCTCGATTTTCGAAGGCCGGGTGAATTACTGGATCGAAACTGAGAGAATTAGAAATATGATTTGTATGAAATAAATTCCTATTTACAATATTACAACACTTGGTTTAACTGCAACATATTTAGTCGAGTCCTACTGTAATGGAAATGGATTCAGTAGTAGATAATATTAAATTCATGATATCACCTGAAAATTCAGCAATTGTCCCCGACGTAGGCAGATAAGCTTATACTCTCATTTGGGTACAATCTTATTCATGTAGCACCCGTCTAGTAGCTGTTCTCTATGGCGCGCGTATTGTTCAGTTCCGAGTTTTCCGAACTGCAGCGATGATTATTTATCTTGAGCTTAAGACCACAGGCGCACGGCGAATTTTAAAACCACTTATCTGAAACTTCAATGTTGACACATGCATTTTATTAATAACTGTGCAAACGGAAATTATGCGGACAGCTTTTGAGATATACAGTGAGCAGAGCCCAGAGCACGGCTGTGGCCGCTCGGCTGTCTTGTATACATTATACCCACTAAGCATAATTAATTTATCTTAATACTGCAGGTGATGCACGATATTTTCAAGATTAAGTGTGTTTTTAAAAGAATGTAGTTTTTGTCTTATGAAAGTCTATCAACCTGTGGCATTTTTTTAAGTGTTAGAGTAACAGTAGAGCTGAGCGACCACAGCCGTGCTTTGGGCGTGTTCACTGTATGTCTCAAAAGCTGTCCGCATGATTTCCGTTTGCCACAGTATTAATAAAATGCATGTTTCAACATTTAAATTACAGACAAGAATTTAAAAATTCGCCATGCGCCTGTGCTTAAGATGGGAAAGGTTTTTGAAGTTTGTATATGGAAGTGTAGAGTGAGGTGACGTGACGAGTGAGCGTCGAAATATTTTGCCGTTTTTCTGAGGGTAGAATCAAAGACCCGGCCGTGTGCGGGCGCCCTTCAGACGAGGACCTCAAACTGCCGGCCGGAGCGGCAACAGAGCCCCTGACGGCCGAATCTTTCCGTCTTATCCCATGAAGTCACAAATAAATAAACAGCTTCGTGAACTTAGCTTACAAACTATATTTTACTAACATTTCCGATCAATGTACCGCTAGCGGGTCAACTTTTCCATTAAAACTCTCCATACGTTTGTAGACGTTTATAATCCGATAAAGAGAAATAAATGTACATATTTTTATATTAGTCACGAAACAGCCGTGCATCAGCTCAGTATTTTCCGAAAATTCGTCGAGACCACAAACTGCAAGAAATTATATGCGTGAAACTGTTCTACTCTGGCGAACATTCATGGTTTATTACTCGGGTTGACCCTAGGTGAACCCGGTATGTGGCGACAATTGATTCTTTTGGCCTTTTCGTACTTTTCCAATGTCAGTGGGACCTTATTCACTATCATATGGAGTGCTTTGGTTATTCATCATGAAGACAGTCAAGAAGGAAAGTAGAACTTCAGTTCGCGTTATTCGACCTGCGGCCATGTCTGTTTACTTTGCGCTTAAGCTGTTGAAAAATGTGAGAAAACAATTTAATGCTGCGGTGAAAGTGTAGAGTGTGGTGACGAATGGGCGTCGAAAATTTTTGCCTTTTGCCGGGAATAGACTCAAAGACCCAGGTAAGTGCGGGTGATCTTTGGCTTTCAACGCCAAACTGCCGTCGAAGCGCAATGGAAACCCTAATCTTTCGGTCCTTTCTCAGGAAATTCAAACAAATGAATTTACCTTGTGGACTAAGCTTACAAACTATCATCTTATCGACATTTTCCCCACAATACAGCTGCCAACTTTTCGATCAAAAGTGCCACAGTTCGATAGACATTCATAAGATAAAGAACTAGCAGGAATACATTCTTTTAAAATACACATAAGCCTTGAAACTATCATGCATTACCTGAGTAGTCAGAGAAATCATCGGAGACGATCAGCGGTGATATGCGTGAAACTGTTCTTCAGTAGCGAACCTGTAAGTTTCATTGCCTGGGTTGACCCCAGGTACTAGGTGAACCTATCGTGGAGACATTTTGTTCTTTTGGCCTTTCGTACTTTTTCCAATGTGGACCTTTATTCACCGCCATGCATCACTTTTATCACTGAAATGTATCTCTCGTATATACAGTCCTATAAACGTTTTACTTGTATCTGGGTCACGTGAAATAACATGTCACAGTTCTGAAAAGTTTACAATCCATGTCCTCTCCGCTGACATTTGACACCCGCCTTCATTAAAATCTCTGATTCTCTAAATAAAAACACTTCGTCAAATATATCATACTTCCCGGCGCCCCACCGATTTCTCGAATTTCACATATTTTTTGACTGAAATATAGAACTTCATATATTCGAATAAAATGTGGGGTCATGAACCTACTTACGTAGCTATGCACCTCTAATTAAATATCTATCAATTTCAAACCAGATTAATAAAATATAAAAGCAGATTAATGTAAAAGAAACGAGTGTTCTTTACGCGATTCTCTTGAATTTTTTATTAGAGATTCTGAACTGTACCAATATCTAACGATTTAAAATTTCAGTCTTTGAATTTCATTTAAATACGTCTTCTCACATGAGTTGCTACCAGAGCTGCTTGCATAAAAGGGGGGGCGCTGACAATGCAAATTGAAAGTTTTGATGTTTTTCCAGAAAGTCATTTTGTTTTGAAACACAAAATATTTACATTATTTGGTTTAAAAAACGCTAATTATACAAAAGATGCATTGCACGGAAGGTTCAATGATGTGTCATCCTCGGCCACCTTGATTCCAGTCCGCTTTATATCACCTGGACATCTCTCTCTCTCTACTGTCTCTACATATTAGATGGATTATGAAACCATCGTACGAGTCCAGGAAAGTAACCGTCTAGAACCTCCGTAAAGAAAGTGACGTCGAACCATGGGTAATAAACGTCAGTTCTTCGTGTCGCTGCCGATCTCACGATGAATTCTGCCGCAGCACTCGGAGAATGGGAGAAGAAGGCTGGGTGAAGGATCCCTTTCGTTGCGGCTATCACGTGCTCTGTGCTCACTCCCCCGAGAACGCACACAGTGACACTGACGTCGATCGATGATAACACCAGTTCATGCCTCAGACTGCGGAAAAATCCATGAATTGCGTGCTTTGAAGCACTGTAGTGTCCCACATAAGGCAAACCAATATTACCTGCACATTGTCAAGGAAAACAATGTCTTAGAAAAACTATCAGCATTAAATTTTCGCTCGAGGGATGCTTAGGGATACTCTGTCATCATTCTGAGTGTTTTTGTTGTGTTATTTCGTTTCAATGTCATTGTTTATACATATGCTTGTCTCCCAAGATGTGTACAATTAGATGAAAATCTTGCTTTGCTAATGTAGACATTAGAGACAGAATCTTTCATCCTCTAGAATCTACCTGATTGCATATCTTTTCCGAAACCCCAGACAATTAACTTATTGGACGCTCGGAACTGAGGTGTACACGATACGAATATGGAACAACTGGTAAAATGTTTAAAAGTTTATAAAGATGAGGCTGAGTTGTGACGGCGAGATTGCTCTGGGAATTTTAGTGACTTGCAGAGAATCTTGTATAGAAAACGTAATATTTTTAATTCCTCCCCATGGACATATGCCGGTCTTACTGGATTGGTTTTTAGTTAAGCTCTGTGAAGTTGGTGCATGTACGGAACGTGTCTGTCCGAGTTTCTGTCTCTCTGTGTCTTTCTCTGTTTGTCTCTTTATATTCGTCTCTTTCTGTCTTTATCTGTCTGTCTCTTTCTCCTCTCCCCTCGCTCCCCTCCGTTAGTCTGTCTATCTATGTCTGTCTGTCTCTCGCGCGCGCATCGCCGCGCGCGAATTTGGAAACTATCCACAAAGTAAGGAATACTGCTTGAGAGCGCGGACGTTACCAGAAACTCTTTACAAGATTATGACATGTCAAATGAGCAAGTTATCCTGCACAGAAATAACCAAGAATGTTTAGTGATACATTAGAATCATCTCGTAATAAAATATTTCATTAAAATCTCATTTTGATGGTTCCCTTTCTTTCCATGTCATTTCGCTACTTTTTAATTCATTCAATAATTTCAAAAACATTTCGCGGTCACAAAATATCAAAATAACGTCAATGTTTCTCAGTCTTACCTAAGACTGAAGAGACAGCTGTTACACTGCCGTTGGAGTTCTGAAGGAGAGGCAGCAAATCCGTTGTCATGGCGACAAACGACATGAAGTTAATATTCATGACATCCACTAAACGGCTGAGGTCTCCATCCCATCTCTTCCAGTAATAAAGGGCATGGTTCAATATAAGAAAATCCAGATCGCCCAATTTCTTCTTGATCTCTGCCGTTACGACGTGCGTCTCGTTGTATTTCGCCATGTCAAAGGATACGAAGTGGACCTCTTGGGCGCCAAGAGAGCGGCATTTTTCAGCTACCTGTGGTAAGAAACGCACATGAGCTTGCACATAGGTCAAAGCTGGGTCGAAATGATGGCTTTAGAAAACTGGAAGGCTATCTATTCTTTGGTACGCCAATACGTAAAGTGAAAACATATATCAGTGATAACATATTGTATAAATTGAGCTTTCTGTTTTATTTCATGGATAATAATTGCCGGTGATGTGATGGGGTTATTAATTGGCAAGAAGTACAAAGCAGATGTAATTTGATGACATGTTCAGTACTTTTATTCTACGAAAGTTGTGTATATTCTTATTCTTCTCGTTCTTCTAAAATAGTGCATTTTGTACAATATGCAATGGCGTTGCTGACGATTGAATATTAGTCGAGACTTGAATTCATTTATCAACAATAGTATCGAACATATACACGTATGCACGTATACAAGCTGTGTTACGTTGACGGGAAGAACGCTGGACATGTCAACTCTGTGAGACAACTTTAAGAAAACACTCAAGAAAGTTGATCTGACAAACAGAATAGAAAATACTTGGGAGTGCGTAAAAGATGACAACTAATGCAATTTTGGGCGCAGCTTCATTGCAGATGAATGTTTAATGTTAACTTGACGTGCAGACCCGAAAATACGCTTTGCCGATGCGTCATAACGAGTGACGCCTACACACTAGGCTGTGAAATTCAAATTGGAGGTGCTGCAGACCAATTCTTAGGTTCTCTTATAACACTGTCGATGGGATTTATGGATCAATGCGAAAAGACTAGCGGTTGGAAGTATTGCTATGACATGTCAATTTTGAACGTTTTCGACTTTTGCCACTTTTCACCAGCCGGGTACTTACTGACAGCTACAAGTAATTTACTTTTCATTCACAATGGATTCAGCATTTGGGGTTACCAAGCCAAAGTCTATGGACAATAGAAGCCTTTTAAGCATTCTCTGCCTTTCTTTTAGATGCATGGGTATGTCCTCTCATATATTGAGCCCACTGACATTTCCACTTTTCAACAGATACGAATATAACAGGACCACTATGTTAATTACAAAGGACAGCAAAAGCCATTCACTGAAGACGGGTCAGTATTTGGACAGCGGTCAAAAGACGTGTGGTGTATGACGGGTTACTGTGGACTACATTATTTTCACTGGAATTTATTTTAGCTGAAAATGGATTTTCAACGTTTCACTGTGGTCTTATTTTCACTTTGTCTAGTCTGACAACATGCAAAGTAAAAAAGATTAAAATTTTCATTTGGATTTTATTTTACGGAAAAAGGTATAAAATAGCGAAAATAAATTCTAGGTGAAAATAAAGTATTCCACAGTATGTCCAATCACCGAGGAATTGATGAGGACGAGCGTTTGCTGGGCCCATTGCCATAAAACATAGCATCGATGGCCGATGATCGATTCTGAGAAAGTAAATTGATCCACAAAGACGCGCATGAGTATAGTGAGGGAGTTTTAAGTAGTTTTTATATGGTATTACTGATTGCGATGCTGAAAATGTCACTCGGTAAAGGTCTGTTCACAGTCCCCTGCACACACGGGACTTAGGTCTGTTCAACACGACAATTGTTGATTTTACCTGCTGTAGAAGATTTTCCCTTCTTGCAGTGATTAGGATCCGAGAACCTAAGCGTGCAAAGTGGTATGCTAACTCTTCACCAATGCCCGAGCTGGCCCCAGTTATGACAACAGATTTCCCTCGGAGTGCATCTAGATTGCAAGACAAAAGTGGACAGCGTCAGTTATTGAAAAACGCCGTCGCAAACCTGTAAATCTTAAGAAGCATAGTTCGTCGATTATACAAACGAGCGAGGAAATGCGATGTCAAACAAGAAATACATTTCAGCAAGGTGGTTGTCCATAACATGTCACTGTAATCCTGGGGGGGGGGGGCATGACACGAGAGGATTAATATATACACATATATATCACGCTCTTGCCCCATTTTTCGCCTCATGTAGACTTTCGAAAAGGGAAATTAATGTAACATATTGACCTTTGACCCTTTTAAACTATGGAGAGCAAAACTTTCCACCCGAAATGAGCTTATTAGGCACTTTCGATCTTTCATTTTGTAAAAAAATATAGTTTTAACATATTATTTTGCCAATTAAAGTAAAATTTTGAAAAGCCCCCGACATTTAATGGAAAAACTGCAAGAGTTCGTGCAGATGAAGTTTGAACTACTAAATGTACAACTGCACCAAATCTTCTTTGTGTTCACCCGAAACTAAATTCCAAGATCACCGGGGGAGGGGGTGTCTTTT
Source organism: Ptychodera flava (assembly GCF_041260155.1). Taxonomy (NCBI): domain Eukaryota; kingdom Metazoa; phylum Hemichordata; class Enteropneusta; family Ptychoderidae; genus Ptychodera; species Ptychodera flava. The sequence goes on from NC_091933.1 coordinate 32,367,078, forward strand.
GCTGTAGCTTGCGTACGGATCCTGCGAGGAAAAGGGAAAAACAAAACCAGGGCATGAATGTACTTCGGTTTGGCTTGTTCTTCGTCACTCACCTGGATCAAAGTTGTTCCGTACACAGTAACCGATATAAATCGCCACGGCTGCGCAGAGAAAAGCCGTTATCTTTATGACGATTGCCATTATACGTCCTACAGCAGATACACTCAATCGCTATTCAGGTGGTTCTACCTATGGCAACGCCAAAACTTGTACATACCAACATTGACCGTACGTATCAATACAAACCAGACACATCGGTGGATGGCGGCTTCTCATGGAAACCTCTATAAATGCCTTTTATCGGCGATGTCTGAGAAATGTCAAAAAATTGTCCGCTGGATTTTGTTGATGTGCAAAGCTCGGCCGTAAGCTGAGTGTCGCAGTGACGTGTCGAGTTATTACTAATATATCGTCGCCCCCCTTTTTCTGTTCGCATCGACCTCACTGACAACTACCATTAATTTCTGTTTTTCCCTTCACAATGAATGAATTCTATGTTCTGGGTCACCGAGTAAGGTATATGGAAAGTAGACGCCTTTTTATGCGTTTTCCGTTTCTTTTAGATTTTATAATATGTCGTATCATATTGTGCCCCATAGACATATTCAGAGTACAACAGATACGAACATAGCATGTCCATTATAGTAAATGTAAAGAAAACGAAAAAAAACCCTACTCAGCAAAGTCGGCAAGATGGGACAGTGGCAAGAATATATCTAAGCTCCAGGCGACGACTGCCCATAGATGTTGGTTTGGCTTGTTCCCCGACACTCACCTGAATCAAAGTTGCTCCGTACACAGTAACTAACATAAATCGCCACGGCTGTAAAGAGGAAACCCGTAATCTTGATGGCGAGTGTCATCCTACCTACTAACGGATGATTCGGTGGCCTGCCAATTGCTATCCAAGGGAGTCAAACAATTGCAAAAACCAAAACTTGTATATACATACCAACGCGAGCCAACGGTGCCACAATACAAACGAAACAAATCGGGGATTTGTATCCCCTCTCAGAAAAAACCTCTAGCCTCCTTTTGTAACTAGTGTCACTGCCTCGCTGAAGTGCTCTACCCACGTTGACAGACCTGGCCAACGTTTAACCGTGTAAACTTAAGAAATCTATTCACAAAAGAGAGACAACAATCAAACGACAACTACAGCAAGTTTCCTAAGCATCTCGAGTGGATCAGTAAACCGTCGTCTCTCTTTATTTTCTGGACATGTAAACAACTAATGTGGGCACACAGAATTTTTAAACTTTGCTTTCACAATCGACTTCGTGGCGTTGTTTAAACGGTATACTCTCGACCTGTGCGGAAATGAACCAGAAAGAAATTTCCCAAACTGTTATTGTTAAAGTTGTGATGTGACTATACTACAATCCACCGGAAAATCCAAATCGTTCACTAACACCATCTGACCGACCTGTCGACACAGCGCAAATACACTATAGTGGCTTAAAAGCCTGGTAATTGGTAAAGCATAGACCGTCGAGTGTAAAAGGTGAGCTCTCTTTTGTCTGGCAAATCCCTACTCAAAGATGGGCAGTCTTGCTTACTGTTAAGGTACATGCGAGCTTTGCAACCGGGGACAAAGATTTCAAATAGCGACCGTTGAAATGTGGGAAGGCCCAGATAGATAGAGATGAAAGGGAGAGCCATTAAATGAATTGGGATGCATTTTGAAAACAGTTATTTCATATTATGTGAAATCTCGCATAGCTGGGCAGCTTAGGGAAGTTTGAACTTTCTATGGTAATTCGAATAATGGCAAAGCAAAGAAATAAGTTCAAGTGACCTCAATTTATGGATTTAAAAGGCAAGCGGATGTAACTTTTGTTTTTTTCACTATTTTTGATTTGTATGTCAATTTAAAACAATTTTTGATTTGTATGTAAATTTTCAGGTCTCGTCCAACTCCCGAAAGCATGTTGAAACACAAAGTATAAAGCTTGTCAACACCGTGTCAATAGGTGTAAAATGCGCTGTTATTGTGTACATTTCAATTCAAGTCCGGACCAGAATTTACTCATCAATAATTACAATGCAGTCTACCCACGTACAGCGCGAATTGAAAAACTTAACACTATGTACCACAACATGCTTCGAGTAGGACAAGAACTGCCGTTGACATAAGAAACAAAAAATTGTGAAACTAAATCGTCATAACGTGCAGCTATCGGCCCTTCACTAAGTAAGTGCTGTTAATAATCGTATAGACCCATGAGCTTGTTGTTTTGCTATGTACCTCTGACAATCATAGATATGACAAACATAACCACACCTTGGGGGTCTACATTGTATGTATGTCGGGAAAACTTTGAGGAATGTTGCAAGAGTAAATGGGAATCCAAGAATTCCTGATATTTCCGCACGTTTTGCATTGAATTACGTAAAGGGGCAATCCTCAATCCCTGGTTCTCGCATTAGTCCTTGTTGATGATGTGAGTATTTACATGGTGTTAGCCCTTGGTTTTCCAACGAATTTTTTTTATCAATGTGGTCCATTTGATTTTACATAAAGCTGATGTATATAACCTGTCCCTTTAAGTTATTGATTCTATAGCCTTGCTTCAGACCATAGGGTTATAAGCCCCTAGCTTCAGACAAGTAATCTTACAGCATTTGACCTTGCCTCTTATCTTTTAATTGCTGGCAATTCAAAGGATTGAAAGTTATATTACTTGCACAAGTAATGAAATTTCTCTTGGATACGCAGTACGGCACAAGTGATAAAAATTTCAGATAAGCCACATAATCAATAACCTCGGTCATGATTTAAGTGCATAATGGCAAATTTAGGCATTGACCCATGTGTGCTTGCTCTGATTAATGGCAAAGCATACTTAAAGGTATACAGTCACCTGTAATCTAAATATGCCCATATATGGTCAAAGGGGCGTTCCTTGGTATTCAAAAGGACCATGTGAGGGCGCTGTTTTTAAAAAGCGGCCACCTGCTTAAAATCTGTGATTGGTTAGATTTGCTTATTCCATGGTAACTGTGGCAAAATTGGAACAGGTGACAGTATACCTTTAACTGATGTATTCAGATAAATGCGTGCTCTGTAGGTCTACTGGTTTTGTCTAATGTTAGCCACTGATTAATGACAGACTTACACATTCCTCCACAGCACTTTTGTTTTTATGACCACTACAATATTGAAAGATATTGGTGCTGTATGGAACATTACTCATCTTCCTGGGACAAAAATCTTGTAAAGTGGCTATTAAAAGTGAACAAGTAACCACAAAGACTTGACGAGAAAGATTTGATGTAATTTTTCTGTCATGCGCAAAACTATAATTCACACACTACAAGGAATACATGCTCAACTCATAATGTTTAATACTTTATTATGGCAGAAACACATTTCAATAACTTACAAATGTTTTTTGTTTCATACATTTTTGGTTTGTCTGTGTGATATTTCTCAGAGTTTGTTGCATGTGAAAAATGACAAGTGTAACTAGATCACTGGAACTCTATTTACATATTTACAGTTAGTGGGTTATAGTTTTTAAAATACAACACAACTTTAAATATAAAGCTATTTATGTTGGAGAGTTGTACATACATCTGATCTGCAGCACCCTACATCGACTATAAAAGCATGTAACACTCTTGCACTGTATTCATTTCTGATAGAAAGTACGATTCATATGAATTGTCTTGTGTTCTCACTATGAACAACTTCAGCCAGTTTTGCAACTTTTTCGATCACATGTTTAAGCAATGCTACAGGTTCAGTAGATGATAGTCGCACACTGGATACCGTATTGACCTTTCCACCGAATGTTGTCAGAAGTAAAAAGGGAGTAGGTATGTATATAATAAGTTGGCAGTTGGATTCATATTATAACACGACAGATCTCTTATAATGAAAGTTGTATCGACAACTTCTTTCTACAGCCATTAAACAGGTCAAAGTCCACACAAACTTTCACTCCTATGGTAAATTTCAGCTCATTTGCATTATTGTCAGTTAATGCCACCATACAAAGGTTCTACTAGAGAGTAGAAAGTACTTTTGTGTTGCAATCAAAGAAAACTTTTGTTAGCAGTATCCAAAAGGCATTTGTCACATGTGGAAGATCTGAATCAGTGGTCACCATGGTAACATGAGGACTCAAAGTTACATTTAATGATAGAATTTCCTTGAAAATGTAATCATTGAGTATTATATGTAGTCTGCATTTAGTCATAAGAAACAGCACCAAATGTAGAAATGAGAGTGCATACATTGGAATTACCCTGAACCTTGTCGAAATTTGTTTGTAAAAATGTTAAGGTAAAGTTAACACTTTCTGTCACTGTGATGGATGTACAGTTTTATTAGCTGTGCATATACTTGTTGTATTTCCTACTGTTTTTGTTCCGTGTTTATAAATAAAGTTTCTTCTTGTTTACTTAAAATGTTGAAATGCTTTGTGTTTATTGTGTCAACACAGTTTACCAGAGTTAATTTCAGCGCAGATGTCAGTCTACACTAAAATTCGTTTTAATGATATAATTGTATAGTTTTGCAATGTTGTGTTGGTAAGGCTAAACAATTTGCATTTCAACATTAGAGAAGAGAATGAGAAAACATTTTAGTTTTACAGACCCATAATAGATGAAAATATTGTCTAAACTTACATCAATAGTTTCTCTAACTCTACGGTTGAGGCAGGATTGTGCGCTACATACATATCACAATGAAAATCATTAGAGTTGCGTGTACTGAATGACTTTTAAAAAATAGCCAAACTTCAGGATGGAATCCAGGCATTTGTCTGCACATGTATTTCCCCAGTGATTTCCATGCAGTGAGCACAGTGAGAAAACTGTTCAGCAAGGGACTACAATTTAACTACTGAAGGTAAGGCAAAAAAAATAAATTGTGCTGTTCTGATAAAATGGTTTTCATAAATAGGGTAGGTAGGTCGGCAGGAATGTTTTTTTTTTCCGAAACATTTTAAATATGCATTTTTCAGGGGTTCAGGGCGGCCAAACACTGGCCACACTATTTCCAGAAAAATGTATTGTACATATAAAAGGAATAAAAACATAAAAGACATCCTTCTTCAAGCAAAAATCAAATGCCAAGTAACGAACGCATAATTTTAATGGGTTTTTCTTTCCTTCTTTTTCTTTCTGTCTTTACATTGTTTTAAACAGTTAGGGTCAGCAGGTAAAAAATACGTAGGTCGGGTTATCGGAACAGCACAATTTATTTTGTTCCGCCTAATGTTCTGAGTGTTCTGTTGAGAAAATGTGATGGGTGACTTCACAGAAATGCAATTTGCAGAGTCTCAGAAAAAAGTGATGATGAGACTGAGTTTACGCTGAGCTCTGAAAAATTTCTTGTTAGTCTGGTTTCACTGGTTTCAGGCTGTTGAAGTATTATTCTCAAACCAGAGAAGAATCGAAAAATTCGAAAACAGTGTTGCTGTACCACTACATGACCATTTGTAATCACTAAACAAAGTTGTTCTTCTGTATCTTCTGAAGTATGTTCACGACGACATCTGTGGTGCTGGCCTGTCCACCCAGATCAGGCGTGTGTATCTGAAATGAGAAAACAATAAAACGAAATGAGATACAAACTATTTTGAAGCCTTTTTCCTGAATCTGGTCTTAAAGGGATCATTTTTACCTTGGCAAATCAAATTATACCCACTATTTGAAATTCACAAGGACTGTCAATTTATATGTTACTCTATGGAGGGAAAGTCAATTCCTTGAGTTTCCTGAGGATTAAATGTGTTTAGAAAACATAAACACCTGGGCAAGTAAACTCCAGGGTTATTATTGTACATTTGTGTTCTTTTCAAGACTGTAATTTACACTGTGGCAAAATGACGGAGTGATACCCATATAACATTCATTGGCTCAGTGTTCATAACCAAAAAACTATGCACCAGGTACAACCAAAGGTGAAAATTCATTTTCAAGAGGGCGCTGTGCATAATGCAACATGCAACTGTCAGAATCCGTAAACTTTATCAAAAAATTGAACTTGAAGTTGATTTGAAGCGTCAAAGTAATCACACACACATTAGTGAACAGGTCCATTAGGAAACTAAATGTGTTTTATTTTCAAGAACTTGACCAGCAATGAGCAGAGAACGTCATACGAAACCAGTGAACTATGAACATGCATCAATTGCTGAATTTCCTTCACATTTGAACGACATCCATCGCCAATTTCTGGGAAGATGCAATGTTTATCAACAAGATAGTCTCACAGCTGCAGAGGGGATGACCTCTCCCTTTTAAGTTAAAATAGTTCAAAGAATTCAAGTTCGCAGAAGCAGTCTGTGACAGGTTTCAATTCCAATTTGTCACTTCACCAACTAGGGGCAGAGGAGATAATATGCTATCCGTGATTTTGTTCTTTCCAATGATGAGGATGTTATCAATTGTGTGACGATTGAAACTCCACAGGGTAACAGTGACCATGCAATTCTGTGTATTGAGTTGAACTATTCTTACAAAAACAATAATGCTAAAAAGTCTTGAAAGAATAATAACATAGGAAACTATGCCAGCTTGAAACTAGATGTAAATATAGATTGATAACTTGAACTGAGCATACTTGAAGAAAACACTGATAAACAATGGCTAATATTTAAGATGAAACTGAAAGAAGCATGAATTGGAATGCAAAATATAGATTGATAACATGAACTGAGTATACTTGAAGAAAACATTGATATACTATGGCTAATATTTAAGATGAAACTGAAAGAAGCTAGGATTGGATGCAAAATATAGATTGGTAACATGAACTGAGTATATTCAAAGAAATCATTGATAAACAATGGCTAATATTTAAGATGAAACTGAAAGAAGCGTGAATTGGAATGCAAAATATAGATGATACATAGAACTGGCATACTCAAAGACAACATTGATAAACACTGGCTAATATTTAAGATGAAACTGAAAGAAGCTTGGATTGGATGCAAAATATAGATTGGTAACATAAACTGAGTATACTTGAAGAAAACATTGATAAACAATGGCTAATATTTAAGATGAAACTGAAAGAAGCTTGGATTGGATGCAAAATATAGATTGGTAACATAAACTGAGTATACTCAAAGAAAACATTGATAAACAATGGCTAATATTTAAGATGAAACTAAAAGAAGCTTGGATTGGATGCAAAATATAGATTGGTAACATAAACTGAGTATACTCAAAGAAAACATTGATAAACAATGGCTAATATTTAAGATGAAACTAAAAGAAGCTTGGATTGGAATGCAAAATATAGATTGATAACATGAACTGAGCTACTCAAAGACAACATTGATAAACAATGGCTAATATTTAAGATCAAACTGAAAGAAGCGTGAATCTGAATGCAAAATATAGATTGATAACATAAACTGAGCATACTCAATTTGCTAACATTGATAAACAATGACTAATATTTAATATGAAACTAAAAGAAGCTTGGATTGGAACACAAAAAGTTTATGGATGCCAGACAATAAACGATGACAAGCATTCATCTATTTGGCATGCTTTGCACCGCTGGCAGTGGAGATAAAAATAATGACATAGAAGTCTACTGTGTTAAACGCATACATGTAGAGCTACAAATTATTACCAGGCTTCAAAGGACTTTCTTAGAAAGAGAAGTTAAGAAAACTAAAGCTACCACCGTTGAAATATAGGTGAGTTAGAGGTGACATGATAAAGTTTAATACAAATCTCTATCTTAAAAATAAGGACGATGAAGACTCCAACTTTATCAAACTACATATAGCAACAAAAGGCACAAGGGGGCACCAGTACAAACTGATAAACAATTTACCAGATTTAATAACAGGAAGTACTTGTTAAACCATAAAAATTTAGTTTTACGGAATAGTTTACCAAATACCATAGTCACTACAAAAACAGTTCAAACACTTGAAAAGAGATGAGATTAACTATAGAAAGAAAAACTCTTCAAATTCAATACGTATCAAGACAAGGCCACTCCAAGACAAAACCAAACAAAGCTGGCAATCGGGACCCAGCAAGAGCTACTGTCAAAAGATGACCTGAAAACCTGTAAGAACCTGTGCACATCAAGTAATAGCTCATCAAGAACTTTTCACCAACTAATTTTTGTGAAAATCAAAATCTAATTTTTCCCCGTAGAGTTAACAAAGGGATGGCAACCATTTTCAATTTCAAATATTGGTAAATTTAAAACAATTTGATTTTTTACTTAGTGCCAAAATTTGTGCAATGACCCCTGATTTTTATTTTTTATTTTGAAAGACAATGGTTGAAATTTTCCTACAGGGAGGTTTGAACAAAAGCTCTAAGTCTAAAACTTTTGAGGTGAGTACTACTACCTTTGCGATGACTGTGAAAGAACAATTTTGAATGATTTTTATCTTACCCTGTCTTCGGTGACAGTTTTCCAAACAGCATCTCTGATGTTACTGGCATAGCTGCCAAGCTGTAAATGATCCAGCATCAATGTGCTGGCCAGCAACATTGCCGTTGGGTTGGCTATGTTTTTACCAGCGATACTTTTACCAGTATTTCTGGTTGCCTAGAAAAAGAACAAAAACGTTTTATTCTTCTAGGTTGCACTTCTCGGTTAAGTCAACACGGTCAAATTTTAGTTTCATAAATCATCTACAATAAATATAGCAATACTGGTAACAAGCTGTTTATAATAAATACTTACGGCTTCAAAGACGGCAAAATCCTTGCCAATATTCTCTCCCGGCACAACTCCAGGACCACCGACCAGGCCAGCGCCAATGTTACTTACGATGTTACCATACAAGTTCGGCATGACCATCACATCAAACTGCTGGGGTCTTGACACAAGCTGTAATGCCAAACAAGATGTGACCTGAATGTGTACCCTTGTCTTGAAAGGAGGCTAAATATTTATGGTTTTGTAAATTGTTGATATGGGCAAACTCAGAGACACTGATAAATCCTGATAGGTTGCCTGTTGACTTATTTGGTAGCAATCTAAACTTGAAACCACACCAAGGCATGTAAAGTTTATTGATGTTCTACATAAGTTTTTGACCTCCTGTTATGAATTTACATACAAAGGTTAACCCTTCTGAAAGTGCAGCAATTTTGATCACTTCGTATATTGCCCTTAAGTTTCTGAGAACACCTTAGTGTAAGTGCACACACATAAATGCACACACACACATACACAAACAAAATTATTCAAAGAATATCCCCAGTTTGTACATGTAGTAAATTTAGTCTAATAAATAATTTACTGCATATTTGCAGCAAATCAAATGTTTTAGATTGTTTTTTCAATATGATCATATCTTTATATCATGAACACATTTTCTAATTGAAATCAGCGCAGTCTTTTTGTATATTTACACTTATAAATTTGCTAAAGACTGAAATCAGCAACTAATTGCATGACACTGCTGATTGCTTTTTAGTACAAATAAATATTCATATGGCCTTAATTACTAAACTCTGTCTATTAAACATGCAAAGGAGCACTGAATTGAATGACACTCTTAATAATTGCCTGTTGGGAAAACTGCCTGGAATAATGGCAATTCGTTACAATCTCTCTTGTCAAGAAACAGCCTTGCTAATATTAGTGAAAGATGCCAATTATTCTGCCAGAAACTGGTCAATAATCACGTCTACTCGTAGTTTCCTCTGTGAGTGAATAAATCATTCTGCCACACATACCTGCTTACTGCCATATCAATGTATGTACAGCAGGTACATGTAGGTATTGTGCCAAATATATACCCACCTACAACATACATGTACCTATTCATCCACAGCCCTCTCTCATACTTCACCAGTAATTATCACTGAAATCACACTGACCTGCATACTGCAGTTGTCAATAATCATATCGCTGAATTCAATGTCTGGATAGCTTTTAGCAACTTCACGACAGCATCTCAGGAATAAGCCATCCCCTAGTTTCCTGTAGCAAATATGATTGAAAAACAACAATAAAATCATGGTGACTGGCTCAGCTGTCATGCTGACAGTCAAACAACTGATTATTTAAAAACATCTTTGACTGTTGTTCCTTGTAAATGATCATCAAACAATATTGATATCTACCTGTATTGCCAGTTTCATTGACAGATTACAAAGATGAAACCGAATGATGTTGAAAGAAAAAAACTACAGATAAATAGAATAAATGAAGTTGGGGAGCAAATGAGACACCTTGTCTGTTCAAGGAGTCTACTTCCTTGCTTGAAAAATATTTTGTTCGTTTTGAGCATAGGTAATCTACAATGACATGCATAGGGGAAAATTTCTGGTAGCTTACATACATGATATTTGCTTTATGGATAGCAGTGACCTTCTTTCTGCCATGTTTTCTTGCATACTCAAAGGCGTATTCAGCAATTCTCGTGGATCTCTCTGCTGTGATTATCTTCAAACTTTCAACTACACCTTTCACGTTCTGAAAATAGAGCCAAAAGCTCACTTTTCAATCACAAGCGTCACTTGTATTGTGGTCATGAAAGTACTAGCAAATGAAATCTATGCCACATAACAGTATTCCGTTTAGTTACAAAATGAAAACACACACTGTGATGAGGATATAGTCAACACATTTATTGTACATGTACAGTTTAGATTAAAACTCACCTAAAGTTCAAGCCTGATGTAACGTAGATCACTTACACACAAAATTCCATGAACTCACCTCGTGTTCGAGACTAGTATACTCTCCTTCAGTATTTTCTCTGATGATGACGATATCAATGTCGCTGTGTCGTGTTTTCACTCCCGGTATACTGACACACCTCAGTACATTGGCAAACAGGTCCAGCTCTGTCCTGTTTGCACAAAAGTGGATAGACTCATCCTTATTGGCAAGTACAGTTGGTTGGATGTGAATTTACATGAATTTCAAAGTACACTTTACAGGAGAGGTTGACTTTCCTTAGATCATTCATATGATGTTGATAAACTGGGTAGTCGCTTAATTTATGAATTCTGAGTCAATTGAGGACTATCTGGAAATTTCTTCACATCATCCCTATACCAGTACATGTGTAACATGTAAAACTTTCTTGCATCCGACAGAAATTTCAGTAGTCAGTGATGTGTAAATTTACGTATACAGCACAGTGCAAAAGTGAAATGTTTGAAAACAAGCCTCTACACAGTAGATGAGTGAGTTCATACAATCTGACTCTGAGTTCCTGTAGAAAGAAAAGTTTTGATAAATTACCACCAAAGCAAACACAAACATACCTGAGTTTCACATTTTTTGTTTTGGTTGGAGATGGGTCATCGTGGTTTGTTTCCACATTGCCCTTCAAAGCCACACCGTTCCTCTTGACTGCTGTGATTACATCATCAATATCATCACTCTCCAGGTTAGAGGACAGGTTTACCTCCTCAAAGTCCACAGGAACACCAGTTTGCCTGGGAGAACATACAGAGAAGCATATACACTTAAAGGTGAAATGTGGTATAGTTCTATTTGATACACAAAATCGTCAAGGTGATTTCAGTACCATCGATTGAACCGAACTATACCATTAGGAATCCTTTACATATTTTTATCCATTCTTGGTCTTATGGTAGACAGCACCTTGGGTACAGTTCAGACTCTCAAACTTTTACAATATATTTTTGGTCGACCACTTGTGGGAGGGGGGGGGGGGGGGTTCATTTTGAAGCTCATGAAGGCACAAGTTAACATGGAGATGGTGGCCACTTTGAATTTCAAATGTTGTTAAGTCTTAGGTAATTTGTCTCTCTAGAACCGAAATTTGCACGGTAACCCCGGATTTTTATTCTTGATTTTGAAAGAGAATGGTTGGAAGTTTCCTTGAGGCAAGATTGAGCAAAAGTTAAGTCTTTCAGTTTCAAGGCACATACTACCTTATCAGTAGGTCTCTTTGAAATGCAACAGCCATTATCTAAGATGGTATGTATGATTACACAAGTCGACATGTAAATATCTAAATCTGGTAAAACACTACTTTCTACATTTGTTTCATGTAATCAGCAAAAAAGTTAACCTCCCATTACATTACAGTGAGAATATATTCACCATTGTTTTTGGAAAATTCATCACCCTCATTCCCTTCTTTGAAAACTGATGAATTTCAGATTATATAAGAACTTACTTGAAAATGTCTCTGATGTGTACCATGAGCTCTGGTCCTATTCCATCACCAGGTATGAGTGTTACTGTATGTCTCCCACCATACTGTGCTGGAGGGGGCTACAAGGCATAAGGAGACAAAATTAATTTTGTGGAATAGTAGAGGAAAGAAATGCAGTTTGGTACTCTCCGATGGATGTGATTCCTTAATATTTGGTATAACACTGATATGTCATTCACACTTGCCTTGAATGATATAACATGAGAAAGGCAGAGTCGGGCATAGATGTACTATTATGACCAGGGTCAAAGGTCAACTTGCTTCGCCCAATGATAATCACCATGACAACACTCCATGTTATGGCTGACAGTGATGTAAAAGTACAACAATCCAAAGTCAACAATTCCCATGTGCAGATGAGTATATTGCTACATGGGTATTTTGATGAGAGTCAAGGGCAATAAATTTCAAATAGCTGTACATTTCAGGATACAGAGTGAATCTCGGTTTGAATTTGTTACACAGGATTTGCACCATCCCTGACAGAACTGGGTGAAGTATAAGTATACTAACAAACAAACAACCAATCAACAACCAATCAAGGATGGTTTTTACTCCTACAGTGAGGTGCTTGGTTTGTTAAATCTTGATACTTTGGAGACTAGAGATGTCACAATACATGTACCTGTCAAATATTTGCCTTACGCATTTTAATGTTGAATCATAAACTTCACTTTTTTACACCAGATATCACTTCTCATATATGTCCAACATACAGTAGTTAACAAGTGACTTTCAAAAGCAGAACATAGCGTGAGAACAACTTCTGCACTGAGTATAGTGTCAATCTTAATATGCGAGTACATCTTTATCTTTTTCTATTTTCTGAATCAATGTTTAAGTTTTTATGAGTATTTCATTGCCAGACGTATTTGTATGTTTGATTTTATAGCTTTTATATCAGCCTATCAGTTTTAAAGGCCATTTTCATTTGGCAAAGTGGTCACAATAGTGTGTTAATAAACAATAATTATTATCTGTACATGTCTTTTGTACAAAAATATAATAACGAAAGCAGGTCTTAGATAACTAAACTTGACAACTTAATTCATCTTGACAAAATACACACAGCTCACTAGTACAGTGTCCACTCACAGACTTTTTTTCTTCACATGGTATCTATTTCAACTATTAATTGAAGTGCAAATGAGCTGCAACTACCTATCCGAGAACTAGACTGTGGTAAACATCAAATTATATGTGCCTACAAAAGTAAATGGCAGATATTGTAATTTTTCAGTATGTGATTGTTGATAACTTTTCTCTTTCAACAACTTTTATTGAAGTTCTCCTCAGTCAGTGTGAATAATTAAATGCTGTTAATCAGTGGAGTTTGAAATGTCACTGGACAAAGCACAACCACCAAAACAAAAATTGCAAGACCAGCAAAATACCTTAACAAAACACATGCTACCTGAAAGTAACACAAAAAATGCAATGCAACAAAAAATGACAGCCATATACAAAACAGAAACATGTAAGTATAAATAGAATACACTTACCAACAATGTTATGTATTAAGATAGCGTTAGACCACAGTATCTACTGCACATATGCACCTGTTCCCCATTACTTTGTCCATAGTGGTCAAAGCTAACCTTGGAAGATTTGGTTCATACCACAGGACAAGACAGGTGATAGGGTTTTAGCCCTTACCACTAAACCTTACCATAATTCCTGTTCTTATGCTACCTAGCAAGCTAATGTAGCTAGTAACCTATTAAATGCTGACTATTTCCACTCTTATGTGGAATTGTGTTTTCTATACTGCTTGTAGCGTTCTTCTAATGTTCCCACTTACCATCCCCTTATATGAGTGATCCTAAGATAAGAAAAGTAGACACAATTGAACAAGTGAAGATGAGTTACTTGATTATGCGATGCAGGTCTAAGCAATGAGCAGGTTAATACAGAAACATACAGACTGAGATAGAGCTGACAAGTTACCGTCACACAATGAATATTGAGATATTCATTATTGTGTTATAAGACTTAAGTGTGTAGAACAAATAGAATTTAGTATGAATATGTTGTGTACGGAACTGAATATTACAAACAAAAAATCATCTTTGACAATACTGTAACAAAAAACATCTTCTATAAATTGCATAGTTTCAGTCAATGAGATATTGATATGATCTGGTTGATGGCCTGATCCTGTTATTAATCTATTACTTTTAAGGATCGATTACAATCATGGAAAATGATGGCAAGACTGAAGATAAGTGGACACAAAGAAATTTTGTTTGATTGTTAGTAACCGTAGGAGTCCACTAATACCATCACTTTTATTTAGACCCCCTCAGAAAATCCTGTCTCTTTGGCCACCAATGGTGTATCCATTATTTTCGTCAGTCATCCAAAAATGACAAATAGTTTTGTATGCTAATTTAAACTAGAAAAATATCTTAATTTGATCTACATGTATCTCCTTGAACTAGAAACACACAAAACAAATACAGGATACTTTCATGTGCTTGGTGCTCATTTCTTAAACATCTGAGCATGAAGATGTGTATATTTGAACATTTTCCACAAGTGGAAAATGTCTTTAAAAACATAAAACTCATAATTTGTATGTAATAAAAAAACACACACTGAGGGTGTTTTTACATTTCTTCATAATAATTTTGGTGTTAAAGTATAGTCTTTACTGCATCTTGCAAGTCAGGAGTTAAGAGCTAACTGAGTCTATATTCTGTATTCAATATCCAATTTCTGATGAGTACCGATGTCAAGAGGAAAGGAAAAATATTGCAAATATCAGGCAAAACAGAAAAAGAATTCAGGAAAACAAACTGTAAAATACATGCCCTTTCCATGCAAACAGTAAAGTTCAAGGACGTGTCACATTATGTAAACTGATGTAAGCTTACATCATCACATGCAGTGCACTACAGATTAATATCGAAATTGTGATTTGACAATTGTTTAATAAAACTCCGATATTTATGTTATTTTCACTTACCACGGCTGTAAGACATCGTTCATCTCTTCTAATCACACTGGCTGGTGCCAGTAACTTAAAGAAAGCAGATGAAATAGATTGTTGAAAATTTGGCTAAACACAGTCCCTCTATCAACAAGGGACTGTGGGATAAATAAAAGTTAAAACTGAAAGCACGAATGCAAAGGTTCGTCTGCTTCCTTCCTGGATATCCTGCCACTGTTGTTCGATACACACTGGAAGTGTCTACTAACTTATCTTGAGCTTTGTATGAGAATAGATGAAAAAAGAGAGTTCATCCTATCTATGATAGGAAATTTCACATATATACGTCTAGGAGATAGGTGATGAACGTGAACTGCGCGCTGCGTGGTTTCTCGATCCATACATGGACGTAGCAGACAACCGAATATTATTTGCGACCTGGCAGATCCGTCCGTAGGTGAGCATAAAATACAAACCGCCGAATTTGGTTCCATTTGCGACTTACTGCGTGAAAAAAAGTGATGGTAGTTTTAAAATTAATCCTTACAACAATAAAAGAGGAAAAATACCTTAAGAACTGAGTTTGATAGCGAAAAATTGTGGAATTTGCAAAGCGAACGGCGGAATATGGGTACAATGGTAGCCATCTTGAATAGTGAAATTTCGAGATTCTCGCGAGATGTGCGAAAACGAGGCTGAGGTCTGGCATGTAATAGTATTAAAAATGGCCGCCGTAGAACTTAGAAACTCACCGATCCCGGAAGGAGTTACAAAGGTAACTAATTGTTTCTCCATCAAATATATATTTAACGCTGTTGAAATTATTATCATGTAATCATTTCTTGCGAAATTCATCTAAAGTTTGCCAATTGCTAAAAAACCGTGTTGTTTATTCATTCTTCTGTAAATCGACACGGACGGTTTGCCCCGCCGGTTTGGTTTCGACAGAACTGCAGAACGAAATTTCTTGACCGCGGAACAGTAGCTGAAACGCACGTGAGCGAGGTGAATTAGAGATCAAACGATGCAGAAGAGCGAATGATACAGAAATTGTGTGAAAAAGGCAGGGCTAAATGTTATGTCGTTTATGCCTGTTGAAACTTTGGTGGTTGAAAGTTGTTTCACTGCGCTGTGACGCCAAAATGACGTAAGAACCCGCAAGTACCCGTATCATGGCCCGCAGTCAAGAATACACTCAGTGTGACAATTTTCGGACCACCTCAGTTTTCGGACATTTAGTGACATGCTGTTAGTTACACTCACTTCGCTCCGTATCGATAGCGTTTTACAGGTCATGTGACCTTATATTAAGTCAGGTGACACTGTTGTCCCGTTTTCGATAGTTTTTCAGCTCCCATAGCCATATGTATATATGGCAATGGAAGCTATTCTTATAGGCTAGGGAAATGTCTGTATGTATGTCTGTATGTCTGTCCGTCAACATCAAAAACTCCAAAACCGCTGCACATTTCATCTTGATATTTGGTGTGTACATGGATGATGGGCTGTAGATGAGATTTTGTTCAAATGAAGTTGTCATTGCCAAAAATATGCAAATTAAGTGAAAAAATGTAAAAACAGTCAAAATTGAAAATCTCAATAACCACTGAGGAGATTACATGAAAAATTAGCATGTAAGTACTTTGGGCTGACCTGAAATAATTGTGCTTTTTTTGATTTTTTGATATTGTTGAAAATATACAAATTAGTGCCAAAAAAGGCGTTTTTGGTAAAAATCTTCTTCTTCATGAACCGCTGTCAGACAGCTTTGGTATTTGGTATACAGGTCCCTAGGGATAACCCAAATTGGATTTGTTCAAATTGTGATGAAATATGCAAATCTGTATTTTTAAGGAATTTTTTTGTCATTTTTGGTCAAAAATTTATTTCATCAAAACCGCTCGTCTGACAGTTTTGATATTTGGTATACAGGTTCCTACAGATAAACTAAATATGATATATAGAATATATGATGAAATCTGCAATTTTGTATTTTTGGTGCAATTTTTGACATTTTTGGTCAAAAAATGTGTTTCTCAAAAACTACTTGTCTGATGCCTTTGATATTTGGTATACAGGTTCCTTGGGGTTCTCCTAGTGTGATATAGTGAAATTTGATGAAATCTTCAATTTTTGTATTTTTGAGTCAATTTTTGCCATTTTTGGTTTATGTCAATAAATAAGTAACTACAAGTGCTATGTCCTTTGTATTTAGTAGGATGGGAGACCTTATGACAACACATGCTTTACCTCATTAATTTTGCACACATCTTATTCTGGGCAAGTGAATAGAGCTAGAGGTCTGATTTTTTGGCATATAGGGATTAATTAGCAATATAATTTTTTTTTCAAAATGTCATGTACCTCAATGACCTTTGACCTTGATTATACATATATATGCATATCTCAGTAACCACAAGTTCTATACCCGCCAATTTTGATAGGATAATTAGACCTTAAGATGTCACATCTTGTACCTCATTTATTACGCGCATATGTATTTCTTGGCTGGCCAATACTGCTAGAGGTCTGATCTTTTTTCCCGATTTAGAACCATAACTTAGACATGCCTCATGTGTTTTCAAATTGGGAACAACGACATAGACCTATTTGCCCATAGATCTCAACATATACACTCCAGTGATACTTCTTAATGACCACATTTCCCTGCCCCATCAAGACTAATACTCCTATTACAAGTGGGGACTGTCATTGTCAATGACTTGTTTAGTTAATGGTTGTATCACAGTATACGATATTTCTAATTCTGTATTTTTTCCATTTTATATTCTGAATAATACATTAAACATATTTCACTGTCTCCAGTACATTACATTTAAGTATTTTCACTTCATGCACTTTATCCCTTTCACACATGTTCAAATATCTGACCAGAGAACAAACACTAAATAGTCCAGGATGGGAGCTACAGTGTCATTGACGCTATTTTTTGGTAGAAGCTATTGAGTTCGCTACGAGCGGCGGTCACAAATTGTCGTCTGACACGGCGTCAGTGATACTGTCAACATACTGCCGTCAGGTCAAAGTAACTGAAATTTTGACAAAGTCCTGATTTAGCATTGAATTTTGAATGTGGGGGAGAATAATGATTTTGAAAATATTCTTTCCATTGTTCGCTACGATTGCATGTAGTTTTAACGAAAACTGCGCAGTTGTTCCGAGAAAAAAAAAGTACATTTAATGTACGTAAGAAGTACAAGTTTTCGGACAGACAATATTTAGCATGTGTAAACGTAGTAAGTGACTTACCGCGTAAAAAACTTGACAGGTAAATAATTCCATACGATGAAATATACCGTAAAAACCCGATCAATTCGACCACCCTATTAATTCGACCACCCTATTTTTTTCACAAAACATAATTTTATTGGGCCCTTTCAAATCGACCACCGACTAAAATTGGGACTTTCTCGATCTCTATTAATTCGACCGAATTACATACCCTTCAAAACCTTCCTTCAGTTGGTGAATGAACGATATTTCAAGACATCGAAAACCACCGTTACGAATACGATGAACCACGGGTCAGACAAAAAGGTAGAAATGAGAACAACAAAGGGCTTTGTAAACGGCTTTCAGATTGGTTTTCATTGGGTCACATGATTATTTTCGCTGAGTATGAAACCTCAGTGATTTATAGTGAGCTGGATCTCAGTCGCCCTCTTTCGAAATCTGCGTGAGTTTCAGCGTGTGTGAAGTACCAACCCTCTAGTCTCTGGTTTTGTCACTATTTTCTCACCTTAATATCGAAGAAACTAAGAATAAATTACCTACTTTCTCCTTTTCTTATTGTCTTTTCCGAATTCTTACCATCCCGTGTCGATTGAAATTTACAGACTCTTTCTGTGTGTGAATCAATATCCCTTCCTAATTGGACAGATATTATGTTTCTAAACCACATGTTGCTTGTTCCTAAAACACATAGACAGATGTGCCCCGTGCAATAAAAGGACGAGTTTGCGAAATCTTTTGCGAACGCTGAAAAAATTGCTGAGGAAAAATCGATGTTACATGTCAGTAAGTACGGCCGCCGCCGCCGCGCCGTGCGTTCTTACCGACTGGGAACAGAGTAATATTTTCAAACGCAAATGGGGACAGTGTCAAGGAAAGAGTAAGACGACGACTTATTTTTTCAAGCTGAAGAAAATGCTCTTTCTGGCTGTTTTAATGACTCAATCGAATATTTTTGTACCCAATTAATAAATCATAGACAATCTCAATTCTCGGTTTCTGGCAATTTTTGTCGACCGATAAGTCTTTTCATCTTCAATATTCCATTCTAATTTCACCTATATAATATCCTAACCTCCTGTGACTTTCCTTCTAAACGTTGATTTGCCTTGTGCACCAAAAGAGATGCTCTATTTTATGCCAAACGATGAAAAGATCCCTGAAGGCAGGCGAAACCCGGATGGCCATACCGATTGGGGACAGAGCAGAGTAGATCGAAACGCAAACGGGGTGTTATTATAGGAAAGGCGGTTACTTATTTTAAAGCTGAATAAAGTGCTGTCTCTGGTTGTGTAAGTCTGTCGATCGAAATATAATTATTTTGTTCCCAGTTGATTAATCATGGGGGATGGCAGTCTCGATCTCCCCTTTATGGTTCGATATTTACTGACTCGTTCCTTCTCATTTTTGTCAATCGATGAAAGCATTTTCGTCTTCCTTATTCAATCTTACTTTGACCGATGTGATATCCTGACCTACAGTGTCATTAGTTTTGACCAACGTACAAAGACGTTGCCCATTGCGCCCGGTTGACGAGGTATTTTGCAAAACGGTGAAGAAATATTATTATTTATTTATTAGCCGTGTTCACAATAATGACACTGGCTCAGAAGAAAGAGAAGGACAAGAAAATGTATAACACTGAAATATTTGGACACGTACGGCCGTACTGCATGGGGGCCCGGGAGACATCGATATCAGTCTTTCCGGACTGTTTACATGTAGCTTAGGGGATATCAAAGGAGATGAATCAGTTGGTTGAATAAAACAAAAGTTTTCAGACATATTTTATGTCAATGTTGTAAATGTTGGACTTTTGATTCGATTGAGAAACCAGAATCACCTTCGAGAGATGTCTGTATTAAACACGGACGCACAATTCGGAATAGTTTGTTGTGCTACTGCCGTCTCCAGTCGTGGTGTCTCTCTCATAAAATTTCGAAGCTATAGGCCTACACTTGTCGTTTGATTCACAGGTAGCAGTACACCGATGACCGGATATTAAAACAAGTCTAAGCAATTTTACGCCGTGAACGTCCTTGAACCTATGGACGTGACCATTGTTTTACTGCGCCCATTAGCGTGTAAACCCCTGCTCGTTCCCAGCAGAGTACTTTTTTAAAGTTCTGTACATCAGTGTACACTTTGTGTATAAGCCCTAAACCTAGTTTAATTCAATTATGGAAAGGTATTAGTAAAGAATAAAGGGTCGTTACAGTTGCTAAAATTGCGAGAAAAATGGCACGTTTTTCCAGTACTTTTACAGTTCTGTGCTTTCCATCCCTGTTACTCAAATGGAATAGTCCTATTCACAAGGGCTATTGTTTTAAATCACGTCCAGGATGTGCTGTTGATTTTCATTCTTTCGTGCAATTTCATTCGTTTGAAGCAATTATCCTTTCATTTGACTGCTCTGTGGGACTCTTCTGGATATGTGTTTTGGATAAAAAGAACTCTACAGTGAAAGACATAAACTTTGACGGTGATAGGTATACAATATCGGTTCGATGTGCGAAGATATACAGATTACAAGTTATTTTAGAATTCTCAAAACCAGTAAAAATATTTCTGCGCGCGCACTTATTGATCGTGTCTTTATGTGAACGTCCTTGAATCCGTGACCGCGACCATTGTTTTTGAAGTATTCGACGGTCGATGATCGGTAGATTAATGAAGACATATGTTACTGAACTATCGTGTGTTTGTTAGCATGGTTAGGTAATAGACGGTGTAGTCTGTAGAGGCGATACGGCGAAATTCCAAGGCCCAAGAGAGCATGTGACGTACATCGCATGCTTTCTTACAACGAACGAGCCGTCGGTTTCCATGTCCCTGTCCTGATTCGGAGAACAACTTTCAAGCTGCGAGTTGAGGTTCAGATGTCCGATTTTATCATATTCAAAGGCTTATTGATTCACAGCGAACGCCCGTCTTGTTTTTAGCACATGAGGGCAATTGAAAATTCAAAGCCAAATAGCCAGTGGGAAAAAATTCCACCGGACGACTCGCTCTCACCAGCGGTCGCAATGAAAAAAAAATCGAAGTCTCTGAAGTCGGTATCATTGCTCCGCCATGTTTACTGTTAGTAGTACCGCCAGTTTAAAGTCACAGATTTTTCTACACGGCAAAATTCATATAATTGCCATACCGCAAAGTTCCCTGTGCAATATGTCTTATGTCAATTTGGCAGCAAAAGCGTCACGGACATTCGATCGATGGTGATACACTTTCTCCAGGCCGTGACATGTCACCAGTTACGAACTTTACCGGTTTTCGATACGAAATATGCAATATATTATCAGCATTGTTCACGTTGTGTTTTGAGTCTGATATCGAATATAACAGGAAAAAACTAACGATTTGAGAGACGATAGAGACCATGCCCGATACGAAAATTGACATCAACTACTTGCATTGAGCAGTGACCTGAAACTTCAGACTTATATATAAATGTCGACAATATAAAATATCGAAATACCGGAGAGAGAGAGGGAGAGAGAGAGTTTACGCTGTCGCGATCTGATTATACTGTTTCGGATATGACTTCGGTATAGACGATACACAGACATCGAAAATGTACACCTACTTTCCAGAAATTCGACTAATCTTATAATAAGAGTAGAATAAATATAAAAGTGTTGGTTGAAGTAAATCTTCAGATGTTGGTTTTCCAAAGTTAGACAATACTTACAGAAATATGGTCATCATAGTCTTCTCTTAAAAACTATTATCTTCAACACCACGTTTCTTATGATCGGTGATGTCATTTTTTATTATTTTACAAACTTTCAATGCATCAAACGCCATTAGACTATCTCATCTGCCTGTCAGGGAGTTACTCTATATTTCCAAGGGCTGGCACACGATGTCAACTTACGCGTCGTCCGTCGAGCGGCCGGTGGCAGTGTCACAGATCGCTCCGTCTGTAATCGCGGCCACTTTGATTTTGATGTGACACCCAGGTGTGTTTGAGGTTTTTTGTTACCTAATTTGTCGACCTCAAAAAATTCCACAGTCCATGCTTTGAAGCAGTCTCAACATAGCAAACATGTCTCGCGTAAATTCATCCTCGTCGTTCCAATTAATTCGACCACTAAATTATTTCGGCAGTTTTAATTTCCTAATAAATCGACGATTTTGAAATCGTAATTATTTTTTCTGGTCGAATTGATCGGTTTTTACGGTACTCGCTATTTTTATTAAATAATGCCTGTGCGATTCTAATACAAACAAAATATGCAATGGAAACAATTATAAGTAATACTCACTGAACAAACTTAGCGAAGTTAGCCACACCGTACGATACAAGTGCCGAAAGCAACACACAGAGACAGCCAGTGTCCGATATCTAAGCGCTATACACGTCAAAATATAGTTGAGTCGTCCATGGATTAAACATAACTAATTATCATGAAATATTCTTATATACAGTTTTCTAAACACATCGAAATTAAAAATCGGTGGTTTGAAGTTTCAAATTATCAATACTTAGCTCCTAATCACATTCCAAACACGACGTCCGATTACTGGGATTGCAGTCCGATTATTACGCCTTCAACATGGGGTCAAAACTTTGGCAACTTTGACCCCGAAATACCACTCCCTTCGTGTCAACTGATTTTCAGGATAACCACAATAAAGTTTCGAAAGGTATGGTAATAAGATTTCATATTGCTGGTCATTTACGAAACGACTGTGGGTGAAATTCACTACCCTGTCCGAAAACTGTCACACTGAGTGTACTCAACTCATAGCAAGAGTGTGGTATGGTACATTCCAAAATCTGACAAAGTACAAAACTGAACATTTTCAAGAGGACAACAAAGCATTTAAGTAGTACAAAAAGAAGGCTACTGTAGGGTCAGCACAAATCAGTGTTCTTCAAGAATAGCGAGATCTAGGAAATTATACTTCATAACCCTTTTTATTTTTTGTTTATTTTTTTTTATACTTCCTCACCGGCATTCAAAGATTACAAGACTGAACATAGACACCCAAAAATAATAAAAATAATAAGGGCCTTCTAAGGGACCGTCTCAGATTGTCGCAGAAGTTCAAGAAACGAAATTTCTTCGTTTAGATCAAAACCCCCTCCCCCTCCCCCTAAACGAAACTTCAAAAGTGCGAAATGTTCATGTCTGCCTGAGAGTACAATGTTGCATTTTGCTATAGCTACTAAAGACGTATTCCCCTTGCCACATTACAATTAAAGTAATCGATCAGATTTGAGTACTAACAGGGCATTTTACCGCATAAAAGTTTCATTTTATTTTACTT
Source organism: Ptychodera flava (assembly GCF_041260155.1). Lineage (NCBI taxonomy): Eukaryota > Metazoa > Hemichordata > Enteropneusta > Ptychoderidae > Ptychodera > Ptychodera flava. The sequence continues at coordinate 32,390,727 of NC_091933.1, forward strand.
TCCCTTTTTGCATCTCTTGTGCTGTTGTTTGTCTTTGTGAACACGCAATTTGTACTTGGTAGGGGCGGTAAATAAGCGAGAAACTTTGACAAGGGGGCCCAGGCATGTTCAATCATATTGAAACGACTATGACCAGGTGCATAGCAAGTGAGAATAAAGACATCTAGTGGTTAGAGCAGACGCTTATAAATAGCACATTTTTAAAAAAATGATACTTTTTGTCTTTGTATAATTTGATGAATGAAATGTTTAGGATACAATGTTCCTATCAGTATTGTTTGGGGCACAAACGAGATGGAAACAGTTACAAATTTGTTGGCACGAGTGTGCAGTTTTTTCTTTAATTTAAAATAAACACACGAAAACTTGTGATCACAATTTAAAAGTGCGAAAGTGAAGCTCACTAATTAAATGGAGTTCAACCCCCCCCCCGTAAACGAACGAATTTCGCTTTATTGAACTTATGCGATAATCTGAGACTATCCCTAAGGCCCTAATTGTGTAACACTGCAACAAGTGGAATATCTATTCCACTCTCCTGGGACAATAAAACCCGTTCAGTGATAAACTTTTAACATGAGAATACCGTAACAAATGAAACTCATCACCTATTCTTGATCGCGGACATCCGGGAACGTGCGGTTTTTCACGTCATTTTTGCGTCACACTGCCGTGAGAACAAAATATTGAAGTGTGGCTTTTTCAACCTTTACACAAGTATTCAAAGTTTCAACATTATGTCAATGATAAACACTAAGTTCTGTCCTTTGTCACATAATTTCTGCATTGTTCACTGTCCTGTATAGTCAAATCCCAATTCACCTCACTCGCGTGCGTGAGGTGAAAGTGACGTCACTCCGCGGTCAAGAATTTCATTGCTATCACATCTAAGACAAAGTCTTATCTTTCAAAGATAATTTTGGCTTACTTTTCCTTCCCAATTCAATACTTAAACTATGATCACTCAATCTTAATTTCAATAAAGCTCTGCGAAGAGTAAAATTTGACAATATCTTTTAGGTATTTTTCAAAATAAAAGCCAGTCTTGAAAGTTCTATATCTACGCAATTTGTTACCACCTCCATTTTTTTAGCTCATATTTGGTTTTATATATAAATACCAAAAAGAGCTTATATGATCATTTCCTGTCATTGTTTATCATGTATTTTTGATATATTCTCTCTCCAAGTATTCAAATACTCGTTTGATGTCTTTCTTTTTAATTAAATGTTTAACTGGGTAAATAATGTCAGTCTTAGGGACTTGAAAACACTCATTTGATTGTAACTTCCCAAATTACAAAGAATAAAATTTGCCCAAGGAGAATATATCTATGTTTTCTTGAAGAACCTGTTTCAGAATATCATCTCCTTGCAAACTATTTAGACTCACCTCACCACACAAATTTTATTTATTTTATAGTAAATGAAATGAAAAGTGATCCATGGGGGACTCAAACCTACACATCCCCCAAATACATTTTGGATGCTCTACCAACTGAGCTAATGGATTAGTCGGAATTACTGTGGTCAGTCCTGTCACTTAGATGGGGCTCTTCATTTCATGTTCATGTATACATGTAGTGAGTTTTGGCAAAACTCTTTACCTACATGTACATGTAATCTTTCTGCCTAAGGATCCTATGGATTCAACAGGGATTCGCACGGACGTCACCAACTTAGAAATTGATTTTTGGTAAATCTGTGTTGGCCGTTTTTTCTCAGAGTCTTCATTCAAATTATGTGGCAGGACAATTACAATTTCTTGAAAAGCACCTCAGTCTAACACCTTCAATAGTGCATAACAAAAAAGGGCATATAAAGGAAATGCCAGACATGGATTTGAAGGGTATTCATGCCGGAAAATGCCGAGAGAGTTTGACCGGTTAAGAAGGGCTTGACTACGCAGTTTCTGCGTAGTGAAGCTTCATTACGTATTCATGGTGACCCCTGGCCAGCTGTCAATAACTTTGGGGGCTTTTGTCTTTTGGCCTGCTTTGCATATGCGTCGTTGGACATGACCTGCCAATCACCCAGGTAGTCAATTAAACTATTAGTTGACTGTTTACCGACCCAATTAACACTATCCAGCAGTATCAGTCATATTTTAATCGCGTGGCCCGGGTGGGCACAACGTAGGAACGCGTGTATTTCTATGTGTACGTTTCACTTGTGGTGTTGTTTGTACCATGGAGGTAGGAATGTTTGTTACCATCGTGCGTTTGAAGTAAGCTTACTTGTTTCACCTACAGCATTACCTTCAAGGTGACAGGCTTACTATTAATGTTCAGTATCATTGCACCGAGTTCTGCCCACGGTGAAAACCACCTGTTTTGCCACGGTCCCTCTGTGGAGGGACCGTGGTTTTGCCTACTAATTACTGCCCGTCACTGCCCGTCCTGAATGTAGCCTATCTATAGCTACAGTAATCAGTCAATATATAATACCCCGCGCCTTATAATTTTTATATAAACCACAGTCTCTCTATCCACGAGGGACTGTGTATAAACTTATAAAATCATAGTCCGTGCCGTAAAATTGTTGACTTTCGATGCGATATAGAGGTTGATCGTTGAATCGCACCGGCGCATCCATATTTACTTGCCCCATAAGCTTACTACTCTGTAAAGAGTGGGTAGATGGAATTCCTGGGCCAAAAATGAACACCGGGGCGAAACTTGTTGTGAACCCATGTGAAAACATAAATCATTTTATCAGTTTTGATATATACTCCTAAATTGTAAGTTTGATCATGGAGGTACCTCCATGGTTTGATCAAAATCGAGACCACATTCAAGGGCTATGCAGACTGTCCATGTACGCACACACAGTGACAAGAAGGCGGCAAACACCTACTTACCAAGCACATCGAATCGGCGAAAAGACGTCCATGGCCAGAAGTCGGGATTTTTTCATTTTAGACATTTTTACATTTTAGTAGTGCATGTTTGACATGTTAGGTCGGAACTAACGTGACCCAAAAAGCCAATCGTGCAAACCTATCGTGTATCGTGCACGCCTAACGTGTACGGACCTAACGTGTCTAAAATGTCTAACGTGTATGTCATTTTAGGTTTTCATCATGAGTCAAAATCTATCATGCCAATCGTGCAACCTATCGTGTATGGTGCAAACCTAACGTGTACGGACCTAACGTGTCTAAAATGTCTAACGTGTATATCATGACTGTACCATTCAACTTATCTGGAGACCCTAAAATGACATACACGTTAGACATTTTAGACACGTTAGATACGTACTCGTTAGGTATATGTACGATACACGATAAGTTTGCACGATTGGCATGATAGACTTTGACTCGTGGACAACCTAAAATGACATACACGTTAGACATTTTAGACACGTTAGCTCCGTAAATCTTAGGTCGGCACGTTATACGATATGTCTCTAACTCTATCATGCAATCGTGCAAACCTATCGTGTATCGTGCAAACCTAACGTGTACGGACCTAACGTGTCTAAAATGTCTAACGTGCATGTCATTTTAGGTTTTCATCATGAGTCAAAATCTATCATGCCAATCGTGCAAACCTATCGTGTATGGTGCAAACCTAACGTGTACGGACCTAACGTGTCTAAAATGTCTAACGTGTATATCATGACTACCATTCAACTTATCTGGAGACCCTAAAATGACATACACACGTTAGACATTTTAGACACGTTAGATACGTACTCGTTAGGTATATGTACGATACACGATAAGTTTGCACGATTGGCATGATAGATTTTGACTCGTGGACAACCTAAAATGACATACACGTTAGACATTTTAGACACGTTAGCTCCGTAAATCTTAGGTCGGCACGTTATACGATATGTCTCAAGATTCACGTGATGGCCTACAAACAGGGTAAGGTCTAACTCTATCATGCCAATCGTGCAAACCTATCTTGTATCGTGCAGACCTAACGTGTACGGACCTAACGTGTCTAAAATGTCTAACGTGCATGTCATTTTAGGTTTTCATCATGAGTCAAAATCTATCATGCCAATCGTGCAAACCTATCGTGTATCGTGCAAACCTAACGTGTACGGACCTAACGTGTCTAAAATGTCTAACGTGCATGTCATTTTAGGTTTTCATCATGAGTCAAAATCTATCATGCCAATCGTGCAAACCTATCGTGTATGGTGCAAACCTAACGTGTACGGACCTAACGTGTCTAAAATGTCTAACGTGCATGTCATTTTAGGTTCTCAACATGAGTCAAAATCTATCATGCCAATCGTGCAAACCTATCGTGTATCGTGCAAACCTAACGTGTACGGACCTAACGTGTCTAAAATGTCTAACGTGCATGTCATTTTAGGTTCTCCACATGAGTCAAATCTATCATGCCAATCGTGCAAACCTATCGTGTATCGTGCAAACCTAACGTGTACGGACCTAACGTGTCTAAAATGTCTAACGTGTACGTCATTTTAGGTTCTCCACATGACTCCAATTTCTATCATGCCAATCATGCAAACCTATCGTGTATGGTGCAAACCCAACGTGTACGGACCTAACGTGTCTAAAATGTCTAACGTGTAGACTTTTACAGTGTTTAGTCATGCACGTTTGCCTTACACGTTTGGGTTCTATAATGTACAATGGCATACACTCCCCATAGCACGATAGCTTCAACAATGTGAAACGTGCATTTTTACCATCTACTGGCCATAGCTCCGAAAAGAAGCATAAAAAAGCTATAGGCTCATCGCCAAAACAAACGCGCCAAGCGCTAACAAAAACCCATACCAAGCGGCCCTTTTCAGGGCCACCAAACACTCCAAAAAGAGAACTACCCAAAAAAAAAACCAAACCATAAAATGACATGAACACACAAACACTTAAAAGAAATAACAAAAATCGTACACATAAAAATAACGTGACAGAAAAAATGGCCGTGGAAATAAATCAGCTATTTCCAAAGAAAAGCCGACAACAACATGAAATTCAACAACAACCTACCATCGCTCAAACTATGAAACTCCGAAAAATAGTACTAGGCAAAGGCCTTAAAATTAATTCGGACGCCAACAAAATCAAACAGAATAAAACCACCTCAGGATTTCAACAAATAAAGTCGTAAAATGTGACTACGCTACATCGTGAGACACAAACAATCGCAACAACACAAATTCAAAGAAAAGTCAATTGGGCTCTACAAACAACAAACACCAAAAACTTGAAAGCTATCTGAAGCTGCTAAACTCGCACTTCTAGAGATACCCTTTCAAACAAGGAAACAAAACATGTCGCGTGCTAAAAGGATCGCGATAAACCAGCTTGCAAACAATAGACAAGTTTCGGGAAAAAAAACCCTCGACAAGGGTCGGTTTTCGTCATTGTCAACACAAACGATTACGTACTCGAATGCGAAAGGCAATTACGCAACACTCAGTATTATACACAACAAGCCAGAACAAACAGTAAACAAAGTAAACGAACTATGAATCAAAATGTACGAGAACAAGCACATCAACCAGGATACTTGTGAGTATCTTGATCCAATAAACATAAAATCCGTACCCCCAGTGGTACTTATTGCCTTAAAATTCACAAACCTCCGCAAAAATCTAAAAGACACACCAGTCAAAACAAAATTTACCGAAGTAAAGAAACATAGAACAAACAAACCGAACCACCAAACGGACTCACAACGTGACCAAAATTAATATACTTGCCTCGCTAATCGAAAAGCAAGACCACTAAAATGCATTAAAATAATTTTCACAAACACAAACTAAGGAAAGAATCTACACCGCGACTGATGAGAAAAAACATAACCGGGTTTCGAAACGCAAGCGTCAAAGGGCGACTCTATCAACTTTTGTAACAACATAGGTCCGGCTGCGTCTCGCCATAAGCTTTCGCCACACAAACAAAACATTACCGTACACACTAATCCAAACTTCTCTACAAATATCCAAAGCGAAACAAACATTTTTATTAACACACACAATCGGATAAGAATGTAGGAACACATTTTAAACGAATCAAACACAAACTCGACACAAAAACATTTAGGATAGTTAGATGGGAGCCTCTTTCACATTTTTTACATCTCGCTATACTGTCTATGATTCTAAAAATAAAGTCATCTGCCACTTTTTCTGTATACGCGGTTTGGCAAACCCATCTCTTCAATCGAAAGTCGGCGATTTCATGGTTCTTTGGGTACGTCGAGCTTAAGGAATGTGGTTATATTCGCGATGTTTTATTCGAAATTATTTATTTCTTCTAGGGCAAATGCACGTAATTCATGCTGTTGGAAATACTGGCCGCTCATAACAAGACAATAAACTCAATATCTGTGCATCTTTACTTTTATTGTCAAAGTACCATCGACACCCAAAAAAAACCAAATGGTTCAGTCCACGCGTGGGTTCAGTCCAGGTATTTGCAACGCCAGTCACCTAGGCGACGGTAATCCGCACCACTTATCACCATCGGGAAGGTACTCCTCCCCTATACCACTGGCGATCCCACCCTCAAGGCACTGCGTCATTCGACCAAGCATTGTTATTGTAATTTCCTGCATAAAATTAACAGCGAGGTCAACCGGTCAAACTCTCTCGGCATTTTCTCTCATGATCAAGGCTTGTCAATGCACAAATTTGAGCCGGAAACCGTGCAGCGTGTTCGCTAAATTGAGGAAAAACCTTTTTTTGGAAGGTTCAACAAAACGCTTGTCACATGATTATTATGCAAATAATAACTATGTACTGTGCACGGTCAGATTTCCCAATATCGGGGCTTTCAGAGAATACACATATATACTTAAGTGAGGTTTGGAACTTCTATAACTGAGAAAAAAATAAAAATTTGAAAGTGTGTGTAAGGTATGTAGCTACCTTAATCTTACTGTTATTATCTTTGTAGAAAACCAGAATCAGCAGAGGAAGGCAGTGCTGCGCATTTGGTTGTGCAAATACTGCCAGGGACAGACAAGGTAATCCTACTGGAATCCACCATTTTAGGTTTCCTCTTAAGCCTCCCATGAAGGATATATGGTGCAGCAAGATATGCCGGAAAGATGGGCGAGACAGCTTTAAAGTGACAAAGTCAACAGTGATATGCCATAAGCATTTCAAAAAGGAAGATATAACAGTTTCTCTTGGAGCTAAAATTTGGAAATTGAAACCAGGTACGAGTTAAATAATTCCAGTCATTTATATTTTTTGAAAAATATTTGAATAGTGTTCAAAAGATATGTAAAAAATTGTATGTATGACAGTACTTAATCAAAAGATGATGGAAATCTTATTTGACAAGATTTCGTGTCATTTTTAGCTCCCATATAATATGCATATGTATATATGCAAATGGGAGGTATTCATATAAGGTGGCAAAATATCGTCTGTATGTATGTATGTATGTATGTATGTATGCAGTGTTGGAAACTGGCCAAAATATTTGCCAGACATCAGGACTGGTAACTTTCAAAACTTGCCTGTCCTGCCAGAAAGTTGCCTGTCCTGAATTTTTGACAAATCCATTCATTCAAAACACAAAACCATTATGAACTTCAAACTGTGAACAACTTTATTTTCAACATGAGTATTAACTGTGATCTTACAAACATACTGTTCTGAATTCCACTGTTTGAAATGAATTCTAATCCGGACTTGAATACAAAATTTCTGCAATAACAATGCTGATAACACTCTGATTAATTAATTAGTTAATTCAAACACACTTTGCCCATATCGCTCAAACAGTTAAAAGGTCTCACGATAGCGGTTTTAACAACGGGGAAACATTTTTTTTTAATTTGTCTCCATTTTATGCCACTTTATCGTATAAAACCAAGATGCAATCTGTCATCGAATTGGTACTACAATCAACCAAACTGAAAAGATTGCTGAGCAATACAGAAAACATCATCTGGCAAAGAAAATCAAAAACTGAGAGAGGTGCCATATAAGTAATCAAAGTTGGCGGCATGAATTAAATAAACCAATACTCTCCTCAGACCAAACCGATTTCAAAGGCCGTTTACAGCAAATATAGTTAACGAAACCATGAAACCTGGGAATGGCTAAACACAGAGAAACAAGATTTATTTCTCGAAGCAGCCCTTCACAACATGCTTTTCAAACACCGGAAAGCAGGCAAAAATATCGACCCGAAATCTATTACAAAGTCCACGAAAAATTGACACAAAACTAAAAGTTCGGATAATAGATTTAAATGCCTAAACAAACTAATCGTTGACAGATTAGGACAACATGTACTGTTAACATAACGAGCACTAGCAACGCTCAAAATATGCCCTAAAACAAAAATCCTTATAAGCGTCCAGAAACTCCGGTCGATGCTTGGTCATGTTAGATGTAATATGACACCACACACCGGATCGCTCACTATAGAGTCAGTCAATAGTGGCTAACTCTCTCAATAACGAATCTGGCTTCTCCTCCTGGAGGACGAAGATGACTTCATCACACAACCAAACGGATGGAACGAGAGAGCGACTGATGAAGGAACCCCATTTGTGGTTCCGAAACACCGTTAAGACGAATCACTCAATCAACAAACCGGTTTACCGGGGACCCAAATCACATGACTAGGGTCAAGGCACTATCGATTCACCGGTGTCTCGCCATGTATTCCACACAAAATAAATGCAATGATCCTTTTATTCACCATATCGTAATACTAAACAATTTTGGTAGAGCCGATGTGTGGAGTTGCCCTCATTTTCCTTTATATCCTTTATATCTTTCCTTTACATCTTTATATTTATAGCACTGGCTGATATCGCGCAAATCTCGCTTAGTGTGAGATTTACTAGTATGAGCGACTTCCTGTTTTCCCGTGTTTACATGTCTCGCTTGCACTGCATTCCGGCGTCACACAGTTGCACAGTTTCAGTAGCATATTAGCGCGTCGAAGTCCGACATATTGGTATACTACATTTCGTTTAAAACAACATCTGGAAGCAGCTGATCATGATCGATGAGATTACTGGGTATGCCGTATGGGCCACAGTTACGAGTGGAGTGATACGTACCGGCCGCCGCGTACTATGCATATAAGAAGGGGTACGCGGCGGCCGGTACGTATCACTCCACTCGTAACTGTGGTATGGGCTACTATCGAGAGCCCGACACACGGACGTGGAAGTACAATTTTCCTCCCGTCCGACTGAAAAGTTACCCGTCTCGGACGGGAGGACGGGCGTAGTTTCCAACGCTGATGTATGTATGTATGTCCGTCCACATCAAAAACTCCTAAACCGTAGCACCTACTGTCTTAGTATTTGGTGTACAGGTGCACCTAGGGGTGGAGATGTGAATTTGTTCAAATGAACATGTCAGTGCCAAAAATATGCAAATGAGGGGGGAAAAAGGAAAAATCCTGCAAATGGCTAAAACTCAGTAAGCAGTGGTCAGATTTGGTTGAAACTTGGTATGCAGATTTTTTTAGGTATTCTAAAGTATGTGTGCAAAAATTGGGATGAAATTTGCATGTTTGTATTTTTAGCGTATTTTTTCAGTTTTTAGTCAAAAAATCTTGTTCTCTGAAATCGCTCGTCTGATTGCTATGAAACTTCATATTCATGTTCCTCAGAATGACCTCAGTCATGCTTGTGCAAATTGTATTGATATTGTCATATTTGTAATTTTGGGGCAATTTTCCCAATTTTTGATAAAAAAAAATTTATCCAAAAACTACTCATTTGATAGCTTTGATATTTGGTATACAGGTATCTAAGATTAATCCCAATATAATGTATTGAAGGTATGTTGAAACTGGCAATTTTTTTTATTTTTGGGGCAATTTTTGCTTTTTTTGGTCAAAAAATTTTTCTCCTAAAACTTGTGATCTGGTAGCTTTGATATCTTGTGTACAGGTTCCTAGGGTTTATGTTAATGAGATATATTTAAAATTAGGATGAAATCTGCAATTTTGTATTTTGGGGGCAATTTTTCTCATTTTTGGTCAAAAAATTTGTTTCTCAAAATTTACCAGTCTGATTGCTTTGATATTTAGTAAACCGGTTGTTAGGGTTTTTGTTAATAAGATATATTGAAATTAAGTTGAAATCCGGAATTTTGAATTTTTGGGGCAACTTTGCGAAACTGTCAGTTTTACTGAGATATCTTTCATTTTGTATTTTTAAGATTTTTTTTGGTAATTTTATACCTACTGGAATTAAGAGTATATAATGTGGTGATTTAGTAAGCATTTGATATGGTTAACTTTATTTGGTGTTGAAATGCAGTAAAAAATCCTGGCAGATTTTGACACAATTCCAAACAAATGCCAATAAAAAATTCAGCCAGAGAAGGTTTGACAAAAAGAAAAGGTGGGAGAGTGGGGAAAAAAGAATGTACAATGGATCGGATAAAAAAGATAATGTACCTCATCGATCTTCCAGACACCATCCCTCATCATATGGTCCACCCCGATGTATTTTTGTGCGTAACTAACCATGCAGTGTATTTTAGTTTAAGATGTCAAGTAAGGTAAGGATTTGAAAGGAATAGTCAAGTTCACCACAGTTTAACTTTATTTCTTGTGTCATCATCCTTGTGTAATTGGTTAAGTTTGTAAGTTGTTCCAGATGTGGATGCACCAGCTGTTCTGGAAGAAAACAATGTTTACTTTTCCCTGTATAGGGTTTTCTGAGTAATAATTTTATGTTGAAATTCCTCCATGTATCTGGTGTATGGGCAAAGTGTAAACATTGGTTGCATGTTATGTATTTCAGTCCATGTCAAATATTGTAAATGAAAAATCAAGAACAGTTTACTGTGTGCTTGTAAAAGATAACATATTTGTCAATACATAAACTGCCTTGCAGATTGATTGTCTTAAAGATTATCACAGAAGTAGAAAAGGAAAAGAAACTAATCAAATTGCTGTAACATATTCACTCTCAGTGCCTGTATAGGCCTATACTTAACTATTTTATCATTACATTCAGCTGTTTGCTATATCTTTATCACTCTCCATGGGCCAAGGCACACTTGGGGTCAATGCCATCACTCTGTGCCAGTCTGTGTATGTCAGTCTGTCTGTATATGTATGTCCATGTTTCATACAATTGTTGACTTGTTTTGATAACTATATGGGAGCGAACAGTGATGTTGTCACTATTTTTTATCTATTTGGGCATTTTTCAAAGAAGGTTGTCAACTTGGAGAACACATATACACTATGTACATTTTAGTATATGCATGTACAACATAGCCATTTCTCTTACAAACTGTTAAATCAAGGTTACACCAGAGAAAGACTTGTCTCTACATTCAAACACGGTCCCTCCACAAAACGGTCGGGAAACGCAATGCATTTCTATTGTCCTGATGCGCATTGCGCTTCCGTTACACTGTTTATTCGCGTAAAGAGATTATCGCGACTTGGTCTAACATTAGCATAAACGATGACACCATTTTTACCTGACATGCAATGAACTAAAGGACAATGCGCATGCGTACATAGGCTGTGTTTCATATTTACACGTGCTGGTTGCGTTTGACTGGACTACACTTGCAGTCAACACCAATGTAATCATTACGACCATGTTTTCATTTCTCTTGATGACAAGACATCGATTTGCAACATTTTCATTAATTGATGGTCGTTCATGTTAGAAATATGAAACATATTATTTAGTTGAGTTAAAGCGCAGTGGTCGTCGCGCTGCGTGTGCGTGTTTTTTTGTTGATAAACATAAATGTTTGTAAACATAAGTCTTCTCAACTTCAATCGGAGTGAGATGGGAGCGGTCCCTCACTTTGTCAACGGCCTGCCTTCGTAAAACTCATCATCATGCAATAGTAAAATATTAAGATCGGAAAAGAACTTCAGTGGTGTATTTCTATCTATAAACTCATGTAAGGCTACGAACATTGAGAGACTACACTCGGCACATTATGTCGCTGAGTTTACTGCATGCAGTCACAGTGAACAAATGGGTTTGATCGCGCGCGGTCACGCTGGTTGTACACAGTGCTATGTACAGCACAGTAAAAATACATCACTAAAATGATCAACATTGTATATATATATATATGTAGACCAGCAACAAGCACAATGCCTAACACAAAAATTACACTCAAGACCATGATCGGCAAGCCAGAGCAGGACACGGGAGATGCTGTTGCTTCGATAAGGGAGAAGGTCACCGCGTTGACGTACACACACATATAACAGAATCCGGTCCCACAATGTACCGGCCCCGCGACGACTTGGCCCACGACCCACTGTTGATCACCATTTCTTACTTCTTCTAGTAGTACGTGACACGAAATAGTCAAATGACGGGACACAATAGACAAAACGAGCGGGTTTTCGTGGCATTTTGCAGGAAAATTGCACGGTTACACATAGGGACGTATTGAGAAATCCTGTGCACGGTCATGGCAGTGATCCAACGGCTAGCTAGTGTAGGCCTACTGGTGCTGCGCAAACTTCGTTGTTGTACCTTCTGATTGCCAGGTAGGTCTGAATCCTCTTTCAAATGAGATAATCCCCACATAACAAGAAGACCTATGAAAGGTCCTTCGCTTGACCTGATGCCTGTGCTCGGAATTCTCATTTGCACCCCCAACGAGGTAAACTTCGCAGTGGATTTGGATTCTTCACAGCCGAGTGTGGCGCGCCATATACCCGGTTCTCTTGACACCGACGTTCATGCAGACCACGGAACAGATGCTTCTTAATGCAGTGGGCATTGCTCTGCGAGCTGTAGATTTCTGTAGCTTGCGTTTTTGTAAATTGTACTCCTGTTGGGCCTCTTGAAATGAAAGTTCTCGTCCTTGCTAGCAATTTCGTAGACCATAGCCCGATCATTGATAGTCTGTTGGCATATACACGGGTACGGGTAAGTGTTTAGCTCCATGGCCAGAGTAAGCCCCATTCAACTGATTCAAGAAAATCATGATCAAATGTGATCTCAATCCAGCGTGTAATTACTGTTCAATATTCAGCAGATATTTAACTTAGATTAATTGACCTTTTATTGCGTGTTAGATTTGGTAAGTTCGTATGCTTGTGACAGATCAGCCACCATTTCAACAAGCGGCAATATTGCAAACATAATAATTAACACGTAACCTCATGCGGCATTCTCAGATATGTTTTCAACAAGGGGGGACCCCTTCAGGAGCATGCGCGGCGCGACAACCACTGCGATTTAATACATCAATCTTTAAATTTCCATAGGAGCTGTTCCTAAGCCTGTCCTATCAGGAGGTAAAAGTGTAGGCCCTGAAAAACCAAGAGAGAGAATTCAAACAGAAGCAATACCAAAGGCAGTCAGACGAGTAGCTTTTGATCATTCGACAGACAGAAAGGTAAGCATATAACATTACAACATTCATCAATAATGTATTCCATGATTCAAACATAGATCATCAAAAATGCTGATTTACACAGTAACAATCAAGTTGACTAAATTCAATTTTTTAAACTTTTTTTAGGTTATTTTTATGGAAACTATTTTTGGCTCATATTTGGTATGTCTACAAATACCAAAATGAGCTTATATGGTGAGTTGGTGGCGTCTGTATGTCTGCATGTATGTATGTATGTGCGAATGTATGTCCGTCACACGCAAAAGCTCCCAAACCGCCGCACCTACCATCTCAGTATTTGGTGTACAGGTAGACCCAGGGGTTGAGATGTGATGTTATTCAAATGAACATGTCAGTGTCAAAAATATGCAAATGAGGTAAGAAAAAGGGGAAATCCTGCGAATGTGCGGGAGTGGTGTCACTACCTAAAACAGCCCACACATCTGAGTTGGAGATTCTGTAATCTCTAACCTATTTGTATGCAGTGTACCTATTATGTGTAGGAGTGGTGGCAGTGACTGAAACAGGCTACTCCACTGACCTTGAGTCATTTCCTGTCATTGTTCATGAACTGATACATATTGGCAGACCTGCTGAAACCATGAAGGACTGTGTTGAAACATTCCTCTGCTAAGCCTGTTCCTAAAGTTGACCTCCAGTACCTAAAGTTTCAGACCTTATTTACTTTTGTCGTTCTTGTTTTTCTGGTTTAAATATTTCTTGATGGACCAATTCAAACCAAATATGAGCACACTGTCCTTGACGGTATTTTAATGATATACGAGGCATACAATGTATATGTGCTGTTTCTGTATTAAGCAAGCAGTTTGAAAGTTGCTCTGTGTCATATCCACAGATCACTGATTATCGTCCAAACACATGTGACAGTTGTGAATAATATCGAATGTATTAATTAATTTCTGTTATGCAACAATCTGACAAATTATCTCATTCTCTTCATATTTTTCAGATATCTGTCAGAGATGCTTCTGTACAGACTGACATTCATCATATTATACCACACCAAACACATATCGAAGACCATTCGTATTCTTTTATTAAGCCTTCTTACCTTGATACCGTTGATTTGTGTAAAGAGTATATTTTATTTTTAGAGAAAAAACTGTCAGAGAGCACCAAGGAGATTCAGATGTTGAAATGTAAACTTAAGTAACTTCAGATTGAATTAGATGAGTTTAAAAACAAAAAAATTTTTGTTGATAATTTGAAAGATGATGATTTTCCAACAGTGTATAGGAATTCCTATGGGTACTAAATGTGCACCCTTGCTTGCTTACTTATTTCTGTACTCATACGAGGCAGATTTATCCAAAACTTAATCAAACAGAAAAAGGTCTCTGTAGCTAGAACTTTCAACTTAACATTTAGATACATAGAAGATTTTATTTCAATGAATAACTCCAAATTCAGTGACTATCTCACTATATCTATCCTCCAGAATTGGAGATTAAAGAAACTACAGAAACAGCCTCTTCTGCTTCATAGCTGGATATTTTCCTTGAATTTGACTCTAATGGTCACCTTTCTACTTGGCTATATGACAAGAGAGATGATTTCAACTTTGGTATTATCGATTTCCCACACCTCATCAGTAATATTCCGCTCTCACCAGCTTATGGGGTATACATTTCCCAGCTTATTCGATATGCAAGAGCATGTAGTTCATATGGTGATTTTGTAGACGGACATAGCCATTTCTCTTACAAACTGTTAAATCAAGGTTACACCAGAGAAAGACTTGTCTCTACATTCAGACACTTTTTTGGCAGGTATCACAAGCTGGTAGATAAATACAGCATCTCTCTTCGACAAATGATCGCTGATGGCATCAGTGACATTGGACCTTAGTTGGTGACCACTACCTATCTGACTTACAGATTGATATAGTGCGGGTGCCACATGTAGGGCAGGATGTGCTTACTATTTTCGAATCACCTGACATCACTTCTTGGCCTTTTGGCCATAGGTCCATATATCTTTCTTTCATGAATTTGACTTTGTTGTGTGTACCGGTGCTTTACTGTCTGTTCTGTGCTGTTTTGTGTCTATGTTTATAACTAGTGTATTACGAATTTTGACCTAGTGTTATGGATTATGGATGGGTATGATTGCGGTTATTTTGCAACCCAATTCTATACTGGTTTTCCAAACTATGCAAGTTTTTATGCCTTTTTTCACTATCTTGAACCAAAAGCCACAAAATTGCAGTATTGGAAAGGTTCAGAGACAGACAAAAGCATCTATGCCCTATCAAGATCATTCCACGTCAAAACCTGGACCAAAACATGCTGTTTTATCGGTTAAATTTATAATATCCTCTAACTTCTAAGTTAGAGTGTAATATTAGAAGGGATGGTGGCAGCTGATACCTGACATACTGTTTTATTAGATAATATCAGATAAACTTCCAAGTTAAATTCTAATATTAGAAGGGTCGAGAAGTAATAATAACAGCAATGTCTGGATTTTGTCTCTAATTCTGATTTTAATGGTGGATAAATGTTCAGTGTTGCCACCAGGTCTGGAGTGTGAAGGGGAGCTCCTCCCCCTCCCATTTCCACATCATCAATATGTAAATTTATGTAAATAACCCAAATCATAGCAAAGTCAACGTTCTGTGCTTTCATCCCCGTTTACAACTGGTCAGATGCAGTGGAATAATCTAAGACACTTCACCCATGAGTTTGGTAGAGGAAGCTTCTCACGAAAACATCGAACTTCTACTTCCAGCCAATGACATTATATATAATACATCAGTGGAATATTGGCCACGCAACACTTATCTGAAGGTTTGACCAATACATCTAGCAAGTCTGGTAGGTTGCAGGGAATGTTGGAGGGATAGAAATTTGGCTTTCCTGATTCCAGTGAAACCAAACTGAGTAGCAGCATTGCTTGCCACAGTTGCCTTGATTCAGACTTATTCTACATCTTCCAGCTCAGATAGCATTACAGGTATACTGTCACCTGTTCTAATTTTGCCACAGTTACCATGGAAAGAGAAAATCTAACCAATCATAGATTTTAAGCGGGTGGCCGCATTTTAAAAACAGCGTCCTCACCATGGGCATTTTTAATACCAAGGAATGCCCCTTTGACCATATATGGGCAGATTTAGATTACAGGTGACTGTATACCTTTAATAGGGGGATGTTCATGCTATTGTACAGTCACTGTGGCTCAGTCTAGTATATTCCTGTTATTATTCCTGCCAGTCTTTGTGCCTTGATTGATTTTCACATCGCTAAGGTCATTGAACTCTGGATTCAAAGGTATTCCAAATCGAAACTCGTTTATGTTTATAGTAAGAAAAAATAATTTATTTTATGCATGCAAAATGAAAACAGACTGCATACTCAGTGGACATAGTGCCTCACCGAGGTATATAAAACTTTGTACATGGAGGTGCAGAGCACCGACGTAGCTATATATGGAGTTACCAAGTGCCTTGAGAAGTTGCTTAGTGCGTTTTTTAACCATGCACATAGTTCAAACTGGTTGAAACTGGTTAGAGGTATCCCAGAGTATACCATCTACTCCCGGCTCTTTCCTTTAAATTCTTTATTAAAGCCCCAGTAATGCTAACTTTTGATGATAATTTCACCATTTTGAATGTGAACCATAATTTCTTGTTCTTCTCCCCAAAGAATGTTGATATACACAGTATCCAGCTTGTCAACTCAGCCCCTATGGTTGTAAACTGCATTGTTATTGTTGAAAAGTGACTTCCAGACTACAATTCCAGACTCAAATGTAAACAATAAAAACGCATTTTACGCATTTGAACGATAAGCTGACAAGACAAATAGCGTGCATTTCAACATTCTTTTGGGAGTAGAATAAGAAGTTGCAAATTAATGATTTATAAAATAAAAATAATGAAAAAAAATACCGTCAAGGACAGTGTGCTCACATTCGGTTTGAATTGGTAAATTCAAGAAATATTTAAACCAGAAAAACAAGAATGACAAAAGCAAATAAGGTCTGCAACTTAGGCACTGGAGGTCATCTTGAGGAACATGCATATCAACTTCTATAGCAATGGGACAAGCAGATACTACATACATAATATAAGCAAATGTCAACAAAAAAATTAGCCAGAGAAGGTTTGATAAAAAGAAGAGGTGGGAGAGTGGGGAAAAAATACAGAGTGGGAAAAACATGTACAAGGGATCTGGTAAAAAGTAATACTAACTCATCAATCTCCTAGACCTTTCCCCCTCCTGAATATCAAATGTTCCACCCCTTGGTAGACCATGTTTACGTAAATCCAGCTGGCAGGAAATATATTTACAACCTTGGGGATGTTTTAATTAATGCTATGAGAGCTTTCATTCGAATGTAAACAGCACTTCCACTGGGGGGGGGTGGGGGGGGGGGGGGGTGATTACGACATCTTGAATTATCCTGGATCCAAATTTCTCATCAGTTCTTGTATCTTACATGCAAAAGTTGCAAAAATTGGTTCGCAATTAAAAAAATTTACCTCTGCTTTGTCTGGATCAAATTTTACTACAAATTGATACCAAATATGACAAAATTATGTTCACAGCCTTTGAAACTGTCTCACAACATATCCTGGGTTGGTGTAGGTCATTTAAGGTCACAAACTGAGAAAATTACCTAAAATATAAAAATTTGGGGGTTTCCCAACACTTTGAGCAGAAAATCTATCTAATAACATCCCGAGGGACTTTTGTAGCAAATTACAAAGCTATCAGACAAGTAATTTTGAGAAAAAGTTTTCTTGACCAAAAAATGACAAAATTGTCTTGCAAACACCCAATCCAAATTTTAGAGGAATTGGGCTAGCGGTTTCAGAAATTTTACTTAAAATGAGAAAATTAACCAAAAAATTCAGCAAAAATACGAAATTTGAAATATCTTCACGATATTCATAAAACTGATTTTGATCAACCTTAGGAACCTGTATACCAAATATCAAAGCTATCAGATCAGTACTTTTTGAATAAAAAAAATTTTGACCAAAAATTCGGAAAATTGCCCCAAAATTACAAATATGAAAATTTCAATTCAATTTGTATAAATTTGACTGAGGTCATCCTGAGGAACATGTATACCAACTTTCAAAGCAATCAGATGAGTGGTTTCAGAGAAAAACATTTTTTGACTAAAAACTGAAAAAATTACCCCAAAAATAGAAACATGCAAATTTCACCCAAAATTTTAAACACCTAATTTAGAATACCTCAAGGAACCTGCACACCAAGTTTCAACCCTATCTGACCAACGGTTACAGAGTTTTAGCAATTTGCAGGGTTTTTCCTTTTTTCCCCTCATTTGCATATTTTTGACACTGACAAGTTCATTTGAACAAATTCACATCTACACCCCTAGGTGCACCTGTACACCAAATACTAAGACAGTAGGTGCTGGGGTTTAGGTTTTTTTGATGTGGACGGACATACATACATACATACATACAGACATGCAAATTGGATGCAAATGAACTGATTCAGCTTATACGATTACCTCACATTGGTATACCAAATGTGAGCTAAAAATCATCAAAAGTTAGCATTACTGGGGCTTTAAAATGTAAGATACGGGACATGTTATGCCCACCAGTTTTGATCAACTTTCAAATGATGGTGACATAGGGACTTGGCAGGGTATGTAAATGCTCTCCATTCTGTGTCCTCTAATCCTACCCTACAATGTGCAGTATAAGAGAAGCCATAAACAGAAGACACAAAACCAGAAACTTTACAATGTCTCATTCACGATTTTTATTGTAGATGCTTTCATAGATCATCTTTATTGCTATGAAATTTGAAAAAAAATGTACATATTTGTCAAAAGATTCTTGATGATTTTGCTGATGCTAAAACAGGTTTGTTGGAAGGCACCATTTCAAAAATGAAATTGAAACAATGATTGATAAATGGTAAAAATGCAATGTCACGAGAACTAATGAGGCGCAGACACAAGTGATATGACTTGGTTTGGCACTGAATACGATGTGCATCAAACAACGTCATCAAAATTGAATTTCATGTGCAAAAGGCACGCAAAAATGATTTAAGAAAGTTCCTAGTTCATGGTCATGATGAAAGAGGTGCTAACATCGGGTTCTTCCCCTCTGTCTACTGCCCTCAACCTCCTTGCCGTATCTGTCTGAACACCAACACTCACGAGTTGTTGGATCGCACTGTTCTTTCTCGTAATAGCCATCTTCATCGCAGTATGGAATGTGTTTTCCTGAAAGAGTGACAACCAAGAAGATTTAAAGTAGTGTGGGTAACTTTCTTGAAGTACAAACCAATTGGAAAGTATATATATGCTTAGACTTTTAACAAAGTCTGGCACAAAAATGCGCCATGTGCCTTGGGTGGGGAATTTGCTCAGAAAGTGTCGATATTGCAAGATTAAATATAGCATATCACTTCCGAATTCACTGTACTCTTGACCTGCAAGAGTGTTTATGTTCATACATACATCTGGTGGACAAAATGAATCTTACGATGAGCATATACAGACTACCAGAGAAGTGTGTGTATAGATTTGATTTGATTTGAATATTACAAAATTTGCTTTGTTTTACCCTCCAAGACTATTATAATCCTTCAGATAATTTTACTCCTCTTTTGATAACAACAGCAGTCAAAATACAGTGTCTCGCTTAGACGTGTGTTGCAAGAGTTCACTAGAACTGCAACAGAAATGGAATTGCTTCTCTTGCATCCAAAGCACAAAAAATTCAGGCACACTTTAGGTCTGAATTAGATGACAGATTCAAATTGCTTACCTTGAACAAAGTTAGCATAGGCCTCACGGACAGCAGCAGTACAAGGTGGCTCTGATGGTTCTGTAAACAGACACATGTAAAAATCAGAATAGAGAACAGATACGGATGTGGTTTCTGATTAGAATACATGATGTTTTTTAACGTACTGGTTTCTGTTATTTGATGTCTGTCAAACTGCGTTAATATTATTTATGATACTCTGTATAGTTGCCTAAGCCTGCTATACACCATTGCTTGTCTGTATACAGATAACTGACAGTACAAATACAACTGAGAGAGTTAAAGGGAAACCTAAGTCCAGCGACATTGACCGTTTATCCCTTTCAAAATCACCCTTGATTAAAATGCAGCTCAAATTTGCAACATAATTGCACGCGCTGACGACTACGGAGCGACGAAAAGAGAAGTTGAGGTAGACGACATTTATGGAAATGAGCTCGGAATCCCATGGGCGCGAAAGGGCTCATGGGAGAAGCGTGCGTGACGTCATCGGCGATACAGACGATTGTAGCTTGCAGCTGGAGGAGTACCGTGAACAGTTTAGCGCGTTCGTAAGACGACTCTAGAGAGTTCGGACAGCGATATTTCTGACATATCGAGTATTACTTTCCCCACACTAAAATCAAACCATACTAATTTAAACCAAGATATGTAATAATGGGAAAGTATCTCCACACATCGTTCGTAATTCCGCGGAGGGAGTCACTGTGCTTGTAGGCCTACAGACCCCGAACTGGATTGGAGACCTGACACTGAGTGACTCTGCGATCCTTTAGCGTTACGTTTCTAAAGCAGAGTTTTCTTTATCAGTCGCTTAAAATTAATTTTTGGTTCGTGAATGATACGTAAGTCGAGCTTAGCCAGATCTTTTAGGTTGCGAAATCTTCAATATACGGTATATCGGAAAATATTTATTCGCAATTTGACAAATGTATAGCGTCGTCTTTTTTTCGAAGTTGGTGTCGAACTTAGGAAGTCGGGCTTACTCAGATCTACAAAGTGATGAAATCTCCGATATAATGGATATTTGCCCGCTATTTAAAACAATAGTATCGTCTATATTGTTGTAAAGAATGCATTTCATACAAGACCAGCCAAAACTCTCGACGATGTCCGATATGTCCTCTGTTCAGGTCTCGATCGCCAAGTAAAAATGTATTACATGTAAAGAATGTTATTCCTGCACGGCAATCCCCAACTCACGGTGATATCTGATTGGCCCTCTCGACGAAGTTCCGATTGTAGTGTATGAAAGTTCGTGTGGAAATTTAATGAAAAAAATCCTTTACATGTAAAAAATGTATTTCGTGCATGAATAATTCTAATAATGTAAACATACAGTATTCTTGACTATCGGCCACGGATGCTATGAACTAAGAGTCGGACAGAGGTGGTCGGGTGTAAAAAATGTGAAAGAGGCTCCCCACCTAACTATCCAAAATGTTTTTGTGTCGAGTTTGTGTTTGATTCGTTGCAAAAATGTGTTCCTACATTCTTATCCGATTGTTTGTGTTAATGAAATGTTTGTTTCGCTTCGGATATTTGTAGGGAGGTTTGGATTAGTGTGTACGGTAATGTTTTGTTTGTGTGGGGAAAGCTTATGTCCAAAGTCGCCGATATTTATCGGATAAATATCCGTGATTTCGCAGACCCGTCGTGCCGACACCACACAGTGCACGTAAATCTAGTATCGTCTGGTATCGATATCGATATTAGCCTAGGAGTCCCGGTGCAATTGATATTTAGGCCTATTGGGTAAATATAATATCGGCGATTTCTCAGACCCGGCGTGCCGATCGAGACACATCATTCTCGACCGCGGGCCATCCGGGTACTTGCGGATTCTTACGTCATTTTTGCGTCAGCGCCGTTGGAAGTTTGAATTTTTCAACCACCAAAGAAATATTCGAAGTTTCAATATACATAAATGACATAACTTTTAGTTCTGCTTTTTTCCACACAATTTCTGTATCATTCTCTCTTCTGTATCGTCTGATCTCTCATTCACCTCGCTCGTATGCGTTTCACCTACTGACGTCACTCCGCGGTCGAGAATAGGCAAGAAGTCATTCCAGTATCTTGTAATATCAATATTACCAGATATAGTCACGAAATCGCCTATATTTATCGTGTATATAAGAGCGATTTCGCAGATCCGGGCTGTCGAGATGAGAGACGCTTTGTGTAGTTTCGTCTTCGGATTTTAGAGTCCCGAAATCGCCAATATTAACATTATCTGGTTAAAACCGGCGATAGTAGGCTGACTCAGCATGTCAAGATACGAACCGCATTGTGTAGTACCGTCTTGTATCGGTATCAGAGTCCCGAAATCCCTTATAAAACATCCTGAAAGAAGTAGAACATAACTTTGTATCTTTTGAGATTTAAAAACTCGCCCGACTTTCTTTAGCCACTGTCTTCGAAAAAGCTGTTCTGTGGGACGACGATAAAAGCTGACTCCGTTTGTTCTTCCTTGAGTGATTTTTGCACTCAACTGAACAACAGTTAATAATTTTTTATGCTACTGATGAGATTTAAAGAGTCGTAACGTGCAGAACTGCACTCCTGCAGTCATAGACTCCAATGCTTTGGTAAGCGGTCACACACGTTCGTGTATCACCGATGACGTCACGCACGCTTCTCCCATGAGCCCTTTCGCGCCCATGGGATTCCGAGCTCATTTCCATAAATGTCGTCTACTTCAACTTCTCTTTTCGTCGCTCCGTAGTCGTCGGCGCGTGCAATTATGTTGCAAATTTGAGCTGCATTTTATTCAAGGGTGATTTTGGAAGGGATAAACGGTCAATGTCGCTGGACTTAGGTTTCCCTTTAAGCATACTGTTCCATATGACGAACTCTATTATTCCAATGCTTGCATCTACTAGATTGTTACTTTTATGTTCCCACTAGACTGTCTAAGCGTGTCTGTTAATGTATGGGCAATATCATTTTTGTCTGATTTGGGAGACAGAACAGCATTGTAGACCTGTTGAGAAAATAATGAAGCACCACACATACTGATATCTGCATTGTCTTTCACCCTTTGAGTGCTGTAATTTTTCCCATCAAAATTTTAGTGTAACATTTTACCAAGTTTCATAAATTTTTCTGTAATTTGCTTATAATTTTGGACCAAATGGATGCCACGTTTCCCTACTACAATTTTTAATCAAAATTTTGGTGAAAATCTGAAAAAAAAATTCACTGTGGTGTATTTTATATGGGCAATAAAAACTGACTTTGGCACTGAACGGGTTATTGCCATAATAGGGCTGATTCGCGACGATATCAGTGTTCAATCATAATATACTATGCAAAAATAAATATCTAACCAATAGTTTTGACTAGTCACATTCTGAAATTACGATTAAAGTTGCACAAAACAAGATATTTCATGGTGGGAGCAGTCGGAGACATTGCAACTAGCATGCAAATACAGGTAAGACTTAGCGGGAAACTGTTTGTTGGTGTATAAATAGGGTCACTTCATGATATTTCTCTCTGTGACGATTCAGGTTTCAATATGCTTGGCCTAAAATCAACAGTTCATATTAGGCTGCACATGGGTAGACATATCCCTCTTGTGCATTGTTGCTATACGAATAAATTTTTTCCACAAGTGATAATTTCTTAATACCTTGCATACATTTAGTAAACAGGAAACGCACCTCTCGTGGTGAGCACAATAATGCAAGACAACTTTATTGGAATCCATAATAACACACTCTTTAAACCAATTTATTAAAATCTGTGATCTTTACATGATATAGCCACAAAGGCTGTACGGTAACATTAGATTATTTGTATGCAATTATAAAAGTGGTGATTGACTTCAAACAAAGTTGAGCGAGTTGAAAAATCTAATATGCAAAAAAATTGGGTACCTTTTTTTTAAATTTGCACAGGTGAAACCAGTGAAATACTATACGGATAAATGTTTTGTGTCTGTGATACTACCGGTAATTCAGAATATTCAACACAAAAAATCAATATTTAAGTTAAAACTAAATACGCTAACATTTTCATCAGCGTATTATAACTATATGAAACTGCACACAAACACCATGTGGTACTTCACGGTGCGTTATACTAAATCACTGGCATTAACTGTATTACAGTTAGTGATGATTTGAAATCTTGATTCCTACTGGTATGTCGGAATAAAGACGCTGATTAGTATCAGGGAATTTCTTACCTATTCTGACACAGACATGACCGCAGCCATTGGAACAACATTTCTCCTCACCATCACAATCATGATCATAGTCACACAACTCCGCACAGATGCCCACAGAATCACTCTGCACAGCTGGACACGTTCCTGGTTTATCTGTGAATAAATAGAGCAATCATTTAATAGCAACTGGAATATTTCTTGAGCCTACAAATTCAACGTAGAAGATATTCATCATATTGGGCAACAAATAAAAAAAAAGATGACGCTATCACCAAAATAAGGTGAAAGTGCCCTCAAAAACTAACATCATGAAATTTTCTCATCATTTGTACAGAAATTGAACGCCAAGAAACTTACCACATTCAAGAGGTCCCCTTGTCTTTGTTCCTTCCACTTCTTGACCGTCTTTGCTTGCACACCAACAATGACCAGTACTACCCCAGCACTGTTTCTTCTGATAGTAGCCATCGTCAGTACAACGCGGTTTGAAAGCTCCTGAAACAAAGGTATATTACAGGCAAAGAGTTCTGAGAATTTGTTTTCAAAGTTGACAATGGAGTGGATACTGCTATGAAACAAAGAATGTGAGGATTTTACACTTCTTAAAGGGGAAGTTCACCAAGGATGATTTTTACATGTGTGCTAGCTTTGTGTTAACTTATTCTGGAAAAGCCATTTTCACCATGTATAACTTATTTTATTTTATTTTATTAAACCTTGTTTAACGAGGGTAGCCTGGTAAGCTTCAGTAAAGATGCTTATCTTCCCCAGGGCCCTCAAATGAACATACAAACTGATACAAAGCAGAACAACATGAAACATGACAAACAAAGCTAGAACAATACAATGCACAGAAAAAAGTGGCCAGGAGTCACCACCTGCACACAGGAGGAAAAAAAATGCACAATCACACTAGATAACAAAAACAAATTTAACAAGAAAACTAAAACTTACAAACACAAAAAATTATACCCAATAAGCTTTCAGGTAGGCAGTTTTAAAACTGCTTAATGAGTTACTAGATCTTATATTTAAATCGACATTATTCCACTGATTGGCACTATTTACAGTAAAGCCTTTTCGATAAAAATCCTTATTTGTTGCAGGAACCACTAACAATTTTTGCATCTTGGATCTTGTAACTCTTTTATGATCAATTTCGGTAAAAAACTTGTCATATATTGCGGTGCAAGATTATTTAAACATTTAAAAACCATACAAACATTCTTATAAACTATTCTATCTGGTAATGGCATTATATGCATTGTTTTAAAAAAATGCTCGGTCGAAGCATTATACCTTGCATCACACATCACTCTGATAGCACGTTTCTGAATCTTATGCAACCTTTTCATAAACGGTGATGCTCACCCATAAATGACAACAGTAATCCAAGTGTGGTAAAATATAGCTATTATAAAAAAGTTTTCTTATATTCATAGGTAAAAACTGTCTTATTCTCTTGAGCAAAGCAATATTACTATTTACTTTTTTAAAAATCTTGTCACAGTGCTGCTTCCATGACAGATTTTCATCGACAAGCGTACCAAGAATCTTTTCACAGTGTACTGCTTGCAATTCCGTTTCACCAAGATTACAGTCTAAAGTTTGTTTATTCAAATGTCTACGTCTTTGTTGCGTTGTTACAATCATTGTCTTTGTCTTGTCACAATTAATGGCCATTCTATTATTCTTACACCAATTATGAACATTATTTAAGTCAGAGTTCAAAGTTGTCTCAATTTCTTGAATACATTTTGCACTGGTAGTTATGGTTGAATCATCTGCGTACATGTCAATGTTATTATCAATATAAAGTGGCAAATCATTTATGTAAATGATGAAAAATAAAGGCCCAAGTATACTACCTTGGGGAACGCCAGTCAAAATATGTTGCTTTGTAGAGTAAAAATTTCTAAATTGAACCAATTGCATGCGATTTTGTAGGTAAGATTTAAACCACCGAAGAGATTTACCATCACACCTGTAAATTGATAATTTTTCTAACAATACACTATGATCAACCAGATCAAAAGCTTTCTTAAGATCCAAAAACACTACTCCATTAATATTTCCATTATCCATAGCTTTTAGCCACAAGTTGCTAAGTTTAATCAAGGCTGTAACTCGCTCTATCTTTCACAAAAATGGATAAAAATAGTGCCAGAAGTTGCATTTTAGGGCTTCATCAACTCCATCTATTTTGAATCAATGGAATAAATGACCACAAAGCTAGCACATATGTTGAAATCATCCTTGGTGAACTTCCCCTTTAATGGCTGAACTTGGGATAGTCAAGATTTATTGACAGATTGATTAGTTGATGATGTCAACTGTACTTGTTCTCAACACAGTTAAACATAGTTGTTTACAGTGCACAAAACAATTTATAACTTTTTGTTAGCGTACTGAGACCCCTAATTTTACAGACTTCAGACAACTTTGATCTTGTGCACATAACTCTATTCTTGGAGGGGGTTGAGTGTGACTCTCTGAGTCGACATCCTCTGTTAAAAGGGAAAGCATAGTCCTTGCATGATGATAAATAAAATTTCCATGTTGTCATGATAGTGACATTATGTTTATTACCAGGTACAAAATGCAAACATTCCTTTATAACTAAATTGACTTTATGGTAGGAAACACCTCAAACTTTCTGTAAAGAAATTTTGAGCCATTCCCTTTTGAATCAACAATGAGTATCAGGGGTCACAGTGCAAAATTTGGTACCAGAGAAATAAATTATTCAATATTTACGGACACTTGATACATTCAACATGGCTGACATTCCTGTGTGGACTTCATGGGGAAAAATGAAACTTTCAAAATTCACAAAAATAAGCCCATGAAAACTTTATTTATCCAACAAATGGTAAACAAAAAAATATTGTAAAAGATTAAGAGTCCGAATATTGACCTCTGAGGCGCATTCTACCTTAACACAATGTATTCACAACTTGGTTGACAATGAAACTATGTGATCATAACCTTGTGGATTGCCGGTGAAACAAACACCTTCTGCAAGTAACTTGACTAACAGGGAAATGTGTTTTTACGTGTAAGGTGGCTGACAGTGAAACCATTGAGCTATAAATGTATTGATAGTGAACTAATCTATTCACAGCTTGATAAATTTGTAAATCAACAGCAAATTGTGTGAATTATTGTCTCACCAATTAATCGTCCCCTGCTCTTGACTTCCTTCAGTTCTTTATGGCAAGGTGGTAACTCCTCTTCAGGTTGGGCTGTATATGGGAAAAAGTCAGGAAGACAGTTCATAATGGTATGAAGCAACATCATGTGCCCACTATGCTGGCCAGATTAAACAAACAATCAATGACATTTTTTGCTGGTAAAACAAATGATTAATACGCCTGTAAAGGTGTGTATGTGTGGGTAAATTGAGTTATGTTAGTTTTGAATTACAGCTATACATCGTATTTAAATAATTGGAAGAGATGAGTTAAAGAATTCTATGACATACATGGTACATGCATTTGTAAATGATTTCATGATCCAAGATTTATTTTCAGTAAAATTCTTTGCTATGTAATCCTACAGATGTCAAGGTCTGTGTTTTGAAACATCTGCCACAGTGCACCAACTTCAACTGCTTTCTAATTTGGGGGTTGTGTTTCTCAATATAATTTGTCTGGCTTTTAAGGGTCAGTAACTTTAAGCTTTGATGATTTTTCACTATTTTTGTTGTACTTAGTGTCTACTACATCTTGTTGTTCTATTCCCCAAAGTAAGTTGAGATACACAGCACTCAGCTTGTCAACTCAGCCTGTACATGCGTGGACTGCATCGTTATTGTTGACATGTGAACTCATGTCTGGACCAGAATTCAAATAGCATTACATTTTACATGTATAGATGCTGTGTTGACAATCTAAATTATTGGTGTTTTCAACATGGGCTGGAGAGTACAACAAGAAATTGTACTTGACATCAAAAACAAAAACTGTGAAAAAATCATCAAAAGAATAGCTCTGATGATAACTGATGATTGGTACATCTCATACACCTAAGTACGGATGTCAGTAATGTTTCCCTGACCTAGCTTTATTTTTTCAATTCAATTCAATAGAACTTTATTTATCCCAAACACGGGCAATTAAAAAGGCGTGGCTCAAATACAACATCAAAAATATATAATACAAATTTACAAAATGGAGGAGACGCAGGACTATACAAAAAAACAGTTTAGGAATCATTTAAAAGCCGCACAGCGGTTGGAATGAATGACAACTTGCGCCGGTTTGACCTGCAAGCCGGGTATCTAAAACGCCGACCAGAGGGAAGTGTGTCGAACTCTGCTGATAAAATATGATCACTAGACAAAAGAATTGAGCGGGCTTTCCTGAGTACTTGCTGATTATAAAACGTAGAAAGACTTCTCTGGGGTATACCAATTAGTTTTGAGCTAAGTGAAACAATTCTATCAAGTGAAGTTTTGTTTTTAACAGACAGATTTTGATACCAACAAATGAATGAAAATGAGATAACGCTTTCAATGTAAGATTTATAAAAAAGAGATAAAATTTGTCTATCAACCATGAATGAACGCAGTTTCCTTAAAAAGTACAATCTTTGCTGCCCCTTCTTCAGTATAGCATCGGTGTTATGATCCCATTTCAATTTGTTGGTCAAATATTGAACCAAGGTATGTATACTTCGAAACAATCTCGACTTCTTGATCGTGAACAATGGACGTAGGAGGGTTGCGTTCTTGCCTCCTAAAATCAATTATCATTTCCTTAGTTTTCTTAACATTTAAGTTTAGATACGAATTATCACACCACTCAACAAACTCACTAAGAGCGGGACCATGATGACTTCTGATCCCTGTAGAAGTGTAAGCAGAGCACTATCGTCAGCAAACTTAACAAGATGGCTACCTTCATGTGTACTTCTACAATCGTCAGTATAAAGGATGTACAACAGAGGAGACAGAACGCAACCCTGAGGAGAACCTGTATTTGTTTGAATGATACTTGACAAAATACCATTGACAAACACCCTTTGTGATCTATTTGTAAGAAAGTCATAATCCAAAGTACAAGTTGATTGCTAAAATTAAATTTTAAGAGTTTTTCTGCAAGGATGTGGCGTTGGATTGTGTTGAAAGCACTGGAGAAATCTGCGAAAAGGATTCTTGCATGAGCACCTGTTTTTTCTAAGTGTTTGTACAGTGTATTGAGAATGAAAAGCTTAGCATCTTCAACACCTTTTCCCGGTCGATATGCAAATTGTAGGGGGTCTAGTTTGTTGCCAACCTTTGTCAGAATAATGGACTTAATTATTTTCTCAAATGTTTTCATTACCAGGGAAGTACAGCTTTCGAAAATCATTGGGTTTTTTATGGTTAGCTTTCTTTGGGACTGGTACTACTATAGAATTTTTCCATATGGCAGGAATACTAACTGTATCAAGAGAAACTTGGAAAAGGTGTTGTAAGACTATAAGCTGATCAGCACAGAACTTCAGGGTGCGACCACAAATACAATCAGGACCTGGACTTTTGTACACATTTAATGATTTTAAAGTTTTAGCTACTTTCTCTGTCTCAATAGACATCCCTAACTCAGGAGATAATGACTGTTTTAGATTTGAGATTTGAGATGAGAAATCCTCTGTTTCAAAACGAGTGAAAAATGTGTTCAGGACCTTTGGCAGCGCCGCTGAGTCTAAGTTATTTAGTGTAACTTTTGACTCTGAAGGAGTAACCTTATTTACTGCTGCCATATGCTTGATACCTTGCCAAGTAGATCGAAAGTTACCAGAAAGAAACTTTGATTGAATTTTATTTTTATAATCTAACTTTGCCTGCCTAATCGCTCTCTTGACCTCTTTGTTTATCAACTGCTTCTCGCCTGATGTACCCTGAAAAAAGATTCTCTTCTTCTGGTTGAGAATAGACTTTAATTTTTTGGTCACCCATGGCTTGTTATTGGGGAAAATTTTAACAGTTTTCGTAGGAATAACAGAATCCGCACAAAATGAAATATAGGAAGAAATGACATCGACAAGTTGATTAAAATCGATACAAGAATGATAAAACATCTCCCAGTCAGTACATTCGAAACACGCCTGTAAGCTAGAAATACTGTCTACTGACCAGTTCTTCACAGCTTTTGTTACTCTACGAATCCGCTTAATGACTGGTTTATAGATAGGGGCAAGCATTACAACATTATGATCTGAAGATCCAAGAGAGGGCAACGCAAAAGATTTGTATGCGTCAGGAACTGTACCATAACATCTATCAAGTATTTTATCAAAACGAGTAGGACACGAAACATATTGGTGGATATTTTTTGCACTCTTGCTAAAGTCACAATGATTGAAGTCACCAAGTACAAACTTCGGAGCATCCGGGGCAAGTGATTCCAATTTCTGTAAATTATTTGATATGTGTTCAGCTGCTGTAGAAACATTCGCTCGTGGGTGTACGTAGACTAAAGTGAAAAACAATTGAGAAAATTCTCTGGGAATGTAGAACGGACGAAGAGAAATAGACAATAGCTCAATATCAGGTGTGCACATTCCATCACGGACAGTCACGGTTTTACACCATCGCTCATTTACATAAAAAACACACTCTGCCGCCATGATCTTTTCCTGTCTTCTCTTTCCAAACGGATTGGTGTACCAAAACCATCAACAAATAAATCTTGATCACAAACCTGTTCATCCAACCAAGTTTCCCTGAAAGCAAGCAGACATGAATTTTTATATTCATTCATGTAGTTTACATTAGCTTGCAGTTCATCGACCTTTGCACGTAAAGAACGAACGTTTGCTAGAAGAACAGTTGGTAATGGCAGTCTGGATTTTCGCTGTCTCAGTTTTTGTCTTACACCACCCTTCCTACCTCTTTTCCTTCGCTTGTGAGTTCCTGCAGTAAAATTGTCGTTCTCGTCTGAGTGTATCGTTGTACGTAAAATATCAACTGGAAAGTTAGCATTCAAAACATTAGCAGACACCTGTTGGTCACGCAAGCTCAGCAAGATTTCCCGGCTGTAAACAAAGGGAAATGGACCATGACCATGGCTGTTCTGTGTCTTCACTCCGCCACATCGATGAAAGTGTACCAACAGAGCCAGGAACACCAAAAATACACAGAACGAGTTGCCGTCCATTCTCCAACCATTCATGATGAAAATACGTATGAAAATGAGGGAAAAATATCACTCACAAGGACGAAAATCCAACAAAAAAACGTAGAGATAGAGCCACAGTGTCGCCGCTAGTGCAGCGCCAACATTCACATTCATTTAGTGATGGCAATTAAGACTGCCTAACTCACCTCTGATACAGGAGTGGCCGCAGCCATTAGAGCAACACTTCTCATCTCCTGGGCAGTCATGATCATAGGTACAGAGTTCAGCACAGCTACCATAAGATCCGGCGGGCTCTACCGCGGGACAAGTTCCCGGTTTGTCTTCAAATGATCAAAAAAGTTATTGAGATCATGTCAGTGCTTTGTGGATGTTTGTGAGCACCGCAATAAAAAACACAACCACACCTTCTAAAAGCTAAAATATTATGTAGACTGTGGCATGCAAAACGATGTAAGGAAGATGCAATGTTTACTTTGTAGAAATTATCCATCTTCAGTCCTACTGCTGTCAGTTGACTGATATATTACCATGGATGAAATTAAAAGACCTAATTAACTTGAACTTCTCCTCAGGGAAACTTTCCAGTCATTCTCTTTCAAAATCAACGACGCAAACTGAGGGTCACAATGCAAAGTTTGGTACTATGGAAACAAATAACCACAAATTTACTGAAAATTCGAAAAGGCTGCCATCCCTTGGTTAATTCTATTTGGTTTAATGAAATTTTTGATTTTCACAAAAGTAACCCCTTGAAATATTTGTTTATTCCATGAGTTTCAAAATATGCCGGACAAAAAGTATGGTGAAAGTTTAAGAGTCTGAATATCCGTTCTGAGGTATATGCAACCTTAAACAAGCGACCTAGTGGCAGATATAGCTCCACTGCTGGGCTGGTTTGTCAATGAAAAGAATATTGGTGAACGTTGGACATTTCCTTTGACAGAAACCAGCAAATTTTCCCAAAAATCATAAATATGAATAATTTCAACAATCTCAGTCAGGTCATCCTTACAAACCTGTAATACAAAAGCAATCAGACTAGGACATACTATAAAATGTGATGTTTTTTATGAATTTTTTGACCAAAAGTGACAAACATTGTCCCAAGAATACAGCTTTACAGATTTTTTCACAATTTGAACAAAACTGATATGATAGTTCATGTATGGGAAATGCGATTGATCCAATATTGAAAGTTAAAAGGACTAATTGAAAAATGACTTCTGCAGTTGCTTACTGATCAAGTTCACTTGTACAGCATACTTCAACTAAACCTACCACAGACAAGGTTGTCTCCAGTTCTAACATTGGTACGAGTTCCTTCCACTTCTTCACCGTCTTTGTTTGTACACCAACAATAACCAATGCTTTTGTGACACTGCTTTTTGTCATAGTACCCATCATCTCTACAAGTCGGCTTGAAGGCTCCTACAACAACATAACAACATTATCACGCATTTGAAACATATTCTCTCTATGTCCTGAGGTTTCATATGGCCACAGAACTTTTCAAAACGCCTTCTGTATTATCATATCTTGTATTAGATTACACCTGTTTTATAAGCAATGATTGTTGTTGTTCTTGAATATTGCATCTCCTTTATTTTGTACACTGAAATCTGTCTCTGCACAGGTTTTACTAAAATAAAAATAAAAGTAAGTAAAATAACAATTTAAAGAGAAATTATTATTAATATAGCACAGACCGCCAACAATCTACGTTACAACTTTTGAGTTGAAAAATGTTACACAGAAACCTCCCCTTTCCGCTGTAATTTTTGATGAAAATGGTCTGTCTACAACAATGAGCACAATAGTGTCATGCCTAATACATTTCTTCTGCATGAAAAGTCCTGAAAGCAGAACCAAGTC
Source organism: Ptychodera flava (assembly GCF_041260155.1). Lineage (NCBI taxonomy): Eukaryota > Metazoa > Hemichordata > Enteropneusta > Ptychoderidae > Ptychodera > Ptychodera flava. Next base: position 32,424,012 of record NC_091933.1, read on the forward strand.
GAGTGTTCACAGAAAATGTTCATGGAATTTCACTGTTTATTACAAGTCTCGATGTGAGTGCAAATCAGTGCATTGATTTGAATAGGATCATCTGAGAAGTAGGCGGGCCAGAGAACCAAGTACTGACTGGTTTCCATGGTTACCCGGTCCAGTGAAGGTGTTTGACGTTTTCGATGTCAACGTAGATGCTTAATGCTAGAAGAAGAATATCCATACACTGCAGCAGGAGACAATTTGCCCTCCTGGCATCAGGCACATTGTTACCTGCTCTCGGGTACATAAACCCATGTATTCAGGATAATATATAATCTTAAACGTGTGAAAGTAAAACTGTCGTGGTAAACCATGGACTGGACAAGTGAAACCAGGAGTTCACAACTTTATGTAATATATTTATACAGAGAATACAATCGCTATGTCTACTCTAAATCAGCACCTACAACTGACAGCAAGTTGCCATGAGTGACAAGTATGTTGCACAGTTAGGTGACATTGCCATGTAACTCACCTAGCAAAGGTCCCTGCCTATCAGCATCACGGAGTTCCTTGTGGCAGGGTGGCAAGTCCACTTCAGCTGGTACTGTGAATAGCAAAATGGCAGAATTGTATAGTTTGTCAGTCTAGATAAAGAGGAATCAAACCTATCGTTGAAGATTTTCAAGACAATGCATCTCCGAGAATTCTTTCATATTCTGAGATTTTTCAAGTACATTTCTTGCCTATTATTTATCAAAATTATCCGTAAATACATGATTCATTTATCATTTCTGTTCTATCTTTGTGCTCTACATTACACAGTGACAAGGCTACTTTACGTTACTCTCACTGACTTCTGCCAGACCCAGTAAAGAGTACACACGATTTCCATTTTGTGACTGAATTTATATTGACATCATTTTGACTTGGAGCAACGACAGCAGGACTGAACCTCACCTCTGATACATGAGTGGCCGCAGCCATTAGAGCAACACTTCTCATCCCCTGGGCAGTCATGATCATAAGTACAGAGTTCAGCACAGCTACCAAAATATCCGGGCTCTACCGCAGGACAAGTTCCCGGTTTGTCTGCAACAAAATAATACAATAAAATCACGATGATACTAATACTTTACAAGTGAGAGTCTTTACAGATACGTATTTGCACCATGGATTTTTTACATCCATGATGACACTGAGACGGAGCAGATACCACACAGCACATTGATTGTCACCATGTTGTGTTTAACAATGGGATCTCTTTGGGTTATGACTCTTTTCCCACAGGTCTTGTAATTTCTGTACTCTCAATGTTTGTCTGACAAAGAGAATCAGAATAACACAAAAATATTTCCTACAAATCAACATCTTATAGAACGCAAAGTCACATAGTGACACACAGATTGTTATGTGTTACATGTACCCCTTGTTACAATACACCTACCACAGTCAAGTGTGTCGCCATATCTAACATTGGTACGCGTCCCTGCCACTTCTTCACCATCTTTGCTTGAACACCAACAATAACCAATGCTATGATAACACTGCTTCTTATGATAATAACCATCACCTGCACAGGTTGGTGTGAACGATCCTGCATCGAAATGAGAAATATATCGCCCCCAAATGGTCATTAAAAATTATGTACAACTGACTCTGGCCTAGAAGGCAGGACATCTCCATGGGGACAGTTTTTGATGGCTTTAGCACAGATATTGATTTTTATAGAAGAAATCTTGTTTTATGTAATTTCCATCAACCTACATGTGTTAAAGATTTAGCAATCTGATCTGTATAACTGAATCCCTTTACTGTAAACCATGAGAACAAATTTGGGGAGAATACGAGACTGCATACAGAATGGCGCTAATACTTGTACAAACCTGAATACACTGGCTAAAGAGCCAATAGCTTTCACCTTGATGATTCATTGCCAACAAAATGACCGATATATGAATATCTCAGTTGCTATATACCGTACACATCTCTGAAAGTCAGTCCGTGATTGAAAGACAACAGTGCGCATAGGTAATAGAGTTCCTTTTAAAAATTGTTGTGCCATTAGCACCATACATATCTGCATTGTATGGAAACTGTTGCCTTACCTGGTGGAGAACCACGTCTTTGTACTTCTTGGAGTTCTTTCTGGCAATCAGGTAAATCTAAGAGACAAAAAGTGGAGTAAGACCTAAAAAGCATCACATACCGTCAACTCTACAGCCAGGAATATAATCTTACATTATTTGTAAATTGTTCTATACTATCCTGATACACAACTTATATTTTTTCCCCATATCACAGATTTCACTCGATCATGTCAAGTCAATCAAAAGCACAATGGACATATTGGCTCACTGAGTTTAATGTTGATGGCTAAGGTAACCACTTAGTTTTTTGTTGTGGATAAATAAAATCTTTCACTTTTGAGAGTCACCGTCAGTAAAACACTGCAGCTATAACTCTGGACACCAAATTGCCTTAGCCCTTGACATTGAATAGTGTAATTAAACGAGCACAAACCTCCTTCATCTTTTCTGTTGTCTCCTCCTCCTCCTCCTCCAAGATCAAACGGAGGAAGACAGATGTGACCACACCCATTTGAGCAGCACTTCTCTTCTGCGATGCAGTCATCGTCTGATGAACAGAACTCTATGCAAACTCCACTCACACCTGGTTCCACAGCTGGGCAGCTGCCGGGCTTCTCTGTAACAGAGTGGATAAAGACTGTGGAGTCATACAGTAGGTTTATGACAACCAAAGTGTATCTGGGGACCACTTGTATGCTCTCATGTGTACCACATTTGAGGAGGAATAGACAGACATGAGTCTGCAGAATGTAGGTCACAGTATTAATTTACTTAGATTCAGTTATTGGCATTGTTTGTCAGGATTCATTGGATCAACAATCTGCTGGAGTGTACATTATGTCAAGATGTTACTAAATCTGCGATATGCCATTTACAAACAATATCAATGAACCAGACATATTGACAAAAGCAGTGTAAATATTCAAATTGAGTCCACCGGGTGTGAAAGATGTGATGAATACTGCGATGGAAAAAGTTACCCTTCACTGTGTAAATAATCATGTACAGTAATATGCACACAGTGACCATACATTGCTTCATTTGCGTTGTACACAAGGCACCACCTTGACAGATGCAAGTAAGTCAAGCACGTACAATTATTAAAACATGCATTGAAAGCCATACCTTTCTTGGCTGGTGATACACAGGTATGTCCGCAGCCGTTGGAACAACACTTGTCAGTGCCTGGACAATCTCCATCGTGGGTGCAGAACTCAAAACAGGTGCCAAAGGCTCCTTTTTCAACAGCAGGACATTCTCCTGACTTGATAATGACTGTAAAGGTACAAAGACAAATAAAGGCCTTTATAGTTCTTGGCATACAGCAATTTACTTGTAAAGTGTTGAGGCAGCTTGTAGACAATTTTCACAGAATACCACGTTTTAAGAAGGATAAATTTCAAAGTTAGGAAGAAATGAAAAGATTATACATTCTTCACTTGAAACACAATCAATATGAGCCTACAAGCCATAACACCATGTTAGAGTAAAAACAAGAGTGCCACAATTACCTGACACTTGAGGGCGTATGCATGTATGTCCACAACCATTGGAGCAGCATTTTTCATCACCCTCGCAGTCAAAATCATTGTTACAGTCTTCCACACAGATACCGCCAACTCCAAGCCCAACAGCGGGACATCTGCCTTCTTTCTCTGTAACATAATAAAATGCAATAATAATATTGAAAACCACTGAAACAAGTAAGCAAGAAATAATCAAAATATATGACCTGAAATGAATGTAATCAATTTTCGTAATTAGTGCTTGTTGTACTTGGGCCTCAGCCCAAGTACATTTGTTTTCATTCCGTGGGAAAAAACTGTAAGGTATGACCATTTCTGGCTGAGACCAGGGAGGGCAAAATGTCTTGGCTTCATCTTTCTTGGCATAATAAATGGCGTAATGATGTTAACAGAATGGAAGTGCTGCTCTCAGCCAGTCTTGAATAAGTGAGATGTGAATATTAATGCTTCTCTATCTGAGTTTTTGCCACAAAATCTTCTGAATATAATCAAAATGTGCACCGAAATGCAACAATTAATGCACCCTCCGTTTCCTAGTCATTGGCACGACCCTTGCTACACCCACTGGACGAGCCAAAGTGGGAGGGGTAATTTCAGTTTGGTCGAACAAGAGGGCTCGAGACCAGAATTTAACATTTAAACTTGAAACATGTTTAATCGCTGACAAGATGTGGACTAGTGTTAATCAGAGTAAAATTGTGAAAAGGAAAGGTTTTATATCCCGGACACAATGAAAACCATTACGACTGGAAACTGTACCCCCAGTTGAGAATAGTAATGCTCACAGTGATGGAGAACACTTATCCTTGAGCTGAGAAAACCAGACCATCATTTCGAAATAGAGCTGCAGATTCGAGAAGCTCGTTCAAAATAGCTAGGTACACCCCATAAAGGGGTGGTTTCGAGTTTTGAGGGCAAATTTCGCCTCCTTCATATAGAAATCGTACGTTTGTTTTTCCAGGAGAACACACCATTTGACACAAAATTTGCATGTAAAGGGGTCGCCAGTAAGCACGTGGTCAAATCTGGCATAAGAAACAATATGAAATGTTGAGTAAAGCCAGTCCAAAATAAACTGATTTGAACTTTTGTGTTTTGTAATTTATACCACTGCAGTAACATTACCTTTTTTTGACAACATCACACAATGTAATACGTTTTGAAACTGAATACTCCAACGTATTCTGTGTCTCCTTTGCTAAAAAATACGGTATGCCGATTACCATGTAAGGAGATGATGACGTCAAGACAGATTTGTAGTGCGTTTGGTCCTGGATGGTGCACGAAGTTTTGTCAAGGTAGCTTGTGTATTTATTTCCTAAATGGGAGAGATTAGGGTCGATCTAAACGAAGGCCGAAGAATGTTATGATACCCTAAGCGAGCTGAACTCTAACGCGAATGGTTGGATAATTTGGAGGATGTCTAGAGTATTGAATTTCAACTGCGTCACAAGTTTGCGAAATGAGTATTCCGTCGAACGGTCAACGAACGATATTTTAGAAATCTGGAGACATGGCACATCGCATTTTTATTTTAGTATTTTATATTTTACAAAAGATTTAAGAAGCAATGATTTTGTCGAAAATTCTGAAAAAAATATAGGAAGATTTGATCGCGAACACATTTTCACTTGGGGTCAACTACTGTAGCCCTGCGTACGATGCTGTGTGTTCCACTACAGCTAATCGCCCCGCTCACCGCAGCCCTGCAAAGACCCGTACGTAGGGTCGGTGACTTCAAATCCATTTTGGGACTTGACGTAAAAACTTAAAAAAGCCAAATTACTGCCGAAATTCAGCGTTCTTGGGCCCAAGTCGTATCCCAGCCTACCTCAGCTACTCGATCGCTTCCAAAAATGACAGTCTTTTATTCACTTCTCGTAAATAACCGTCGATGTCGGCAACTCTCTCGCTAGCCCTGCGGCCCTGCGTACGATGCTGTGTGTTAGCTGTAGCACATAGCATCGTACGCGCGCGGGGCTAGGGGTCAACATGGGGTCGCAGCCATGTTGCCTCAAAACTTATTTCTGTCTGCACTCAAAACTCAAAAATGTCGGATATGAACCTGAAAAATCGATGCAATTTTGTCAAACTTCGGCGAAATTTCAGCCTATAGACAAAATTTCATCCAGGTAAGGTAAATTTACTGAAATTTGATCGACAAATAATCCTGAGCTTGAACGTGACAGCTCGCCTTCCTTCTCCGGGAAGTCAAGTATCCAGCTGCCCATACACAGTTGCCCATATGGCCAGGTTTATGAGATTGCTTTCAAGCGACGGCGGCAGACCGTACGGTGCTCTGGATATGAACCTACCGCCGGTGTAGCTGTAATAACTGTTGCATTGTTTTTAGTGCCCAAGGACGAAGTCCTGGGGGAGTTATAGGTTTGGTCATGTCAGTCCGTCCGTCCGTCCGTTCACGCAGATATCTCAGACATGCCCTGGTCAATTTCTTTCAAACTTTGCACAAGAATAGTACCTAACCCCATACAGATGCACGTCGATTTGTTTCACAATGCGATCAAATTTGGCCGTGTTAGAGGACTTTTTAGTTTACACCTCCATAGACTCCCATGTATAAGGCAGTTCTCCATAGACTCCCATGTATAAGGCCAAAAAAAATAAAAATTTAGTTTCTCATCGTATTCATATTGCCTAAAGGATGCAGTGACACAGTTTTTTGTCCCCTCGGATAAAGTCCAGGGGGCTTATAGATTGGGTCATATCCGTCCGTGAGTCCATCAGTGAGTCCATCGGTTCACACAGATATCTCAGACATTTTGACAAAATATCATGTGACCTTGGCGACCTTTGACCTCAAATATACATATTTGTCCATAACTCGGTAACCACAAGTGCTAAACCTTTCATATTTGGTATGATGGGACACCTTATGACGCCACATATTGTACTGCATTAATTATGCGCATATCTAATTTTGAGCGAGCCAATAGAGCTAGAGGTCTGATTTTTGGTATATAGGGATAAGTTAACAATATAATTTGTTTGACAAAACGTCACCTGACCTCAATGACCTTTGACCTCAAATATACATATTTGTCCACAACTCAGTAACCACAAGTGCTACATCCTTCATATTTGATATGATCATAGACCCTAAAAACGGACTCCGTTTTTAGGGTCTATGGTATGATAAGTCACCTTATGACACCACATATTGTACCTCATTAATTATGTGCATATCTAATTTTGAGCGAGCCAATAGAGCTAGAGGTCTGATTTTTGGTATATAGGAATAACTTAGCAATACAATTATTATGACAAAAGGTCACGTGACCTCAATGACCTTTGACCTCAAATATATATATATATTTGTCCACAACTCAGTAACCACAAGTGCTACACCCTTCAAATTTGGTATGATGGGACACCTTAATGACACCACATATTGTACCTCATTAATTATGTGCATATCTAATTCTGAGCAAGCCAATAGAGCTGGATGTCCGATTTTTGGTATATAGGGATAACTATAGGGTAGAAATCTAAATATGCCCATCTAAATATTAGACATCTACCATCGAGAACAAAAGAAATTTGCTGTAATTTGAATATTTAAGGAGTTTAAGCAATTTCCACTATAAATAAAGAACCCCTGCCTCAAACTCCACAAAAGTTGCTAGACATATTTTGCCGTTGTCATGCCATTGCTTCGTTTAATAACCAGTTACTCAAATGCCTAATTGACAGGAGGAAATTCAAGACCATATTTGAATAGTAGTATATATTGTCCTCAAAATTACTCTATCACGGCCCAAGTACTCATTGCCTTCAGCAATACTGCCTTGTTTGATATGTAATTGTTCCTTCAACTGTTCAGTATTTTGTAGAATAATTAAAGTAACACCGAAGTGTTCATTCTATGAATACTGTGTTCACTGTCATTGCCTGTGTTTCCTCATCCACTCTCAAATTCGTAAAATTACTAATTTTTTAGATGATTTACTAATTTTTTTCATTGTTGATTGGTAAATATACGAATGCAAGGAAGCAGCTAGTTGATTGAGAGCTGAAGGCCCTCAAACCTCAAAATAGTTCTGTCTAAGCACATGTTGTACTTAATTTGAATTTGATTGAATGATATTCCGTATTGGAACGGTTAAGTTTACTTAATAAATTTCAAAATTTACGAAAAGTTTCAATACCCGATTCGTAAATTTACTAAAAAATTTCAGAAGCCAGAGGAAACACAGATTGCCCTTCATCAGTATCTCCTGTCCTTTGAAAGAACATTAATGATAAGTCAGAACAGAGCATGTAGGAAATTTGGATTATGACATTGTCTTTCCTCTTCACAGTGTGGCATGTGTGTGGCAAAATACAAGGCAAGATTCAAGATCACAGACAGCATTTTGCATTAATTTCCAGTGACCTAGGGGCATCATCAGGGTTACGCGCAACCCTTCTGCTGCGAATTTAATATGTCATCATCATCAGGTCAAGTTGGCTAATACTAGTTATAAGTATAATATCTCCCATATCTTGCATTCTGACAAAGGCTTGAATGTTTTGAGGCCTTGGAACATGTATATGTAGTAAACATGATTTTTACTCACTTATACTTAAACAATTACATACCATGCCAAATAGGTGAAAATATGGATAGGTTTTGGCTCAATACCACTTTAATACTAACTTATAAGATGAGGAGTTGACAGGCCTGGCTGGATAAGGGTTAAGGATAGTACATACAGCTAGATACTCCCAGCAAAACCTTTATAAACCTTTTAAGTTTAATCCAAATAGATTGTGACCACTAATCCACTAAATTCCAAGATGTTACACAAGAACAAGCATTCAAGCTTGCAAGAGATTCTTAACCTTAAAGGTACGGCAAGAGATTTTGATATCTACTTCTGTTTTTCAAATACATCTCAATAAAAGTATCAATAGCCTCTGGGGCAGCTTGTCCACCATTATTGCAATCAATCATTGCTACATTCTGCACAGACCTGAATGACTACCCTGACTGAACAGCTGGTCGTCAACCTAATTTTTTTCCTTAGCAAAACTGTCAAAGAAAATGATCAGTTTGAAAAATAATACAATTGTCGGATTAAAACAAATTATCAGTGCTGAAATGAATAAAGAAACATATTAATATACACTCATCCATTTGAACATAATTCAAGCGTAACGGTGGAAGAACTCTGTATATTGAATAAGAAAATACAGTTATCTTAAAAAGTACCTGGCACTTTGACATCGATAGTATGTCGACAAACGTGTCCACATCCATTGGAACAACATTTCTGGTCTCCTTGACAGTCATAATCATCTCTACATTCTTCAACACATGCCCCGATTGAATCTGACTGAACGGCCGGACATGTACCTGGTTTTTCTGAGAAACAAATGGGAAACCTTTATGAGTTCACAGTATCAAAGAGTCAAACTACAGAACTGTAATATTTTATGCACAAAAAGACATAACACTGGGTCAAATACACTCATAGTCAACTACAATTGAAAGCTTTTTTAAGTACTTTATTCAGCTATTTTCAAGGTGTTTATAGGCCAAAATTCCATTTTCTAGGTATCATTTTACAGTACATCATATTGTCTAACATGTTACATATCATTTTCAATATCATGACTGAATGTTTCGTTATTTTCTAAAACTATGGGTGCGTATCAACTCTCCAGGACTTTCCACAACTCATTTTTATTTTGAAGTAATTTCAAATGACTTTCCAGGCTTTAAAATTCACAGACTTTCAAGAATATTCTAGGAGCACACAGACCCTGATGACAAATTGGTGAATTTGAATATTGTTGTGGCAGATGAACAGAAAGTAAATGTAATATACATTGAGTAAGAATACTGGAAGGTATGTGACACTTTTCATGTCTTGAGGAACATGTCAATGACCATCAAAGGAACATCATAGATCTCCTTTACAATATTAACTGCTATGGTGCATTCTTCAAAAAGGATACTACTAAAACCTGACCAGACGGAGGATGTATAAACTAGAGTTGTGCTACTGTGCAAATACCAGCAGGAATATGCACTTCTAAACAGTTGGGCGACGTAAACTAGTCTTCAGTCGCTAACTGTTACCAAGCAAGAGTACATGAAACTTCCTGATCTCTGTCCTTCTTACTTCAGTAATGAACTAAGAGATTTTTAACTATAAATATTATAACAAACCCGATGATAACTTTGAAATGCTGTTGTCGCTACTATATTATTGTTATCAACTAGCATTATTAACCCATCTCTGAATGGGTTTCCTGGTGCTGTTACTCTAAAGAACACAAACATCTTTGTCATAAACTTCTATGAATAATCCTTGATGATGAAATAAACAAGCCTGTTGCGTGACAAACACTTCAGAATAGGCTGTTTTGATTTCAATGGTAAACAACAGGATTTCCAAATGTGCAGAGAGCTTCCATGAGCTTGACAAACTGAATTACTGAGAAAAGATATAGCACAGAAAAGTTGTTTTGATTTCCACGATTTGCTAACACTGTCCTACGATGAAATCTTTTCATTCATGAATTACTATGAAAGAATATCAGCACAGCAGGCTAATCTTAGGGTAACAACTCATTGTAAATGGTGAATATTCAGATAGGAAAAATCATGCACACTATATGTACGTGAAGGCAAATTTAACATTTGTTTCTTTGTTTCTTGCAACAACATCAATGAATGTAGACTTGCATAGCTGTAACGTAACTTTTAGACTTTATTTATCATATATTGACAAGTTGACACACAACAAAATTGTGCTTTCCGCTTGGTTTTGAAAGTCATATGTGCATATAGTGGGACAGGTTATTTATAAAGATCAAATGGAAATGATTAGATTCAAAATACAAGAAAATTATTCTACTTCTGAAATCATAAAGCCATGTACAAAACTTTCCTCCAGTATCACATTTAATTTATATCATACCTGGAACTGCCAATGGTTTCACACATGTATGACCACAGCCATTGGAACAACATTTCTCATCACCAGAGCAATCACCATCAGAACTACACTCCTCCACACAGGTTCCAAAACCATCGTTCCCACGGACAAAAGGACATTCACCTGGTTTCTCAATGTCTTGAAAATAAAATGTATACCGGTAGTCTTTATAATAATGATGTAAGACCAAAGAATTAGCACATTACAATAAATTATATTACCATGCCCTGCCTGTCGCATTTTGATTGGTCGAGCTGAACCACGTGACTGACCACAAATAGACAGTAATGGTCTGTTTATATGCCCTTGAATATGAATAATAAGATTAACAACTCAAAGTATCGTAACTTTGCAGCTCAAACGCAAATCATAATCAATCACAAAATAAAATGGAGCACTTGTGGGCCAAGTTGAGATACTTTTTTCTGAAAATATTTCCAGATTTGCCAATATTTTACCGTGCGCATGACAGTGCGTCGCGTACTGCTCAGTTCTGGGGCCCAGTTGTCGTTCGCTCCGAACATTTTCGCTAATTTTGACGGTTTTCTCCGGTTCGTTGATAATATAATGGAAATAACAGACTCCGCACTGACCATTAACATTTATTTGTGGGCGCGGGCTCGAGGAAAGCCAAATTAATGGGCTCGGCAAGCCTTGCCCGTTAATTTTTGGCTTTCCTCTCGCCCTTGCCCACAAATAAACATTAATGGTCAGCGCGTCGCCCGTTATTTCTATAATATTTAGAAATACTGTCACAGTGATTTTTACGTAATATTACAAAAATTTTTGGACAATATACTAAACAGTTTGAAATCTTGGAAATATACACCAGCTAATGTTGTCAATTATTTTCTTATCACAATGAGCAAAAAGGCCTCTATTTTGTTCATTCAACGCGCGCCCACTTTTTGCCACACATATGTCGAGTGAGCATACAGAGAGTCAAATCAGTCTTCCGCATAATGTTGAAAACTTCGCCGAATTTCCTAGCCGCACAGCTAAATATTCATGAAAGAGTTGCAGATTCCATTTCCTTATATGTTCCTCTTTCCATTACATTTCGGCAATAATTTCATGAAGGAATTCTTAAAATACCGAAGCAATAATACTCTATGCAAAAACAGGTGAAAACAAAGCAAACAGCATTGACAGTTGTAAAATCGTCATTTCATAAAAATAAGATAGAAAATTAAAAAACTAAAACAATAGAGTTATAGTTAACCTTCATGAGAAAAATTATCAGTGTTGACATGAATAAAGACAGATATATACCACACATCCATTTGAACATAATTCAAGCATAACGGTGGAAGATCTCTGTATATTATATAAGAAAATACAGCTATCTTAAAAAGTACCTTGGATATAGATAGCATGTAGACAAACATGTCCACATCCATTGGAACAACATTTCTGGTCCTCTTGACAATCATGATCATTTCTACATTCTTCAACACATGTCCCGAGTGAACCTGACTGAGTAGGCGGACATGTACCTGGTTTTTCTGAGAAACAAATGGAAAACCTTTTTGAGTTCACGGTATCAAAGAGTCAAACTACCGAACTGTAATATTTTATACACAAAAAGACATAACACTGGGTCAATACACTCAAAGTCAACTAAAATTGAAGGCTTTTTCAAGTACTTTTTTCAGCTATTTTCAAGGTGTTTATAGGTCAAAAAATTACATTTTCTAGGTATCATTTTACAGTACATCATATTGTGTAATATTTTACATATCATTTTCATTATCATGACTGAATGTTTCGTTATTTTCGAAAACTATGGGTGCGTATCAACTCTCCAGGACTTTCCACAACTCATTTTTATTTTGAAGTAATTTCAGATGACTTTCCAGGCTGCTTTAAAATTCACAGACTTTCAAGAAAATTCTAGGAGCGCACAGACCCTGATGACAAATTGGTGAATTTGAATATTGTTGTGGCAGATGAACAGAAAGTAAATGTAATATACATTGAGTAAGAATACTGGAAGGTATGTGACACTTTTCATGTCTTGAGGAACATGTCAATGACCATCAAAGGAACATCATAGATCTCCTTTACAATATTAACTGCTATGGTGCATTCTTCAAAAAGGATACTACTAAAACCTGACCAGACGGAGGATGTATAAACTAGAGTTGTGCTACTGCGCAAATACCAGCAGGAATATGGAAAACCACGTACATTACCACTGCATTTCTAAACAGTTGGGCAACGGAAACTAGTCCTTCAGTCGCTAACTGTTACCAAGCAAGAGTACATGACACTTTCTGATCTCTTCAGTAATCAACTATAAATCAACTATAAATATACATGTATAACAAACCCAATGATAACTTTGAAATGCTGTTGTCGCTAACATATTATTTTTATCAACTAGCATTATTCTCGTATCTCTGAATGATCACATTTCCTGGTGTTTTTACTCTAAAGAATGATTCTATAGTTACAAACTTCTAGGAATATTTCTTGATGATGAAATAAACAAGCCTGTCGTGTGACAAAACAAGCACTTCAGAATCGGTTAATTGTTTTGATTTCAATGGTAAACAACAGGATTTCCAAATGTGCAGAGAGCTTCCATGAGCTTGACAAACTGAATTACTGAGAAAAGCTGTACCACAGAAAAGTTGTTTTGATTTCCATGATTTGCTAACACTGTCCTACGATGAAATCTTTTCATTCATGAATTACTATCATGAAAGAATGTCAACACAGCAGGCTAATCTTAGGATAGTAAATGGTGAATATTCAGATAGGAAAAATCATGCACGCTATATGTACGTGAAGGCAAATTTAACATTTGTTTCTTTGTTTCTTGCAACAACATCAATGAATGTAGACTTGCATAGCTGTAACGTAACTTTTAGACTTTATTTATCATATATTGACAAGTTGACACACAACAAAATTGTGCTTTCCGCTTGGTTTTAAAAGTCATATGTGCATATAGTGGGACTATAGGTTATTTATAAAGATCAAATGGAAATGATTATATTCAAAATAAGAGAAAATTATTCTACTTCTCAGGCCTCGAAATTAGCGTTATAACTGCCTCCACAGACCACCAACTTTTCTCTGGAGCTACCAAACTCCATGAAATGGTAGCCAACAGGGACTACCAAAGCCTGGGACCTGAAATTCAGTCAGTACTTGGCATGCCATGTCCGGTCCGTCACTTTGGGACGAGCTAAATGCATTAAAACCCAGTTTGACTTAGAAAGGCCATACTATTACTTTGCTATGCAAATTACAAAGACGATGGGCCATGCGGCGGAGCTTTGCAACAAAGTTTCAATATCTGAACCGACGTACTTGAATGACAGGTAGAGGATATGATGGCAAATGAAAACGCATTTTGTTACATTTTGATCATAATGTATCAATCACAATTACACGGAAATTACGCCTCTTCGTCTACTTTTAGCCCTGCTACAATATGTCTCAGTGCCGAGAAGGTGGTGTTGTTGTCATGACGACTAGCAAAATTTGTATACAACTGAGAGTGAAACAGGTTGTCAATAGGTCCATCAAACTTGTGAGTATCACTATTGTACATTGCACCTGTTTTCTTGGGTATTAAAGGTGTGCAATATTCACATCAAACGACTAGAAAATTCACTTTATGAGCAGAATCTTGAAAAAGAGCCTTTCCTTGTCTAGTTAACGAAAAAAGATATCCCTGAACTAAAATATGCATGGGCTACCAGCCATTGTCACCAGGCTACAAACTTCAGAAAACGGTAGCTTAAGTGGACTACTACAGGCAAAAAAATTAATTCCCAGTCGTGCTTCTGAAATCATAAAGCCTTGAACAAAACTTTCCTCCAGTACCAAATATAATTTATATCATACCTGGAACTGCCAATGGTTTCACACATGTATGACCACAGCCATTGGAACAACATTTCTCATCACCAGAGCAATCACCGTCAGAACTACATTCCTCCACACAGATTCCAAAACCTTGATCACCACTGGCAGCAGGGCATTCACCTAGTTTCTTCACGTCTTGAAAATAAAAAATAGCATAACATTAAGAGCAAATAAATAACCAAACACATTAGCATAATTTACGATATGAAGTATTCAAAATTTACTGAAATGCTTTCAAAGTGTTGAAAAAAGCCTTAATCACTCTACAAAATAGTTTGAGGAAATCCTGAAATTATTGACTAAATTTGGTCTTCAAACAAAAATTTGTACAGTGAATTTTGATATAGTACTTCTTTAGCATACATGTATATAACATAAACATACCTGATACTCCCAATGGTTTTACACATGTATGACCACAGCCATTGGAACAACATTTGTCTTTACCAGAGCAATCACCATCAGAACTACATTCTTCTACACAGATTCCAACACGATCGTTGCCGCGGACAAAAGGACATTCACCAGGTTTCTCAATGTCTTGAAAATAAAATGTATAAAGTCTTTACATATCAATGATGTAAGACCAAAGAAATTAGCATAATTTATGATGAAATATATAGAAATACTGTCACAGTGATTTTTTTTAATATTAAAAAAATTTTTGGTCAATATAATAAACTGTTTGAAAATATACACCAGCTAATGTTGTCAATTATCTTCTTATAAATTTTTCAATCAGTGCTTCTATAGCATACAACATACCTGCTACTTGCAGTGGTCGAACACATGTATGACCACAGCCATTGGAACAGCATTTCTCATCACCAGAGCAATCACTGTCAGAACTACATTCCTCCACACAGATTCCAAAACCATCATTGCCATGGACAACAGGACATTCACCAGGCTTCTCAACATCTTGAAAATAAAACAGTATAAGATATTTCCATATCAATGAAGAAAGACCTAGCATAGTTTACCCTAAAAGCATATATAGTCATTTGTGATATTTTTCACAAATGTTATAAAAAAAATTGGTCAATACACTTCACAGTCTAAAATCTTGATGTTTTGAAAATGTACACCAAATAATGCAGTTGTCAATTATTTTTCTGCTGAACTTCAGTCCTTTGATTTCTTACAACCTACCTGATACTTGCAGTGGTTTCACACATGTATGACCACAGCCATTGGAACAACATTTCTCATCACCAGAGCAATCACCGTCAGAACTACATTCCTCCACACAGATTCCAAAACCTCCGCCACCACTGGCAACAGGACATTCACCAGGCTTCTCCACATCTTGAAATTAAAATATCATAACATAAAGAGCTAATAGATAACCAAACACAGAATAATTTATTATATAATGTATTCAAAATTACTGAAATGCTTTCAAAGTGTTGACAAAAACCTTAGTCATACTCTACAAAATAGTTTGAGGAAATCCTGAAATTATTGACCAAATTTTGTCATCAATTAGACATTTTTACAATGAATTTTGATATAGTACTTCTTTAGCATAAATGTATATTTCATAAACATACCTGATACTCCAAATGGTTTCACACATGTATGACCACAGCCATTGGAACAACATTTGTCTTTACCAGAGCAATCACCATCAGAACTACATTCCTCCACACAGATTCCAACACGATCGTTGCCGCGGACAAAAGGACATTCACCAGGTTTCTCCACCACATCTTGAAAATAAGATACATAACATCTTCACATATCAGTGATGTAAGACAAAAGACATTAGCATAATTTACAATAGAATATTTAGAAATACTGTGAAATTTTCATATTACAAAAATTTAATGTTCAATATACTAAAAAGTTTGATATCTTGACAACTTCTTGAAAATGTACACCAACTAATATTAACAATTTTTTTCCTTGCGAATTTCTTAAACAGTCCTTCCATAGCATACAGCATACCTGATACTTGCACTGGTTTCACACATGTATGACCACAGCCATTGGAACAACATTTCTCATCACCAGAGCAATCACCGTCAGAACTACATTCCTCCACACAGATTCCAAAACCTCCGCCACCACCAGCAACAGGACATTCACCAGGCTTCTCCACATCTTGAAATTAAAATATCATAACATAAAGAGCTAATAGATAACCAAACAAAGCATAATTTATTATATAATGTATTCAAAATTACTGAAATGCTTTCAAAGTGTTGACAAAAGCCTTAATCACTCTACAAAATAGTTTGAGGAAATCCTGAAATTACTGACCAAATTTTGTCATCAATTAGACATTTTTACAATGAATTTTGATATAGTACTTCTTTAGCATACATGTATATTTCATAAACATACCTGATACTCCCAATGGTTTCACACATGTATGACCACAGCCATTGGAACAACATTTGTCTTTACCAGAGCAATCACCGTCAGAACTACATTCCTCCACACAGATTCCAAAACCTCTATCACCACTGGCAACAGGACATTCACCAGGCTTGAACCTCACATCTTGAAAAAAATATAAAATTTTATATATGTCAACAACAAAAGATTAAAGCCATTCACATCATTTATGATAAAATATTCCCAAGTACTAGGAGGCTATCAATATGCTTTTAATCAGAAATCTTAAATCTATACTGAACAGAAATCTTAAAATTATACATGGAATTATAGTTGTTTCAGATTTTTTGATGAATTTCTGATGGGGTCTATTGCTTACAACATACCTGATACTTGCAATGGTTTCACACATGTATGACCACAGCCATTGGAACAACATTTCTCATCACCAGAGCAATCACCGTCAGAACTACATTCCTCCACACAGATTCCAAAACCTCTATCACCACTGGCAACAGGACATTCACCAGGCTTCTCGACATCTAGAAATTAAAATATCATAACATTAAGAGCTAATCGATAACCAAACACAGCATAATTGTATTATATAACGTATTCAAAATTACTGAAATGCTTTCAAAATGTTGAGAAAAGCCTTATAGTCACTCTACAAAATAATTTAGGCAATCCTGAAATTATTGACCAGATTTGGTCTTTAAACAAAAATTTGTACTGTGAATTTTGATATGTTACTTCTTTAGCATACATGTATATAACATAAACATACCTGATACTCCCAATGGTTTCACACATGTATGACCACAGCCATTGGAACAACATTTGTCTTTACCAGAGCAATCACCATCAGAACTACATTCCTCCACACAGATTCCAACACGATCGTTGCCGCGGACAAAAGGACATTCACCAGGTTTCTCCACCACATCTTGAAAATAAGATACATAACATCTTCACATATCAGTGATGTAAGACAAAAGACATTTGAAAAATTTACAATAGAATATTTAGAAATACTGTGAAATTTTCATATTACAAAACTTTAATGTTCAATATACTTAAAGGTTTGATATCTTGACTTCTTGAAAATGTACACCAACTAATACTAACAATTATTTTTCTTGTGAATTTCTTAAACATCCTTCCATAGCATACAGCATACCTGCTACTTTCAGTGGTTTCACACATGTATGACCACAGCCATTGGAACAACATTTCTCATCACCAGAGCAATCACCGTCAGAACTACACTCCTCCAGACAGATTCCAAAACCTCCGCCACCACTAGCAACAGGACACTCACCAGGCTTCTCAACATCTTGAAATTAAAATATCATAACATTAAGAGCTAATCGATAACCAAACACAGAATAATTTACGATACAAAGTATTCAAAATTACTGAAATGCTGTATAAGTGTTGAGTAAACCTTATAGTCACTCTTCACAATATGGTTTGAGGAAATCCTGAAATTATTGGCCAAATTTGGTCTTCAAATACAAATTTTTACAGTGAATTTTGATATGTTACTTCTTTATATCATATATTAATTATATATATTTTATATATTACATAAACGTACCTACGACTCCCAGTGGTTTCACACATGTATGACCACAGCCATTGGAACAACATTTCTCATCACTGGAGCAATCACCATCAGAACTACATTCTTCCACACAGATTCCAACACGATCGTTGCCGCGGACAAAAGGACATTCACCTGGTTTCTCCACGTCTTAAAAATGAAATGCATAAAATCTTCACATATCAGTGATGAATGACAAAGACATTATCATAATGTAGGATAAAATATTTAGAAATAGTGTGAAATTTATAATACAAACATAGGGTCAATGTCCCTGAAGCTACTATAGACATGGATACAAAATTAAGTATTTCCTGACTGTGTGAAATTATCTCACTAAGGTCATCCTAGGGATCTGTATACCAAATATTAAAGCTGTCTGACCAGTGGTTTTGAAAACACAAGCGACCTAACAGTTGACAGAGCTCCTCTGTGTATGTAGAGAATAACTTTTTGTGACACATGTGTTGATGATGAAGGTGGATATCTTTGATAGCTCATTTCAGGATGGCCTGACCAACCATATATGAACTGAAAATGCTCACATGTTTCATTATATTGCAGTTATGTGTAAATTTGAACCTTTGCCACATGTTTGCAACTTCATTGAAAATGTTATGAGCAACATAATGAATAATATTCACCACGGCTTAATTCTAAATCCAAGTATATATCCCCAATCAGGAAAGTTCATTAACATAGGCAAATTAGGAATTGACTGAAATGTTCTTATTAAATATGCAAATTAGGAATTGGCTGAAGTAAAAATGTTAAATGACTTTCAATAATGTTGTATCATAGTATCTTTAATGTAAAAAGCAATTCGTCAACTTTGGTCTAGTCAAGACAGATAAATATCCTTAATTAGGAAACTTCATTAAATTTGCAAATAAGGAATTGGCTAAAGTAAAAATGCTTAATGACTTTCAATATTGTATTATGGTATCTTTAATGTACATAGCAAGTTTCACCAAATTTGGTCTAGTCAATACAGTTAAATATCCCTAATTAGGAAAGTTCATTAAATATGCAAATTAGGAATAGATGATGAAGGTAAATGTAAAAAAGTAAAAAAGTGGAAGTAAAAAAGTTTGCTGACTTTCAATAATGTTGTTTTGTAGTATCTTCAATATATGCAGCAAGATTCATCAACTTCAGTCGAGTCAATTCATATATATATCCCTAAATAGTTAAGTTCATTAAATATGTAAATAAGGAATTGGCTGAAGTGAAACTGCTTCATGATTAAATGTTATATCATAGTATCTTCAATGTATATAGCAAGTTTCATTAACTTTGGTCAAGTCAATTCAGATATATATATCTATTAGGAAAGTTTATTAAATATGCAAATAAGTATTTGGCTGAAGTAAAAATGCTTAGATGTAATGACTTTCAAAAATGTTATGTCATAGTATCTTTAATGTACATAGCAAGTTTCATCAATTTTGGTCATCAATTCAAATAAATATCCCTAATTTCAAAAGTTCATTAAATATGCAAATTAAGAGTTTGATGAAGTAAAAATACTTAATGACTTTCAATAATGTTAAATCATAGTATCTTCAATATACATACCAAGTTTTGTCAATTTTGATCAAGTCAAATCAGACATATATCCCTAATAAGGAAAGTTCATTAAATATGCAAATTATATCCATTATCTTTTATGTCACCCTTAATATCTTTCACAGCTGATATATCTTGGTGTGATCAACATTTGTAGCTAATCTCATTAAAATGTGTGCAGTCGTTGTCAATATATATAAGTTTTTTCTAAAATTATTAATTATGCAAATGAGCAAAAAGTAAGCAACCCACACCCACCAAAAACTAATCAGTTCTTGCCATTTGCAACTGAATCTATGTACTAGATTTGATTCTGATGTGATGAACTGTTTTTTAGATATTGAGTACACAGGCAGACAGACAGACAGACAGACATTGCTGCGACATATGCTCACGTGTGTCAACACTTGTGCAAAAAATGGCAAAATTAGCTGCAAAAATACAAAATTGAAGATTTCATCATAATTTCAATATATTACATTAACCCTTTGCACCCTGACCCCCTGGTACTCTATGACGTCATCAGACATTTCTGTCCGAGCCGGGTTCAAAGGGTTAAGATAAAGCCTACAAACCTGTATACCAAATACCAAAGCCATCAGATGAGTAACTTTTGAGAAACAAATATTTTGACCAAAAATGGCAAACATTGGCCCAAAGATACGGAATTGAAAATTATTGAATATATTGAAATATTGCATTAAGATAAACCCTAGGAACCTGTATACCAAATATCAAAGCTATCAGATGAGTAACATTTGAGAAACAAAGATTTTGACGAAAATGGCAAAAATTGACCCGGAAATACAAACATTGAAGATTCATCAAATTTCAGTACATCACACTAAGACAACCCCTAGGAACCTGTATACCAAATGTCAAAGGTATCAGACAAATAGTTTTTGAGAAACAAATTTTTTGACCAAAAATAGCAAATATTGCGAAAAAAGTACAAAATTGCAGATTTCATCATAATTTAAATATGTCATATTTTGATCATCCCTACCAAATATCAAAGCTGTCAGACAAGCGGTTTTGATGAAATAAATTTTTGACCAAAATGACAAAAAAATTCCTTAAAAATACAGATTTCCATATTTCAGTTGGGTTATCCCTACGGACCTGTATACCATATATCAAAGCTATCTGATCAGGGGTTATGAAGATGAAGATTTTTTACCAAAAATGCCTTTTTTGTGCAGAATTTGCTGAGGCACAACTGGGTGAACATGTCAAGAACCTACGCACATATATAAGAGACACACCACATTTCATCAAACGAATACAACAGGAGGAGAAACAACCATTACCACCAAACACCATTATGTACTGCATGGACGTAAAAGCACTTTATCCGAGTGTTCCTAAGGAAGAGGGGATGAAGGCCTGCAAAAATGCCCTTGACAACAGAATAAACAGACAGCCACCAACGAAAGATGTCATAGCAATGATTGAACTGGTACTTGACAACAACCACTTCACATTCAATGGTAAATATTACATAGAGACAGAGGGAACTGCCATTGGCTCACGCTTAGGAATGAATTACGCCTGTACATATATGGGAGAATGGGAGAGCACTTTACTCGCAAATAGCCCAGACAAACCGCTAATACAATGGAGATACATCGATGATATATGGGGAATATGGATACATGAAGCAGAAAATCTAGAAGCATACCACGCGTCCTTTGATGTCTTACACATACCTGATACTTGCACTGGTTTCACACATGTATGACCACAGCCATTGGAACAACATTTCTCATCACCAGAGCAATCACCGTCAGAACTACATTCCTCCACACAGATTCCAAAATCTCCGCCACCACCAGCAAAAGGACATTCACCTGGTTTCTTAATGTCTTGAATATAAAATAGCATAACATTTGAAGCAAGTCAATACAACACGGCTTTCGACAAAATACTGGCATTCATGTCTGAGTACATCGTGCAGTGAAAGTCTTACCAAAGCATACCACATACAGGGACATAAATTCCAGTATTTTCTGAATAACATTATTACTATACACCTTTTTAGTTCAAATTTACCAGAAAAAGTGGATGATTAAAGCATCTTAGGATAATAGATGATTTCTGAAATTTCTTAAAACAAAAGCATTTCAGAGTTACTCTTCCTGTGAGGGCGCTGTTGGTGGGGCTACACTTTACTGCAACCTGTGTGTAATGGCTTTGGTCAGCTACAGGACACATCTGCTGGAAGTGGTGATGCTCTAATTTTATAGCAATGACAGACTGAATTTAAAGGCTGAATTTGTTCAATGTCTCAGAGCCTGGTGACTTTAGAACATATGGGACGAGAGTTCATTGCGTAAATGTTCTATATCTGCAGCCATTGTAACCCCACTAATCGTAAATAAACAGCACCCTCTGAGGCAAAATTGTCCTGAAATACTTTTGTTTTCAGACATTTAAGAAGTCATCTATTGCCCTTCACTCATTGCGTTGTACAACTGCAAGCAGGCTGGGTACGCATTCAGCGTGTCTGCTAAGCATACAGAACGAACCTTTAACCTACGTAATGCAAGGCATGTGGTAGAAATTGTAATCAGCAGCATAATTTCACTCACACTCACAGGCTTTGGACTGGCCATTATTCACTGCATGAAGTACCGAATGTTTAGATGTAAATTTTTTTCAGAAAAAAAACCGTAAAATCTTCTCTTGTTTTTCCCCGTTAAGGTCAAGGTGTTATGGGGTCAAAGCTAACATACAGTCCAATAACACCAAAAGTTATTGTTCTCCACATCGTCTGATACCGAAACTTACTGTAGGATGAAAACTCGATAGGTTGCAGACACAGGTGTATAATAACCAAAGATATGAGTAATTTACAGTAAGAATTAAGAAAGACATTAAATTAATGATTTCATAAAAATCTTCCATCAAGGTTAATTTTTGAGGAAATGTTGAAATTGCAAATCAAACAATTATATATATTTCATGATTTTTCTGATGAATTTCTGATACAGTTTTTATCCTAAAACGTAGGTTTTCTGATACAATTTTTGAGGAAATGTTGAAATTGCAAATCAAACAATTATATATATTTCATGATTTTTCTGATGAATTTCTGATACAGTCCATCGATGTCTTACACATACCTGCTACTTTCAGTGGTTTCACACATGTATGACCACAGCCATTGGAACAACATTTCTCATCACCAGAGCAATCACCGTCAGAACTACATTCCTCCACACAGATTCCAAAACCTCCACCACCACTGGCAACAGGACATTCACCTGGTTTCTTAATGTCTTGAATATAAAATAGCATAACATTTGAAGCAAGTCAATACAACACGGCTTTCGACAAAATACTGGCATTCATGTCTGAGTACATCGTGCAGTGAAAGTCTTACCAAAGCATACCACGTACAGGGACATAAATTCCAGTATTTTCTGAATAACATTATTACTATACACCTTTTTAGTTCAAATTTACCAGAAAAAGTGGATGATTAAAGCATCTTAGGATAATTGCCCTTCACTCACTGCGTTGTACAACTGCAAGCAGGCTGGGTACGCATTCAGCGTGTCTGCTAAGCATACAGAACGAACCTTTAACCTACGTAATGCAAGGCATGTGGTAGAAATTGTAATCAGCAGCATTATTCTACTCACACTTACAGGCTTCGGACTGGCCATTATTCACTGCATGAAGTACTGAATGTTTAGATGTAAATGTTTTTCGGTAAAAAATACGTAAAATCTTCTCTTGTTTTTCCCCGTTTTGATGCCAAGGTGTATTGGGGTCAAAGCTAACATAGAGTCCAATACCATCAAAAGTTATTGTTCTACACATCGTCTGTTCTTGCTGTAGGATGAAAACTCAAAAGGTTGCAGACTCAGTTGTATAATAACCAAAGATATGAGTAATTTACGGTAAGTATTAAGAAATACATTAATGATTTCATAAAAATCTTCCATCAAGGTTAATTTTTGAGGAAATGTTGAAATTGCAAATCAAACAATTATATATATTTCATGATTTTTCTGATGAATTTCTGATACAGTACATCGATGTCTTACACATACCTGCTACTTTCAGTGGTTTCACACATGTATGACCACAGCCATTGGAACAACATTTGTCCTCACCAGAGCAATCACTGTCAGAACTACATTCCTCCACACAGATTCCAAAACCTCTATCACCACTGGCAACAGGACATTCACCAGGCTTCTCAACATCTTGAAAATAATATAAAATTTTATATATGTCAACAACAAAAGACTAAAGTCATTCACATCATTTATGATAAAATATTCCCAAGTACTAGGAGGCTATCAATATGCTTTTAATCAGAAATCTTAAATCTATACTGAACAGAAATCTTAAAATTATACATGGAATTATAGTTGTTTCAGATTTTTTGATGAATTTCTGATGGGGTCTATCAGCTTACAACATACCTGATACTTGCAGTGGTTTCACACATGTATGACCACAGCCATTGGAACAACATTTCTCATCACCAGAGCAATCACCGTCAGAACTACATTCCTCCACACAGATTCCAAAACCTCCACCACCACTGGCAACAGGACATTCACCTGGTTTCTTAATGTCTTGAATATAAAATAGCATAACATTTGAAGCAAGTCAATACAACACGGCTTTCGACAAAATACTGGCATTCATGTCTGAGTACATCGTGCAGTGAAAGTCTTACCAAAGCATACCACGTACAGGGACATAAATTCCAGTATTTTCTGAATAACATTATTACAATACACCTTTTTAGTTCAAATTTACCAGAAAAAGTGGATGATTAGAGCATCTTAGGATAATTGCCCTTCACTCACTGCGTTGTACAACTGCAAGCAGGCTGGGTACGCATTCAGCGTGTCTGCTAAGCATACAGAACGAACCTTTAACCTACGTAATGCAAGGCATGTGGTAGAAATTGTAATAAGCAGCATAATTTCACTCACACTCACAGGCTTTGGACTGGCCATTATTCACTGCATGAAGTACTGAATGTTTAGATGTAAATTTTTTTGGTAAAAAATACGTAAAATCTTCTCTTGTTTTTCCCCGTTTTGATGCCAAGGTGTTTTGGGGTCAAAGCTAACATAGAGTCCAATACCATCAAAAGTTATTGTTCTACACATCGTCTGTTCTTGCTGTAGGATGAAAACTCAAAAGGTTGCAGACTCAGTTGTATAATAACCAAAGATATGAGTAATTTACGGTAAGTATTAAGAAATACATTAAATTAATGATTTCATAAAAATCTTCCATCAAGGTTAATTTTTGAGGAAATGTTGAAATTGCAAATCAAACAATTATATATATTTCATGATTTTTCTGATGAATTTCTGATACAGTACATCGATGTCTTACACATACCTGCTACTTTCAGTGGTTTCACACATGTATGACCACAGCCATTGGAACAACATTTGTCCTCACCAGAGCAATCACTGTCAGAACTACATTCCTCCACACAGATTCCAAAACCTCTATCACCACTGGCAACAGGACATTCACCAGGCTTCTCAACATCTTGAAAATAATATAAAATTTTATATATGTCAACAACAAAAGACTAAAGTCATTCACATCATTTATGATAAAATATTCCCAAGTACTAGGAGGCTATCAATATGCTTTTAATCAGAAATCTTAAATCTATACTGAACAGAAATCTTAAAATTATACATGGAATTATAGTTGTTTCAGATTTTTTGATGAATTTCTGATGGGGTCTATCAGCTTACAACATACCTGATACTTGCAATGGTTTCACACATGTATGACCACAGCCATTGGAACAACATTTCTCATCACCAGAGCAATCACCATCAGAACTACATTCCTCCACACAGATTCCAAAACCTCCGCCACCACTGGCAACAGGACATTCACCTGGTTTCTTAATGTCTTGAATATAAAATAGCATAACATTTGAAGCAAGTCAATACAACACGGCTTTCGACAAAATACTGGCATTCATGTTCGAGTACATCGTGCAGTGAAAGTCTTACCAAAGCATACCACGTACAGGGACATAAATTCCAGTATTTTCTGAATAACCTTATTACAATACACCTTTTTAGTTCAAATTTACCAGAAAAAGTGGATGATTAGAGCATCTTAGGATAATTGCCCTTCACTCACTGCGTTGTACAACTGCAAGCAGGCTGGGTACGCATTCAGCGTGTCTGCTAAGCATACAGAACGAACCTTTAACCTACGTAATGCAAGGCATGTGGTAGAAATTGTAATAAGCAGCATAATTTCACTCACACTCACAGGCTTTGGACTGGCCATTATTCACTGCATGAAGTACCGAATGTTTAGATGTAAATTTTTTTCGGTAAAAAAAACGTAAAATCCTCTCTTGTTTTTCCCTGTTTTGATGTCAAGGTGTTATGGGGTCAAAGCTAACATACAGTCCAATAACACCAAAAGTTATTGTTCTCCACATCGTCTGTCCAACTTACTGTAGGATGAAAACTCGATAGGTTGCAGACACAGGTGTATAATAACCAAAGATATGAGTAATTTACAGTAAGAATTAAGAAAGACATGAAATTAATGATTTCATAAAAATCTTCCATCAAGGTTAATTTTTGAGGAAATGTTGAAATTGCAAATCAAACAATTATATATATTTCATGATTTTTCTGATGAATTTCTGATACAGTACATCGATGTCTTACACATACCTGCTACTTTCAGTGGTTTCACACATGTATGACCACAGCCATTGGAACAACATTTGTCCTCACCAGAGCAATCACTGTCAGAACTACATTCCTCCACACAGATTCCAAAACCTCTATCACCACTGGCAACAGGACATTCACCAGGCTTCTCAACATCTTGAAAATAATATAAAATTTTATATATGTCAACAACAAAAGACTAAAGTCATTCACATCATTTATGATAAAATATTCCCAAGTACTAGGAGGCTATCAATATGCTTTTAATCAGAAATCTTAAATCTATACTGAACAGAAATCTTAAAATTATACATGGAATTATAGTTGTTTCAGATTTTTTGATGAATTTCTGATGGGGTCTATCAGCTTACAACATACCTGATACTTGCACTGGTTTCACACATGTATGACCACAGCCATTGGAACAACATTTCTCATCACCAGAGCAATCACCGTCAGAACTACATTCCTCCACACAGATTCCAAAACCTCCGCCACCACTGGCAACAGGACATTCACCTGGTTTCTTAATGTCTTGAATATAAAATAGCATAACATTTGAAGCAAGTCAATACAACACGGCTTTCGACAAAATACTGGCATTCATGTCTGAGTACATCGTGCAGTGAAAGTCTTACCAAAGCATACCACGTACAGGGACATAAATTCCAGTATTTTCTGAATAACCTTATTACTATACACCTTTTTAGTTCAAATTTACCAGAAAACGTGGATGATTAAAGCATCTTAGGATAATTGCCCTTCACTCACTGCGTTGTACAACTGCAAGCAGGCTGGGTACGCATTCAGCGTGTCTGCTAAGCATACAGAACGAACCTTTAACCTACGTAATGCAAGGCATGTGGTAGAAATTGTAATAAGCAGCATAATTTCACTCACACTTACAGGCTTTGGACTGGCCATTATTCACTGCATGAAGTACTGAATGTTTAGATGTAAATTTTTTTCGGAAAAAAAAACGTAAAATCTTCTCTTGTTTTTCCCCGTTTTGATGTCAAGGTGTTTTGGGGTCAAAGCTAACATAGAGTCCAATAACATCAAAAGATATTGTTCTCTGCATCGTCTGCACTTACTGTAGGATGAAAACTCGATAGGTTGCAGACTAAGGTGTATAATAACCAAAGATATGAGTAATTTATGGAAAGTATCAAGAAATACATTAAATGAATGATTTCACAAAAATCTTCCATGAAGGTTAATTTTTTAGGAAATGTTGAAATTGCAAATCAAACAATTATATATATTTCATGATTTTTCTGATGAATTTCTGATACAGTACATCGATGTCTTACACATACCTGCTACTTTCAGTGGTTTCACACATGTATGACCACAGCCATTGGAACAACATTTGTCCTCACCAGAGCAATCACCATCAGAACTACATTCCTCCACACAGATTCCAAAACCATCATTGCCACGGACAAAAGGGCATTCACCTGGCTTATTGACATCATCTAATCAAAACACCAAAAAAATCAAATGGTAATTACAAAAACCTATGACAAAATATGCACAATCAATGAAATTTATGCATTGTAACTGAGATTTGTATATGTGTGTGCTGTAAAAATTGGATCCTTTTGACTGTAATTGTCATTGTTGATGTTTGCTGGCAAAAGAAACCATTTAACTTCCTAAAATCAGATGTGTTATTTATACGTTGTCCATCTTAGCTACTGTGTATCCCAGAAAGCTCAACTCCATAAAGGTCAAGTCAGTAAAATCAACATGATGCTAAAAGTCACATTTGACTTGGGGATCGTAGGCAACTGTAAACTTGAAAGAAAACTCATTTCATTTTATTTCATACCAGACCCCTCCCTGAAAATGAAAGTTTCAATGAGCAGCATTGCGACTAAGTATTGATATTACTTTCCTGAAATACAAGAAACTGCTGAAATAGGAAACTTTGAGCTGCAGACAGGTTTTTCAAAGCAAAATTTGAATATTCACCATAATTTCATATGGATTGTGCGAATTTTGGCGCCACAATGAAGATATATTATGTAAACCCCTAGTGAGTTTTGTTTGATATGCGTGTGTTTAAGTTATTTACAGCCCTTAAGGAAAACAAGTCTGCCAAACTTCTGCTGTGTACTTAAGCCAACCTACACTATAAATCAGTAAAATATGTTGTGGGAGTTAGCTAAAAATTCATTTCACAAGGCAAGTTATTCTTTAGTATTTCTAAACCATTTAGCCCAAAAGCAATGAAAGAATTTGGCAGCAAGGGGAGGGGGGAGCGTCAATAAGCATGGTCATGATGAGAACCAAACGCCAACACAAAAATAACAAAGACCAATTTTTAGCAATATGCCATGCATAGTTACCCTTGGCTTTTAGCGACACACATGTATGACCACAGCCATTAGAGCAACATTTAGCATCACCAGAGCAGTCATAATCAAAGGCGCACTCTTCAATACAGGAGCCGAATATGCTGTCTTCTAAAGCTGGGCAGGTACCTTCCTTGTCTTGAAGAAGAAGAAAACTTGTGAGAGTTTCTCGCCAAATTAAGGCATTCAGATCAACAGTAGTAAGTTTGACCGACAGTTTTGAAGAACACATCAACTATATACATTGTGCACTGTCATTAATATATCGTCCTTTACAGAGGCACAGCTAAAGCATTATCATGACTCTCAATTAACATTAGCATGCAACGCAGCAAACCGACAGCATGATGTAAGCAGCAAATGTGTTAAACCAACAGATGCTGGAGACAATCTTTTGTTTCGAGTGCCTAGCAGTAGTTCATTGTCAAAATTGTATCATCGGATGGACGATGACAATCTTGGGAATCATAAATTTTTCCCAAATTTGCCGACTTACCACAGTTTGTTCGACCTTGCCTCCTTGTTCCGTCCACTTCCTTACCCAACCTGGTGGTACACCAACACTCTCGTTTGCTGTGCCAACATTGCTCTTTTTCGTAAAAACCATCCTGAGAACATCTGGGGAAAAATACATCTGACACCAAACACAGACGACATTATGTCTCTGTAAGCTTTATCTTCAATCAGATTTGTTCACAAAAACTTTCCAGGCATTTTGTTTCAAGTCGCACATGAATGGCAATAGACAGAGTTGCAGTTTTTCATCTTGTTTATGTGCCTATCACTTGTCTATTGTGTCAGCAGCTTGATCTTCTGAACATCCTGTCAGGGAATTTATGATTTAAGATTGAGGATGGGTACGATTGTTGCTAATACTTCACTTCTCTGCTGCCTATCAAGGTAGTAATCCCAGGGAACAGGTCTTTGCACTATAAAACTTTAATACTTCTTTGCTGTTTTGTACCATTTGAGAACTCATTTTGAAATGTACAGATAATGAAATTTTCATGGACCCAACTTTTTTGATTAAAAAGTTAAAATTTTCCTTTCCCAGAGAATGGATAAGTAGCCACATTGAATATAAAATAACTGAATAAATATATCTGAGGTAATGTCTCTCTCTCCTATCCAAAACTTTGCACAAAGTGAAACTCCAATTTTCATAATTCTTGATTATTAAAGAGATAATAATTTTAAGTGTCCTGAGCACAGCCGGAGAGAAGTTTAAAAATATTATTTATTATTTGCATATTATCTCAAATGTGGTAATATTTAATACATGATTTGCACACTTTGGTGTAAACAAAATTCAAAATGTTCAAACATAGCTGCATTTTCCCTTGAATCATGGTACATGTAAACATTTACAGTAGCTGACTTTTTAACATGATAATGGAGATACAATGATTTTCCTTGTGATAAAATACTTGACACAACAGCTCAACCAGCATGACGATAAAACCCCAACCCTCGATCCTTACCTCGGCTCCCTGAATCATATGCCTGGCGCAATTCAACGTTGCATGGCGGCTCATCTGGAACAACATTTTCTGAAATGAGAACATTAAATTGAAATCTGAGCTATTCACTTTAGTTTTATCAAAGATGTCATACATCACACACAACTGTTTGATGACAAATAATTTGCAACCTGAATGTCAATTCTTGAGATTTTATTCTAATACTTTAACATGTCATGCCCCAGAAGTTTTGCAAATGTCAGTATTTAAGTTATATTTTTACAAATAGCGAGCAACTTGTAGTCAGACAACACATGACAGAAACACTGACGGCTGCCATAACAACACGCTGGAAACTATCATATCAACATCTTATGGGCTAGAATAATTCCATTCCTTCAGAGGTCTTGATTGCTGTTTTTAATCTAGACATTTAGGGTATATATCCTTTCTTGTCAGCAGTCTTATCAGTTACCATATATGTTTAGGTTGAGACACAGACTTTCCATACTACTTCATTAAATAATGTGATAGAGAAACAGCATTTGGGAAAATTAAGCTATATATATATATATATATATATATATATATATATATATATATATATATATATATATATATATATATATATATATATATATAGATATATATATATATATATATATATATATATATATATATATATATAAATGAAGGTAAAAACATACACGGAAAACATATATATATATATATATATATATATATATATATATATATATATATATATATATATATATATATATATATATATATATTATATATATATATATATATATATATATTGAGACACAGACTTTCCATACTACTTCATTAAATAATGTGATAGAGAAACAGCATTTGGGAAAATTAAGCTATATATATATATATATATATATATATATATATATATATATATATATATATAAACATACACGGTAAAAACATATATATATATATATATATATATATATATATATATATATATATATATATATATATATATATATATAATATATATATATATATATATATATATATATATATATATATATATATATATATGAAGGTAAAAACATACACGTATGAAGAATAAATCCCAGGGTTTAATGAGATGGAAAGGTCATAATCTACACTGTGTAGAACACTGTTGCACAAAATGCATGAAATCTGCATTAATTGTCTCATGTCATAATGTTTTACAAATGCAGTTAAAACTGCCAATGTTGTACCAACCTGTACATGCAATGCATATCAAAATGAAAAAGTATTTAATATGTAAAGGTTACATACCAATCAAAGTACAACTTGAGGTCAAAGGTCAAAATTGTAAAGACAATAGCCCTATACAGACCTGTATGAGAAGTTTTGTGTACAATACTTAAACTCGGCACAACTTCACAAACATTTTCATCTAGACCAATTCAATCAGTCTACACTTGGTAATTGAAGAAACTTTTTTGTGCCGCAGATCTCATAATATATTACAACATGACCCTTTACATAAACTATGTGATAGAAAGAAGAAGGACACAAATTAAACGACAAAACAAAATGAGTACAGAAAAATGAACAGATATCTAAGGGGGGGATCTGTGGGAGGTCAAAGGTTGATCTTACATACATATATACATGTGGTGGAGTTGCATGTCGGAAGGTGGGTGCTGATTCAGTTCTGTGGATCATACAATGTATATTTATATACATTATCTAGTTCACAAGTCTATAGGAATACTGCACTTACAATTAGGGCTGTTTGCAAATGACAACATTGCTCTCTCATTATTGTGCAAAAATAAACACCCGTGGGCAAATCAAACTTTTTTGATCATTTTTTGTAATTACAGGAATGCGCTTGTAAACTACCTCTGCTTGGCTTTGAAATGAGTTCTTCAATTGTACAACATGCATCTCCCCCAACAATCATTGTAAAGAACAGATACAAATGTACATCTTGTAAATTTATACAATGTCTTAAGAACTTGTGAAATACATATATGTCAGTGCGAAAAGTCTGAAGTGACATTACATGTTTGTGATTTTGAAAACGAGAAGTTACTCATGAGTGTTTTACAGGGTCAATGGTGGAAAACTGTGCTTATTCAGATACCACCGAGAGAGTAGCACCTCTGAGATGATAATATTCACCATTCAGGATATACCTTTTGTGCGCAGTACATGTAGGATATGAGGTAAGTCTTTGAATAACGAGTATGGTACATGTAATATCAGAATTTGAAATAAAAATTATGAGATGTACTGACTCCAACAGACACACATCATGGAAGAGTACAGTACTTGCTTTGCATCTTCAAGAAGTATAGAAAAAGCTGTTATATAGGAGTAGGTTGTTTACAGTTAGAGGTGTATTGTGGGATGAGGATACTGTGATGGTTTCAGTAGCTGTTGGCATCCGGAGAGCCGACTTGACAGTATTGAACTGACCTGGTTTCAGAAACTCATCCACCTCATCAACAAGATCAGCGATTGTGCCACCGGAATTCACAAAGGCATCCAGCTTCTCATCTAGGTTTTGCAAGGCGTCATCGTTAAGGATGCCGGCCAGTGCATTAGCGTCAATCACATCCTTTACATTGCCCTTATTGTCTACATCTTGTATCTGGCCGATCAGATTTTTATCGAGGACGGCGCCAAGCCTGCTTCGTAATTTTTCAAGCATATTTTCCAAAGTCACTTTCTCTGCCTTGACGAGATCCCTCACGTCATCATCCCCACTTCCGTCGACATCGACGTCGTCAGGATCGACCGACATGCAGTCATGTCCACATCCATTTGAACAGCATTTGTGGTTGAGTGGGCAGTCATTATCTGAACCACACAGCTCGACACAAGTGCCAAGGGAGCCTGGCTCTTGGGCTGGACATTTGCCCGGTCTCTCAGCTGGAAGTTAAGTGTAGGTGGTTTTGCAGAATCCAAGGTTAATAATACAACTATCCTACATTAAGTCATTACCATTGGGTTAAAGGCAGAGATCTTGCAGCTGGGTAAGTTTACATTGACTATTTGATGTGAATTTGAATCCACCTTTGAAAGTTGTATTTAGTTAATTTGTTCAGAGATATAAAGCTGGCTAATAAACTCTGCCTTTAACTGAGACTGGATGAAATGTTGTGTACAGTGAACATCAGCACAGATGATGGAAACAGAGATACAGTACTCCATTTGTTATGTATGGATTCTAAACTGTTGCATGACGAGTCTTGATATGAAAATGGACATCCAAAGCACCATTGACAAACAGGCAAGTGCTACAAGGTGCACCCACAGTTTGTTGCTTGATCAAGGTGTATCTTGTATCCTTCAAAGGTGGACAGGTCTCAAAAGGAGATATAAAGGCGGGAGGTAGCGTGACCAAAAGGAAAAAAATATTGCTAGCAGAATTGTTCTGTCTATCTGTATAAAGACACTAGGGCCATGTATATGAGGACTGAGCAATCTGACGTATTTAGTCTGTGACTGCTGGTTTGTTTAGTTTTGCTCTCGATCGGAGTTGTAGAATTGAGATGCAATGCGCCGAAACAACAACAAATAGTTAAGGGGGAGGGGGGACGTACATGATAGATAAAAAACTCAGTCCAGTATGTACACCAAATACACATACATGTATGAATTGATCTCAGCGACATTTCAAATATTAAAGAAAACATGATTAGACAAACCTCTGCTGAAATGTGAAAAGTGCTTTTTATAGCGTCTATGTACAATCATCATACTGCCCTCTCATGTTAAAAACTGAAATATGAAAAGTGCTTGGAGTGTTAGTGTACAAGTATGTATGATACCGCCCTCTCGCGTTCAGGTGCGATAAAGAAGGTTAAAAACTGCCTGGTGTAAGCTGGTTACATTGATCAGTGTCCATACAAATGTCATCTTTCTATACCATTTTTTTCTTCATCGACACTATATCCTAATTTCACTTGTGAAGCAAAGAGCGTGAGACACATATTTACATACCTGTCATGGAAACACAGACATGACCACATCCATTGGAACAGCATTTCATATCCTCTTCGCAGTCGTGATCTCGACTACACTCCTCCACACAAGAGCCAAGGGTATTGGGATCTGCAGCAGGACAGGTACCTTCCTTGTCTGTGCAAAGACAAAAAGTTATGTCACATAGGTAAGAGAGCCGTGTCAGATTACAATTTAAAATTGTTTTACATACTGCTGAGAAAGATCTTTGAATATGAAGATGAGAGGAGCCGTATCTTTAGTTTTAACCCTTGCACTATCATGGTTTGGCCCAAACCCACTGCTATGGATGGTGAGTGTGGACCAGTCTACATGGAATTAGGGGTGAACAGATAAAACACTAACTGCATGGTGCTCTTCCTCGTCTCCTGGTATTTTCAACTTCGTTACCATTCTTGTATGTGCACCAGCACTGTCCATCATGACACTGCTCCTTGTCATAGTAACCCTCTTCTGTGCATCTTGGCACCATCATTCCTAAAATTTGAAAATCAACCAATGACAAAATTGTTTTCAAAAATGTCTTCACACTGCAACGTCACTGTCCTTTTTTCAAATGAATTATGGTAAACACTTGAATGCAAGTCACTTGTGAGAAAATGAAAACTACATAATATGCCACTGTTCTGTGACATCTTCTTCAAGGAGTTATAGTGTGCAGTCTTCTGATCAGTAAGACCACAGGTGCTGTCTTCCGAAAGGACCATTAACATTTGGGAGTGTGGTGATAATAGTGTCAAATAGTTTAAGTTTCTTTGGTATTCAAAGATTTGACAAATTTCTTAAAGGGAGGGGGGTCGTACGAACTCTGCTCACAGGTTGCCAGGGACCCTACAACCGATTTAAACACTGTATCCAGGTTATGTTGGCAGGGTTCAGCATGACTGTCTGTACTTGTGAATCAATCACAGCCTAAATGCATCATTTTGAGCCAAAAGAACACTCCACATGTTTCTCTATCCCTCATGGACCTGCATGTTTCCAACACAGTTTTTTCAAAGCAATATTTCTCATCAAAGATGACAAGGAAACCCCCTAATACCATATATTTTCCAAAAGCAGAGACTCTACAGTTTAGTATGGTAGCTGTAGTTTACTCGAAGGATAAAGTGGGTGTATATTTGGGGTAAAAACCTCAGTCTTGGTATTAATGATGGAAATTAAATTAAGTCAAACACTTGAAGCTATTTTCTGAAATGTAATATTTCACTTTAAAGAAGAGTATATGAAGAAAACAAAGACAACTTTATTTATAGCATTATATATCCTCATATTAAAATGGCAAGGGTTGAAAGACTGACACTCAAAATAAGTTATTAAAATCATGATTAGCAAAATTAAAATGTCTCCTATTCAACATATAAAAACTTTATTGCCAAACAAAATAGTCATTTTGTTAAATAGAATTTAAAGAATATAGTGAGACAATTTCAGAAAATTTGACCCTGCCAGAGAGGAGTTAAATTCTGTGGAAATTTTGAAATTGAGAAGAAAAAGAAGCCAGGAAATCGGGTGATTTGCATACATTTGCATAAATTAACACTTCTTTATCACGCAACTTACACCTGCTTGGCAAGCTAAAAGGTGAACCCAACCAATATTTTAATCTTGGGTTGACAAATTAATTAAAATTGAATTTACATCTGCAAAAATGTGATTTTTTAGCAAAATATGCTGTGCTGGGTGCAGCACCCCATTAATTTATGTCTGAACATTTAAAATGTCTTATTCAGTTCAGTTTTGGTATTCCTGTGGCTGTCATTACACAACACATAGGAATAGCCTTACCTTGCGGAAATGGGTTTGGCATGTCCTGCAATTCTTTACGGCATGGCGGTTCATCAGCTGGTACTATTTCTGTGAGAAAGAGAACATCAACATAAGAAAGCAGACTAGAAATCTGAAATTGGCTGACGCAAAAAAAGTCAATATGAATTGAGTTGGTTTCCTGGTCCAATGCTACATCCATGTACCTCTGCCCCTTCTTTAATAATTCAATGATCAATTGGCATTAGTTGAGGAAAATTGTTCATCTCATTTCTGCTCCAAATTTTCTGCTAATACTTTGCTTGGTGAGGGATGTACCTTTCCGAGTTTATACTTCTCTTCTACTAATAATTATCATATTCATATTTTCTCTTGATTCATTGCTGATGTAATCACTCTGTGATCCTCTTCCATTTGATAAAAACAGAGACGACAATATATTTTTTTGGAATTTTTCTCAAATTTTTGTAAAAAAGGATTTACAATTTTCAATTATGACAACAGAGGTCCAGACAGTAAACCCTTCAAAAGCAAACACACCCACTGATGTTTTCTTACAAAGAGATAAAACATTGAACAGATCAATAAATCTCTTCACAATCTAATCTAACTGCTGGCAATAAAATCTGCAGATCAGCCGATATCATATCACAGCACCGCAGCCATATCAATATTTACCTGGCTCAAGCCGACCACTGTGCAAACATGCCCGCAGCCATTAGAACAGCATTTTTGGTCCCCGGGACATTCCTGATCAATAGTGCACATCTCAGCGCAAACACCAACTGGGCCTCCGTCTACCACTGGGCAGGTGCCTGGTTTTTCTGCATGAAAAAAAGTAAAACACACGACAACAATGATTCTCTGGTTCTGTCTCTTTTATGATTTAATTCTGTTTATTGTTTTGGAGAGGAGGGAAAATTCTCTGTATTGTATTATTTATTGCAGGCAGTACAATTGTGATAACATATCATTGATTTCTGATGAATTCCAGCACACGCAAAGTCTCACATATATCTTGTTTTGACTTTGCACACAAGCAATATGTGATACTTTCATTGCAAAAGACAGTTTCTTCTTCTCCCGACAAGGAGTTGCAATGCCAAGGTATTCAAGTTGTCAACTAATCAAAGATTGCTTTCCACAAATGAATTGCAAATACTGCGTTCACACGGGGTCCATTGAAACACTTTTTGAAATGTCTCAGGTCAAATACAATATAGTGGCATAAAAAAACTACATGTATGAGTGAACGGTCCTTATAAGTCATACTGGTCCCAGAAGGTTTTAGATTTGAGACGATGTTGCCCGCAAGCAGACCTGAGCCAGTGTAAGGATTAACTCTATCTGCAACACGTTGTCCAAACAGACCGAGATGCAATTGAAGAGACTACTGCATCTCATTGTCGTAAACCACACGCCCCTCTACGACAACAGCTTTGCATAGGTCTGTGGAGCGGATTTCATGCTCTGGCTCCTGCAAGAATGTTGCATCTCCGGTCAACAATCAGTCTGATGAAGAGGTTGAATTACTAATTTCAGTCTGCTCAGATGAAATCATCCAACGAATGCTGAACCAAACATGCAGGGACAACCATATTCATTAAAATAATAGTGGAAATTTAGACTCAACCAGACAGCCGAGCAGTGCCACACGAAAATCAAATCACTGAAACCCCAATACAAGCAAATTTTAGATAGATGTAGCAACAGACGAAGTGATACAGGAAGAACGCATGTAACTTTTTATTGTTCAAAATAACTTTCATCACATCATTGAAAGCATACAGTTGTACGTTTACCTCTCATGGTTTCTTCAGCATTAAGGCAGACGTGTCCACAACCATTGGAGCAACACTTCTCATCACCAGCACAATCGTAGTCACTGCCACATTTCTCAGCGCAGACGCCATAGATGTTTCTCGTCGCATCAATTCCTGGGCAAGAACCTGGTTTCTCTGAACATGCACACAGGACGAAACAAGTTGTGTAACTGCAAAACATACTTTACAAAGATATGATGGTTGTGTGAAAATTATATTCGCCAACTATAAAAATATGCATCATTAAACCATTCATCGCATCCATTGTCAACCGTGATTATTTATTAAGTTTCTCTAAATTCATACTGTCACTGTAAAAACTTCAGTTTTTTTAATAAATGCCATAGCTGCATTGATATACAGTGCGCACTCTATGGGGAGGTGAAAAAAAATGTTTTTGAGTCAGATTGCTTGGTGCAAAATGATGCAGGCAAGTATAACGCCCTCTATTATTGTATGCTCTTCTTGATTACTCATACTCTTGAGCAAGTCTGCGAGAAGACAATGAAAACAACAATGGCTGTGCCCTTTCTTTCTCATTATTCAAAACAGCTAGATGAGTGGTTATCAGTGCATACTATGCTACAGGAACTAATAGAAATGATGTACTCAAATATTTTTTTCCATGTAAATTATGAATCCACTGAACATTCTTTACAATCAAATTGTACTTGTAATTTCACAGCATCGGGCAGGTCTAAGCTGATACTGCAGACAACAAAATCGTTAATTTTCAATCTTTCACTTCACCTGCTGGTGGTTTGCATTTGTGACCACATCCATTGGAACAGCATTTGTAATCGGACTGGCAGTCATCATCACTAGAACACAGCTCAGCACAGGTACCGAAGGACGACCCAGACACTGCAGGGCACTCACCGGGCTTCTCTGGTGTCACTGATAATAAAGCAATGTCAGAAAATCTTATATGAGGAGGGTAAATTCACGATCAAATGCTTGATTGTCTGAATAACTGGCATACATAATGCACTGTATATAGGGATAGATAGACAGACAGACAGACCGACACACATACATCATACGCCCACACAAATACATGCATGCAGTATTGAAAACTGAGAGCTAGTATTTTTGACTTCATTTTTGAGTTGAATAATGAACTGTATAATATAGACACAAGACAGATGTAGAAAATGCAAGACAGATACCATTAATAGAGATTTATAAGTTTCCTTGATTATTAAGCATTTAAATAATGCAAGATGTTTGAATGATATGTGCATAATGATTTTCATCATTTGTCTAAATTTCATTTATGTTCATGAAAGGCACGCAAAGTACAAAATAACATTTACCCTGTATATCACAGCTAACTTGGTTTCCATTACCGTCGAAGAATTCAGCTTTGCAGTCTCCGCAGTAGTTGGGCTTACACCTGGCAGAGGGATTGGCAGCACAGGATGCACCATCACAGGGATTCCTCACGCAATTGATGAGTGGAACTCCAAGAGGACATTGCGAACTTGAATGAGTTCCTGTGATATCACAATTGAAATACAGCTGACACTATTGAAAAACACTCTGAACGTGTTGCGATGACAAACAAAGGGTAATATTTGCATAAATTTGCATAATTTACAAATTTAAATACTGGCGTGTTTTTTTCGCGTATGCAACAACAATCAGCAGCTCATGCAAATTACAATATGGGGCATCCTAGTACTGGAAAGGGAGAATTAAGTTAAATATGGTGACAATACAGCCATGCGAGAGTCGTCTCTGGTGAACATGAGGCCTGTAAAACCAAACATATCAATACGGTAACTTTCCAATAATTTGATAAGCATTCCTCTACACTTACCTCCATTACCACACTCTACAGGACTACCATCGTCACCGAAGAACTCTGTGTTACAGCCACCACAGAAATTGAATTTACAGCGAGCGTTGGGATACCGAGGACACGTGGCAGCAAGACAAGGGTCAACCCTGCACGCCACAATGGCAACACCTGGTGGGCATCCGTAGTAGTCGTTGTCTCTATTGCTAACTGCAAGACAAAAAATACCGTCAAGGACAGTGTGCTCACATTAGGTTTGAATTGGTCCATTTGAGAAATATTTAAACCAGGAAAAACAAGAATGACAAAAGCAAATAAGGTCTCCAACTTAGGTACTGGAGGTCATCTTTAGAAACATGCATATCAACTTCTATAGCAATGGGAGAAGCAGATCCTAAATACATAAGCAAATGTCAACAACAAAAAACAGAGAAGGCTTGATAAAAAGAAAAGGTGGGAGTGGGCAAAAAATGCACAAGGGATCTGGTAAAAAAGTAATGCTACATCATTGATCTTTTAAACCCTACCCCCTCCTGCATATCAAATGTTCCACCCCTTGGTATTACATAAGACCAAATGACAGGAAGTACATTTACAACCTTGGAGATTTTTAATTAATGCCACCAGTGTTATCATTCTAATGTAAACAGCACTTAAGTTAGTTACAGATAGTGAAATGCCTTCCACTGTGGGTGGTGATTACAACATATGAAATTATCCTGGATCCAAATTTCTCATCAGTTTTTGTATGTCTTACATAGAAAAGTTGCAAAACTTGGTCCAAAATGAAAAAAATCACCTCAGCTTTGTTTTCTGGATCAAATTTTCCTACAAATTGGTATCAAATATGACAAAATTATGTTCACAGCCTTCAAAATTGTCTCACAACGTATCCTGGGTTAGTATAGGTCATTTAAGGTCACAAACTGAGAAAAGTACCTAAAATATACAAATTTTGGGGTTTCCCAACACTTTGAGCAGAAAATTTATCTAATAACATCTTTCGGGACTTTATACCAAATTACAAAGCTATCAAACAAGGGACTTATACCAAATTACAAAGCTATCAAACAAGTAATGTTGAGATAAAGTTTTCTTGACCAAAAATGACAATATTGTCTTAAAATACAATTTTCTATATTTCAGGACAATTTCCACATATCTAACTATTGTCATCTCTGTACGTCTGTGTACGAAATATGAAAGCTGTCTGTCCAGGGGTTTTAAAAAGGAAACACTGTCTAAGATTTTTTGACCAAAAATGACAAAATTGCACAAAAATAGTAATTTTCCCAATTTTGTCATAATTTCAACAAATTAGAAGAGTAACACCCTTGCAAAGAGACAACCCAAATTTGAGAGCGATTGGGCCGGCGGTTTCAGAGAAGAAGAATTTTTACTGAAAATGAGAAAAATCACAAAAAAATTCAGCAAAAATACAAAATTAAGGATATCTTCACAATATTCATAAAACTGTGTAAGGTTAACCTAAGGTACTTGCACACAAGTTTTCAAAGCAATCAAAAAAGCGGTTCTTGAGTTATTAATTCTTAACCACTTTCACATTTTGTAAGCTCATTTGCATAATTTTGGCAATGCAGACTTCATTTGAACAAAATCCCATCTATAGCCCAGGATGCATCCACAGACCAAATACCAAGCTGAAACGTGCAGTGGTTTGCGTGTTTTTGATGTTGATGGACATACTGTACGTACATACATACATACATACATACATACACACATACATACAGACGCCATCGACTTCAGCCTATACGATAAACTCACATTGGTCAAACCAAATGTGAGCTAAAAAGCAAACACCGATGATGATGGACAATATCAGGCAGGAAAATATCAAATATTCACTGGACTAGCTAGCTGTCCTTTACAGCCCTCGGCTGTCTTTGCTAGGGCAGGGGCCACGTTCCCAAAAACTACCCTCGATTAAATAGGCCTGTAAAGTGTGTATCTTGTGGTAGAAAACTGCCTGTAAGAAGGAAATCAACTCCTCACTAGCTATTCTGTACACCTCAAAACAAATGTTTCAAAACTGAATGGTTTTACGCAAGGCTAAATTATGATGTTGTAAAACTTTTCAATGACTCACCTCCAAGTCTGCAATCTACTTTGTTGCCGTATATATCATAGAAATCAGCATTACAGCCACCACAGTAATTTGATCGACATTGAGCATTAGGATATTTCGGACATTTGGCCTTGTCGCACGGATCACGCCCACAGTTTACAATCTCAACACCTGGCCTGCATCCATGTTGTACGGCTGAAAGAAATTGTCGGGAAATGTGTTCATCATGACCTTTGACCTCAATATGGATAGATACCCATTATTATAAGTATGTAGGCAAGTTGGACCGTGAATAAAGAAATGGGAGAGACAGGCCTACTGCTAACAAATATGACAAACACACATGATTCATAGATTTCAAAGAATTAACTGCATGCTATTCACGTTCTATGCATCTAGACATGTTCCTGCACTATCGTAAGTTGTCTTTTTACATATATGTTTATACTTTGAAAAAATTCAAGTTGTAGACATATATGTTTAAGAAGGGGAATCAAGCCACATCACTGATTTTGTTTGGGTGTCCACATGAAAAGAGTGCACCCTAGTACAGTATGCTGCTACTCAAAAGTTCCTAATCCAAGCGTACACATGGCTGACATGCTCCTTATACTGTATCATATACATGTACATATGTAGGAAACTATGTTGTCACCAAGTATAATTTTAACTTAAATGATAAAGTAATCGACACATTCTGTAGGCCACATACTTCTCAGTAATGCATTATGTATATGCAAAGGAGCTTGAATACTGACCTCCACATACAAAAGTTCATAGATTATGTGAACATTTTTTGCATAAATTATTACAGAATAGAAATTTACATGATACCAGCATATCTTGCACTGGGAAGTTAACATTGAAAGAGTGTATGTACAACAACAACTTGATCAAGTGGCTAAATCTAACACTTCCACTCAGAAATCATGCACACTTTCAGTGAGAAATCTAACGTGAAAATGTTGTTACCTTTCATCTAAAAACAGTGAATTATATTTACCTTGACTTTGGCACTCAACCTTCTTGCCAAATATATCAAAGTGTTCAGCATTACACCCTCCACAGAAATTGGCTTTACAGCGATAATGCGGGCATTGGGAGTTTTCACAGGGGTCGACTGGACATTTCACCTCACGCACGCCTGGAGGGCATTTACCAGTGGTGGCGCTGTCTACATCAACGACACCTGAAAAGTAAATCCTTACCTCAGTGGATGCCATTGGCTACATTGCATTTATATCAAAGTAATGTAATTTCTCATCACGGTCTGTACAGCTGAATGTTAAAGTCAACATTTGGATTTTAGTTGGGACTGGAAATCATTTGTCACTGATAACATCGCATGTTTTCCACACCGCTTCATATTTCCAGAGCCAATGCATTGCATTTCAAACTAATTTTGGGAGAAGGACAAGAAAATACACCAATTTTCCCTATTTAATACGATGAAATTATCAAAAGTTACAGACAAAAATAGAATAGTAAGTTCTCAACTTTTTACAGGCAAGAAAGCAGAGGCAAGTATGTGTCTCTGTTATACAGAGCAGTTAATGCTTTCTTTGCAGTTTTGTTCTATTGAACGTGTAGTCATTGCTAGTATCTGTTTTTGGTAGTCCTGGTTCAAGTCAAAGAGTTTTGTGAAATAAAGTCATTCCAGTAATTTATTGCACATTAGTGTTGCTTCTTTGCAAATTGCTTTAACCTGGATAACTGCAATTGCGTCGTAAACAGTCTTCACGTGGTTCTACAAAGGTGTGGTACATGCCAATATATTTGAGATAATTGACATGGGTAAGTTAAAGTCGGAATCTCACGAAAACTACAATAGACTTTGATAACTCTATTACATCACATTCCAAAAATAGTTTTCATAGTTTTCCTACAGACAAAAATATGATCCCGAATTAGACGTTTCTATCCAAATACAGGCACCGGGCAAGGGTGTGATACAATTATGTGCGGTATAAAATGCATGGATGTGAGGGCGCTTTTCCTATAGCTTTTAATACACAAACACTTACATCCAGGTATATGACAAGAACAATTCCTTCCCTTCAGCTTGTCTTAAAAGCAAACTATAATCAGCATGTGAAAAATATAAAACAAACATTTCTTTGGCTGAATGGAAATTCTCAAAAGTGATAAATTATAGCAGCCAGTGAACAATTATTTAAATATCTTACCTGGACCTCTCCTTCTACTTGGTGTTTTGTAGTAATATACCATGGAGATAGGCCCACCACCCATGGCATTGAATGCCTGTACAATAAAACCATATTGTGTCTCCGGTTTGAGCCCTTCAATCACAGCCCTAGTGTCTTTCCCATCGATGCGTTTGATTGGCCAAGACATGTACGATTGTGAATACTCTGCCGAGTCCACCTCAGTGTAAAAGATGATATGACCTAAAATATTCAAAATAATGAGAATCAAAAATTGTTTTCATAACCAAGTGTTTTGACTCATTTTTCTCCTTGTGACATTTTAAACATTTTCTATC
This sequence comes from Ptychodera flava, assembly GCF_041260155.1. Classification (NCBI taxonomy): domain Eukaryota; kingdom Metazoa; phylum Hemichordata; class Enteropneusta; family Ptychoderidae; genus Ptychodera; species Ptychodera flava. Next base: position 32,468,463 of record NC_091933.1, read on the forward strand.
TTAGATGGAGAAGCCTAAAAGAATCGTAACTACACTGTACTGTGCTGTACTTGAAATTATTTTCTTTCATAACCGAAAATAAATCCAGAGCTAGAGGCAAATTTTGAATAAGCTAATAGAATAACTTCAAATTTACCAATATTTTAAAATCAAAATGGCCGGCACTGCAGTCTTTGTGGCGACACTCTGAGCAAAAACTTGGATATTTTGTATCCTTGAGATTGGAATCATGTGCATCCCTCTTTCTCTTGTAAGTCTCTCAAAGCTAACACGTTAAGCAAAACATGAAAAAAATTTAAAGAACTTCAATTTCTCTGAAAAGCTGTTTTGCAAGTTCCTTTCCACTAAAGACACCATCATGCTGATGGTCTTGATCAGGTCTTGTGTTACAAAGTCGGCCACACAAATTCACTTTGACTTCAGTTTTCAGTTTTCATTGTACCTTAATCCCTTATATCCTGGACCAAACTGGTCTGCACTCCCTAAGTCCACTATAGTGTGTCCACATTGGTTATTTTGAAACATACACCTGTGTCAGGCCAAACTGAATTTTGTAATGTGAATGAGAACAGATACTCCAGTGATCCTACCCAGACAGAATTGCTCCAGAAAAGGCTTTTACAATTTAAAAACCATAAACGTGTTCTTGTCTTGCAAGTTACACATGACTCACCTGTAAGTTCATTGTCAGGGTCATTTTTGGTGGTCCATCGTATCAAACCATTGACAGTATCATAACCTCCATATTCTTCGACACTCTCAATAATTGGAACAGAGGTTGGTGATCCTTTTGCTGTGTGCGGAAAAAAACATTTGCAAACCCATTAGGAACCTAAAGAGGAATTGTTCTACTCAGAACACAAGTCATCGCTCGCACCATTGACATGCACACCACGATACAATGGCTGTGTGCCTGTTATGGTTCAAAAACGTAGGCAGAATGAATTTGGTTTTAAGGGGGAGTCGTCTTACCCTCTAACACTACTGTTGTCACGGCAACTAGTTCGCTTGGTTCACTGACACGCCCATCTTGCACGATATTGATGAAAATTTCGTAGCGGGTAAAAGGCGAAAGGTTCTCCAGCGCTCCCCATGCTTCATCTGCCTGTTCTTCCTGGAAGCTGAGTCAAAACATCAAGTACCGTTATCTTGACTGCTATCACGGTCCCTCTACCATGGACTGTGATTACTGACAGACACCGTGATATCCAAAGCACCACATGGGAGGCCGTATAACGCCGGGAACACACAGCGCACGATACGCAGGGCTAGCATCAAGAGTAACAAAACGCGCTCTCTCTCTCTCTCTCTCTCTCTCTCTCTCTCTCTCTCTCTCTCTCTCTCTCTTATTGCATCGAGTTCAATAGTTGATTTCACTATGCTTCTTCCTAAACCATGGAAAATTTGACACCAGGAAAATCGAAACTTGCGAAAATCACATACCTGGTCTGCCACGGATGAGTTGCCCTGAAGTTTATCAAGTATAATCTGCCACGAGGGGGAGCCCTTCCACCGGGTACATCCGGGTCTCTCCAAGTTATCATGATTTGATTCACTGTGTGCGCCCTTGCAATGACATGAGTTGGTGGCTGTGGATCTTGAGCTGCGTACAAAATTTTTATATATGAATAACATATATTCGTACAGACACTTTCACGAGAGGAACTGCAGTGAGCTGTTATCAGCGTAGCATGTATGCGCGGCAACTTCAATGCCAACAGAGCCAGAGGCTGATGTGCCTATTTCGTCTTCAGGGACCGATTAAAAGAAAATGTAAGCTTATGGATGAAAAATGAATAATTTAAAACAAATTTTTTACGCCATTTTTAAGAAGTCGTCAAACAGTTGGACGACGACGCCTTCACATTGTACACATGTACGATGGTTACGGTCTAATGTGTTTTAGTGGTTTGTTTACAGTACAATATTATTTATTTGTAGCTCTCAGGAGAGTTTGCGCGCGTTTGATGTTGATGATGCTGACGGGGGGGGGGGGGCAACAGTCGTCGGAACTGCGCCTGTGCGAGTTTCTTGATTACAAACAATGTATTTCGTGCACGAAATTTAGAGGCACCTCATCATCATAGCTGCAACATTTAAATTATACGATGTAGATTATGACAGATATGTTTTAACTTTCATCAATCACCATCGTACCTTGGATACAGCGTTGCCTTTGGTCGTATGGGTCCCATACGACCTTTGAGCGCAGTTCCAGAAGAAGCTATTCTCGTTTCTATTGTCTATGACATCATTGTGTTATTATTCATTAATTGTTCGGTGCAAATTTCTGAGGTATTCTTATATCTAAGCGAAACCGATAGAACAATACTCGTTTCTCGTTTTATTGTTTTGACCATCAGATCAAAGGCAGCTAGAAAGTTTCCGGAGATGCCTCCTTCAACAGTACATGTACTAGTGTTCGATGTTTGGTTCATTTCTACGAGTATCGCGTACTTGTTCTGCCGATCTATTCGGACGTATAGGCCTACGTAAACATATCCGCTGATGTTATCCCTGATGGGAAAAGTGTGAATTTGCTCAATCGATTTACAGAGTGATATCAAGCCAAATATATCTTCCTTGCCAGCACAAAAAAAAGCTGAGAGAACCGACGTTCTTCAAAATTCTGGCAACAATAATCCATATTGATTGCATTCGTGTGACAGATGAACTCATATTTAGGAAATTACTCAATCCTCTGCTACCATAACATTTGGTCCAGAGGAAAACATTTTGCAACTAGACGCGGGTCCATAATAATGCAATTTTCTAGTGCATGAAGGTGCTTTCTGACGATGTTTTAATGTTTAAAGCCGTCCGACATCAGCATTTGTGCGATTTATATCCCCGACAGCTGCAAGTTTTTGACCTTTGACATACAGATATGGAAGCAGCTTCTTGTCTTCCACTCCAAAACATATCGCGTATCATTCCGATTGTCACTGCTATTAATAGCACATGTTGCGTGGCGTCTTGGTAGCATTTAACTGTACAGTTTGCTCCAAGTGCTCTTTGATGAAACTTTCAAAAACTTTTCGAGCGACAAATTTGCAATGTGCTGATATTGTTTCGCTCGTAATTCCTTTTTGGACACACCAAAAGAAATTACGGGATCTATATTATATCCTTATATAGGGTGGTCAAAACTGAGGGGAAATTAAAATTTGCAGGGTAGGAATACTTCTTCCTATTGCTATTAGCAACTTGAAAAAAAACCGATAAGTTAGTATGAAATCAGAAAAATACATGTGATTTTTAGCTCTTTCCAAATTTCAAACAACCTTCAGTAAGTTTTTTGGGAATTCAAATCACAATTTCGTCGTTGGATTTTCTCAATTCAAATATAAACCCTGGACCTAGAGTCTATGAGTCAAACTTTTGTATTGGAAAAGAAACACGTCACTCTCAAATAAAGGGTGGCGCAAATAGTTGCACGGTAAACATTGTTCAAGTCGGTGTAAAAATCAATCTTGCCATTCATAATGAACAAAGCGTTTCTTATCTTGCAGGTTGCAGTTCATACTAACATCCGTAGTTAGGGTACAGTGTCTGACCTTTGACAGAGTTCACATGAACTGAAGGATGCAGTACGTACATAAAAAGCGGCTGTTGAAATTTCAAAGACTGCACAAGCGTATCTGTGCCCGAACGACGGAAAGACAATAATCCTAAAAAATCTAACAATTTTCAAAAAAAAACTAAGATTTTGATGCTACTACTTTACGGGTTTCCCAAACTCACTTTTTCTGGTGCGAAGTATCGTTCTGAAATGATAAAGCGTCCAACAACAATCGCAAGTGACTGTAAGGTTTGAAAAAACAATTAAGGTAGATCGCGCCTCGGGGACAGATATTCAGACTCTCAAACTTTTACAAATCTTTTCTGATATACCACTTGTAGGGGCTCACTTTAAGGCTCTTGGTAAATGAAAACTTTTCACCGGCTTAGTTTTTCGAAATTAGAAAATTTTATTTTTCTCCATAGAGTTAACCACAGTCGCTCGAGAGCTATTCAGCTCTGGGACTACAGTATTCGCCCCATAGACGAGTGTACATAAGCGAGAATGTACACTCGTCTATGGGGCGAATACTGTAGTCCCAGAGCTGAATAGCTCTCGAGCGACTGTGAGTTAACACAGGGATGGCGGCCATTTTGAATTTCAAATACCGGTAAATCTTGGGTAATTTGTTTCTCTTGAACCAAAATTTGCACGGTGAGCCCCGATTTTTATTCTTGATTTTGAAAGAAAGTGGTTGAAAGATTCCTTGAGGAAAGTTAGAGCAAAAGTTTAAGTCTTTCACTTTCGAGGCGCATACTACATTAATAGAACTTTGGAGGCGGGAGTAATTAATCCGGTCACTACCTTGTAGTGTATTGATGTTACGTAAGCGAGGCTTATACCTGGGAGCTCATGCTCTTTATGTTTTACACTAGTAGAATCAGTGAATATATGAAAAAAGCTGACACTTGCCATTTTGTAGGCGACATTGCGGGAAGTCTGAAGTGCTTCCCCTTTGAATCAATGAAAGGTTTCTTCCTTACACTGCTCCAGGAGTAAAACATACAGCGACAGACGATAGTTCAGTTACTTGCTTTCGAATAACCCTATTCGTGAGGGTAGAAGCGACTCGCTTCTACCTCTTTGCAGAGCCCCTCCATCATGCACAGTCCGCTGTTGCAGTCCTCCATGCACAGTCCCTCCATCGCGTGATGGAGGGACTGTCCACGGTCCTTTGTGGAGGGACCGTGGACTGTGTCACACAGTCATAACTCGCGAAGAGCGATGCAGACGAGTTGATAAGAATCGAGCTGGGCACCGGGATAAGCGCGAGGATCGCCATAAACCATCGGCTGGGTAGTTGCGTGTGGGTCAAACTTGTCAAGTTGCCGTGATTTGCCTTCTAGGCCACTGGTCAAAGATAACGTGTAAAAAAATCAAAACGCTTACCTAATGCACATGATGAAAATAATGCACACGCTAAAAGGATAGCGACGCGCCCCATCTTCACCGACGAAAATTATATCTTAGGTATATATATACTGTAAGACTTCGAAGAAGAGATAGGAGTTGGATTTGATGCGAGCTAGTGTCACCTCCCCTGTCTTGTGTGGATTGCGAACTGACCTGTCCGATTCTTTTATCAGGGGTCATGGGAGTTTACTTTATGGCCTGAGACAGTGATTAGATATGCCATTGTTAGAGGGCTTTTCTTTCAAGATTATTAATATGTTAATGTACAGGTTACAGTAGGCTCGTACAAGGATCATAGGAGGATGGTCATGAAGTCAATTAATGCCCAGGGGAATCGAAGTCACGTGACAAAATTTCCCCTTGACAACTACGCTGCCACTTTCAATTTAAAAACCTTGCAAAGCGAAGTATTATTTAGGATAATTTAAACAGAATTTCTTTGAAAATAGTCACTCTATGATTTCGCCACCTAGAGCTCCGGCGAACACATCTGGTCTTTTCGACATCACTCTGTAGCTGAGTGATTTTTTAGCTTTGCCGTCCTCGACAGAAGTATCCGCTGTCGTTTGACCTGTAAACACTGGCAGTATAAAAAGCAAGGAAATTGGAACAATGAGTAACATGTGTGACTAGAATTATGAATATGTATATCCGCCACCAGTGGTCTATTTGACCTGGCAGATAATGGAACGCGTAATCCGTCCCATGGGCGAAACAAACAAGTTAGGCCAATAAATCAACGGGCCGACGTGGCAATAAATCTTCAGACGCTGTCATCGGTGAACTCGAAATTTCTTTACTTTCAGGGATTGAGACGTCTGAAATTTCAGGACTAGTTCTGAGTCCTTGCAAACTTTCATGAGGGGATTGGCAGGCACAAAGCATGTAGTATCTAGGCTAATCCCCTGAATGCGGAAAATTTCCACGTTACCGAATTAATGGTTTGTGACTCCCCAGAGAGTAAATAAACTACCGATCAAGTAGAAAAAAAGATTACAATGTTTGTACATATGACACCACCTGTAATATTTGTAGAGTTATCACCGATTGACAGTCAGTTCGCACCTCAAGTAAGGTATCTTCTGTATCTTTTCATATGGAAATGATTTCGAACCTACAGCGTTTGTGCTGGGGAATCTTGGCATGTTCATTCAACCTTCGTGGTCTCACAAATTACTGCTTCCAAAAAGTTTTTTTGTAGCAAGCAACAAAGTCCTATCATACCAAGCCATGTATTTGCTGTCAGAAAACAAGGCGTGGGCAACTTGAAGTCCACTATAGCAGTTCATGCGGTTTTATTTCTTTATGACTGCAATATTTTGATATTTTGATGCAGGCCATTTCCTATGCTATAGTCTGACGTATGTACAGACGTGTGGGCAGTATACCATTCTGTTTGACTGCAGTACGCCATGACTAACCGCAGGGTAGGTCAGATTTACAAACTTGCAAATCTTGCTATCGTGTCAAAACGATTTATTAAGAAAAGAAAACAAAGGGTGCTTGGTATGTAGCGGCTGGTTTTGCATTTTTTGTTTTTGTTATTGTTTGTTTTGTTTTCATATTGTCATGTTCATTTTCCAGAGCCAGAGTTACCTATGATCACATGTTCACAAATCAAGTATCGCATCTCTCTCTCTCTCTCTCTCTCTCTCTCTCTCTCTCTCTCTCTCTCTCTCTCTCTCTCTCTCTCTCTCTCTCTCTCTCTCTCTCTCTCCTTTGTTGTCCGGGTAAAGCTCGGTTAGCTTTAGTGTTTGGTGTATTTGTCATTATTTTTGTTCTGTTATATTTGGTGCTCTTCACCAAAAATCACGTTAAGACGCCGCTGTTGTTCGACCCGTCAACATAACCTGTATATAATGTAGTTATCGTTTGTCAATTGAACCATAATCCGGACTAACATTCATTTGTCAACAGTAACGTTGTTAGATGTGCACAATATATCGTGGTTGTAAAGTTGATTTTTTTGTATTTCGACCTACCTCGTAAAGATGAATACGATAAAGCTTAAATATTTGTTTTATATAATAAATGTCTTTAGGCCTAAAGATGCCATCAAAAGTAACAGATACACCTCAAACCTAAAGATTGTCACCAATGGTACTCTACGTAGCCTGTGCTCCTACGTCATTGGTGATACCTCAGGCCTGTATTTTTTGAAAAAGATAAATTTATTTCCACATAGTCACAAATGAAACAAATCTACATAACTGTGAATGCCTGTATTGCTTGCGTGTTACTGAAGAACACGCCCTCGCTCGGTGGTTTATCTAGAAAAGGAACTTTGTCGACAACGCACTCTAAGAATATTCTGAATAATGAAAATCTAAATTTCCTTTTTTTGCCATTGTTATTACCCTGTTACATACTCTGGGATATCATCGTACGCATTGTATGCTAATCATCACATGACAAGACGAATTCCCGACTCTGATGTAATTTGTTGATTCAGCAAACTTGCATTTACTGGCGGCATTTTTACCACCTGAGTGACCTGAGGACGTTGACCCCCGAGAAGCACTTTGTAATTTGCATACAGCCAGTATCTTCCGAGATACGAGACACCTTAGCCTATCGTGTGTGACACAGCTGCAGCTGGTGGCAGATTCAGAAATCTTTCTCCCTAACTCAAGACTACGGTTATTTACTGTAAGTGCGCTGATTTTCCGTAAAGACCACAAATCTGCTTATCTCACAGTGAAACGTCTCGATTCCATAGAAATAAAGATACCTGCATGTGTCCTGTGCAAGTCAATAAAAGCGTAGCAAAACTCTAGCAAAGTGAAAAGGCTGTTCCCATGGACGTTTCCTGTCCTGTCTCAGGTGTAGCTGAGACGCGACAAAAGCTTGTGACTTTATTTTGACTCACGATCTCGGACATCCATAACTTTTAGACGTAGTCAAGTAACTTTTAGTGTATGTATTGTCGTGATTGTAGTCAAGTGAATAAACAAACTACTTATGCAATTTTTACACTAAATAAAAAATGGGCGCGGTTTCACCTAATGTCCCATCGATTTGAATCGTTTTGTGATGGGGTTATTATACCCTTTTTGTCTAAAACACAAAAATCCTTCTATCAGGAACCAGGCAATCCTAGTCCCCAAGAGCAGTTGGGATCGAGAGAATGGCGCAAAGATGACTTGATGCCCTATGGTGTCCTACGAAACATCTTGATTCAGTAGCCACTATGCCTGGCCAGCATGCGACTCATGTACAAATATTCCCATAAAGATAAAATTCGAAATTTATTTAAATTTCTGTGAATTATCAGTATCATCATAATATTTTAAGTTCAATGGGGACCTCAAGAACGTTATGCCCAAGCCCCGTACCCCTGTACCTGCCCACCTGGTACACTAAGTGTCCGGCCCCTGCAGCTTGTGTCCTATTAAAATCCGGAGAGCCTAATATCGGGTACGGACATGATTCTGAAACAACTTCAGGCAAAGAAGCAATTGAGCTTTTACATTTGGAAAGGCCTATTCTCAGTATACATTGGCTAGCGGCTAGCATCTTCTTTTAACCTGTGTTTACGTTCTGCAAAGTATATGGCTTGCTTATGCGATCAATCAATCCATGCCCAGAACTCAATATTGTTGTTATGACATCTTCAAGTTCCGTTGATCTCAACGTTATAAGATTTCCATGCGCATATAATCGTTGGAGAATATATATATATATATTATATATAATATATATATATATATATATATATATATATATATATATATATATATTTGTACTTGAAGTAATTTCTGTATTATTTTTAACGCTCTGCTTTAGCATCGAGCACTGTAATTTCCAACGAGGATATCTGTATACTTACACACACACACACACACACACACACACACACACACACACACACACACACACACATATATATATATATATATATATATTGTGTGTGTGTGTTTGTGTTTGTGTGTGTAAATATCTGATATAGATGTACAGGTTTTTACCCACAGAGCATCTGCGCATCGAAAATGTACCTTCCGAGTGACCCATTTCATGCTTCTTAACTTCTTAACGCCTATATTACGAGATACATATATTTCGATGTTGGTGTCATCAATGGTAGGAAATCTGCCATTACTCTGCATATAGATGTATACACATAATACACAGACCATGGAATGTTAAGTTCTTTTGTTTATTTTGTGTCACATCTGAGTACAAAAAATTAACTCGATCACGACTCTACATAGCTATGATGACAGAAGATTGGTTAATTCTAAGTTTATTGGTGAATTCTAAGTTTAATTGAATTAAGTCTTTGACTTGGTGAAAACAAAAACAAAATGACGACCCGAGCGCCCCATCAGGATGCTAGTGCGTCGCTATGCAGTAATGTCGATTTCTGTCTCAAGATTGGACACCGTGATGACGAACACTTTCATCATCCATCCTTTCCTTTGATCTGTGAATTCAGTATTTGTTTATTTCTTTGTTTTTCTATCTTTTCTCTGTACAAATTTGAGGCATAGATTACAATTCCATTGCTCAACAATAAACAGAAGTCTCTGAAGACTCATCCAGTATCAATCTCCAAATTACAGTACTTCTACTCCTCGGGCTTGGGCACGCGGCCAATCACACAGCAGCCAAGACGAGCGCCGGCGTTCCCTGTTGTCAGACTGCCTTGGTCACCACCTTGTCCAAGATCATCAACCCCGGCGTGAATCTGCGAGGGAAAGTTTCACTTCATCAGTGCTCGTAAGATACGATTGACCAGGTTAACAGAGCTTGTGACTATAGGAAACGGGAAGAAATCTACCAGGCCTACATCAGCACAACTTACAAATTCAAAACGTCTCTATTAATCGAATGCCCCGCCAAATACGGTGTCATCGCATGTTTTACAGTCTCACCCGCGAGATATGAAACAAGTTTTCTCTTCGACTCAACGCAATCAGTACGATATAATGTTAATAAGGCCTGTTTTATGGGGTGTTTGCAATTCGTCTGGGCTGATTCTCGATGTCCGGGCGAAAGCCTGAGCAAAGACTTCTGAACTTACGACAAAAGATCGCCCGATGATCGAGTTTGGGCCGAGCAAAGAGGCTACGTTGTCTGTCATTGAAAGTTGGATTTTGCCATCGCCGTCACTTACAATATTACCGAGATCACCAACATGTCTAGGAAGAACAAAATGAGAGAAAAACATGATTAAATGAGCAGAGCTTACATATATCATCACATATGCATATGTGGGAGATGCGTATATACAGATGTTGCAATGAGATGTTGCCTGCCACACTTTGAACAGTGGGAGCGATCTTTTGTGTTAGATAGACAGCGTTTGAAAATCAGAGTGAAATATTTCATTGCCATTTGAGCAAACATAGATCGACAGGGTAGCCAGACAGAACGTTTGAACTATAAAGTTCGATTTTAAGGCCTAGGATCAAAGGCAAAGTGCAAGAATATGCTTCATTGTGAGAAACTGTAAGGGGGTTTGAAACAAAGTGATGGAGTGTTCTCAGAAGCGCAGAACGTGTTCAATAAGAAACTTGTAATACTAAATAAATGAAAAGCAGTACCTGTGGGTAACTGAGCTACATTTTCCAATTTGTATTTGCTGTCCATCATAGCCGAATATGAATGGAGACTTTACCAAGTTATTGGAAAATTAATATTTTGTTTTAAACGCGGAATTCCCATACTTGCTCAGGCTAGAATAGAGATGTACAATAAATTGTTATTTCTGTTTGCTTTGAACTAATAATTCATTGTATATTCTTGAGAGCAAAATCGTAGGCATAGACTCTACCGTTCTTCGTCTTCTGGAGAGCCGTGCACCTTGTCATGAGGATTGTAATGACCACCGGTGGCGCTACAGCCCCGTTGCGAGTCGATGTAGCCATACTGGTGGACGTGAAATCCATGGGTAGTGTTGGGAGTAAATCCAATCAGGTCCAAGTTGATGACAATGGGATCGTCGGCTGCCTTGAAGTCGAAGATTTCAGAAGATCGTTAGTATTCATACAATAACACGCTACAGAGGTTGTTGGTGGCGATGAGAACTAAATATTTTTTATTCCGTTTATTGGTTTTGACAGGCATCATTCTATTTTCTGTATAGCAGACGATACGGAGATAACTGACTTGATACTGCTACATCATGAAGAATAACGGTATGGTGACTGCAACTTCATTATTGAGGTTCAAATGGTTTCCAGTTTTTAACTCAATTTTCTTGGTGCACCTCAGCGAGCACATTAAACTATACCCGAAGTTAGCTTTGCTATTGATTGATATTGAAGTTCAGACAGAAATTTCTGCGCCTCGGGGACAGATATTTGAACTCTCACTCTTTTACAATTCTTTTCTGATCTACCATTTGTTCAGGTTCGTTTTAAAGCTCTTGTTGTAAAAAAAACCACTTTTCACCGTCTTAGTTTTTTTGGAAATTTGAAATTTCATTTTTCTCCACAGGAGTTAACACAGGAATGGCGGCCATTTTGAATTTCAAATATCGGTAAATCTTGGTAATTTGTTTTTCTATTACCGAAATTCGTACGGCGACCCCAAATTTTTATTCCCAATTTTGAAAGAGAACGGTTGAAAGCTAGATTCCCTGAGGAAAGTTTGAACTAAAGTTTAAGTATTCCACCCCAAGGCGCATGGGCCCACTACCTTAAAGACTGAAAAAAGATGCGTTGATTGGCATGGTTAATTCATTATGCTGCCGAAACAAACACAATCCCCCCCCCCCAAAAAAAAAACAAAAAAATTGAGAGAAAAGACAAGAGTCGCAATTACCGGGCCTATAATTTTTGTGACATGATATAATTAAATACAGCAAACTGGTAGATCGATGAGTCTGACTGATGACGAGGGGAAGCGAAGTGTAAATATACAATGATATTTTCTTTCGTTCTTTAAGCTTTGCGGCTCGTCTGTAAACTCATCCGGCAGTCTTAACGAACGATGGCGAATTTTGCATGAAATAATGTACGAGGCAAAACGGAGTACATTATGGAGTCCAAAGTTTGCTTTAGTCCATTATGGGTGGGGAGGGGGTACATTATTTTTATTATTTATTGTTTTGGTAATTGTATAAAACACCACAATTCTGGGTTATCGGATAAATTGTCAGTATAACATGCCAGATGACGCACAAAATTCACTAGTATCGACAATAATATAATATAATATAATATAATATAATTATAATATAATATAATATAATATAATATAATATAATATAATATAATATAATGTAATGTAATGTAATGTAAGTAATGTAATGTAATGCAATGCAATGCAATGCAATGTAACGTAACGTAACGTAACGTAACGTAACGTAACATAACATAACATGCAATGCAATGTAATGTAACGTAACTAACGTAACATAACGTAACATAACATAACATAACATAACATAACATAACATACATAATATAATATAATATAATATAATATAATATAATATAATATAATATAATATAATATAATATAATATAATATAATATAATATAATATAATATAATATAATATAATATAATATAATATAATATAATATAATATAATATAATATAATATATTATAATATAATATAATATAATATAATATAATATAATATAATATAATATAATATAATATAATATAATAAAGAATAAGAATCTTAAAGAACTGTTACTGCAATTTCAAATCGATACTATAATCATTGTCACCCTTAAAGTGGCACTCCCACTTGGTAACATTTTTAAAGCACATTTTTTTAATGGCAACGGTCGATATTTGACGTGGCGACTGCGCGCGGATCGCGTGATATCGATAAAAACATTTCTTCAAAAAAGTAAAAGTTTGAATTTCGGTGGCCCACCTAAAGTCAGCTTCCGAACATCGAACGTGGCACTGGGGCCATTATCAGCTAAGCTATGGAGTACGAGTCTACACTTACGCTGCTGTATGCCACAGTACCACTCGCGTCGGTGATCGGTCATGCCCCGTGGGAGAAAGCTGAGTCTCACTTACTTGGCGAATAAACGAAAAACAATTTTTGCTGATTCCAACAGAATTCGCATAGGTGACTAGCACTAATAGGTACGGTTGATACATAGCGGCCGCCGCGTGGTATGCATAGACGCATACCACGCGCGCGGCAAACCACACGTACTGTGTGGCAGACGACAAAATGTAGTCATCGGAGGCGGCTAATATTTAACACGTAAAAACTGATGTTTATGTGGTATTGGTTAAAAATATAATACAACTGATTTAGAATAATGAAAACGACAAAAACTAAGGAGAAGTTTTTAAAAACTTACCTAAGGTAAAGGCATAATGCTGTATAATAAAGTCTTTGCAGTGGGAAGTAAATTAATTGCGTCGTTCGAACTTGTTGTAGACTCCCAAGAATATCGTCAATCAGCACAACAACAAACCTTCGGGGGATTTCGCGTCAAAATCAGAAACGATCGTGAAACTTCGGGATGTGAAAAATACGCTCGGGAAATGACATGTTTTTATCGATATCTCGCGATCCGCGCGCGGTCGCCACGTCAAATATCGACCGTTGGCATTAAAAAAATGTGTTTTAAAAATTATACCAAGTGGGAGTGCCTCTTTAAAACCCTTTCACCACCATGGTTCAGCCCAAACCCATTGTTATCAATGGTGAGTGCCACAGGTAATTAAGGTTTAATACGTTAAACTTACCCTTTGTGAGACAGACAATCTGCCTTGGATGGGCAGGTAACTTCTCAGACTGGGACTCATCGCCGGATTGGGAAATATGTAGCAACCAGCATATGTCGTTTCTGAAAAGGAGACGGGGTACGCAGACTGTCTTACATTGGTGAAATTACTATTTTATTATATTTTAAGATATCTCGCCAATTTTGAGGGACTATATATTGCAGAACGGTTTGAGAAAATATCTCAAACTCTGCAAATGGGGAAACGCGCTTGATGGATTATGTGCAGGTGGAACATGATACTGATTCAAAAGAACGCTGTAGTGTCTTTTGACCCGTATAAACAGTTATCCCTCGTAAAGTCAAAGAGCTCTGGTAGTTTTTAACTTCGTTCCACCCTGCTTTGTTAAGGAAGATAGGTAAGAGAAGTGTTCTCGGACCTTTCAATGGGGATATTTCGTCCTGTCCAAGCTGCTAAAATTTCAGAAAACGGGCGAACAATTCTCTCTGATATAATTCCCCGCTCGTGAAGATATACTCTGGAATGCTAGGTAGACATAATATTGAATGTCGTGTAAATACTTCACCACAGGCATATTGCAATGTCCACCTATTGTGTATATATTGCTGTTGGATCACAAACCTAAACAAACACGGTAAACCATACCCCCCCCCCCCCAAAAAAAAAGAGATAACAAATAAAATTTTGAGTGCATGCTTTGGTCTATCTAACCTGTGATACAGAGAGGTTCGGTGCCGGACCACTGTTGTTTGTCATCACATGTCCGTGAGATGCTGCCTTTCAGTTCGAAGCCGACGTCGCACGTGTAGTAACACTCCAAGTCGACATTGTTGCCGTTTGAGCAATTGACATTGCCGTTGGCAGGTGGTTCCAACTGCGTGCAAGTCCACTGTTGTATAGGCTCTACAGAGAATAGTTCAATTAGTTAGTTAGTTCAATTAGTTAATTAGTTCAAGTCGTTCAATTATTTTGGTGTAATCATTTTATAATCATCCGAAATATGTCAACACTAAAACGCCACCTCCCTCTTCTACAACGCACACGGTAGATTTCTGTTTTACAATATGAACAAAGCAACTAGTGTCGGTTAAAACATTCACAATGTTTGGTTACCATTCCTTTGAACTCAAGCAACATGTATTGAAGAACATATTGTCGCCTTGTCATGGGAGAGCAATGTGTTAACCCTTTGAGCACTGCAATTGTTCACACTAAAATTATAGTGTGCAACGTTTTACCAATTTTTGTGAATTTTCCTATAATTTGTTGACATTTTTGGACCGAATAAACATCACATTTTATTGGCTTCAGATTGTTATCAAAATTTTAGCAAAAATTAGAAATAAATTGACTGGTGTATATTTTGATATAGGCAACAAAAATTGACTTTGGCGCTCAAAGGGTTAACATTATTATGATTCTGTAGAATATCTTCTTACCTGGTAGCTGAGGAGCCGTCGGGGTAACACAGTTACGTCCACACCCGTTGAAACAGCAAATTTGTCCAGCCGGGCAATCGAAAGCTCTTTGGCATTCATCGACACAGCCGCGGTAATTTTCCATGTTGGGACAGAGTCCGTATCGAGTTGGTTCTCTCGGACCTATATTTGAAAGAATAAGAAGTAAAATGAATATGCATGTATTTCGTAAAGCGGTAATTTATTCTTTAAATTTCTAAATACGACACTTTTATCTTACTGAACACTGACATCTTCTAATCTAGAGGTAGGGCTGCGTTCACAAATAACGGTTTTGGGGGAGGGGATGGAAGAATCGCGATTAAAATCTTGTTTTTCAGATCCCCCTTAGTACCCTAAAAATTTTCAAGTCCTCCCCTCTATATGATCTAAATTTTTAAAGTCCCCCCCCCCCATTATCATATAGCCCCATACTTATTATGTATTGGGCAGTTCTACTCGCAAATGTTCGACGCTACCTGTCATAAGCAGTTTGTAGAGTCATATTCCTATAAGGCAAGTTCTTAAATTGATTCATTTTTAAATGCATCAGTGGATTTTTTGGATTTATCAGTCTAAGCTGACTTGAGTCAATCCAACTCTTGCCAGGTCAATGGCATCTGCTGAAGAGGGCACAAATGGCCATCATGAGAGAGTATGTAAATTGTGGAATTCCTGGCTACGTTTTGCCAAACTGTGAAAATTTGAGCGAAGTGACCAACCAAAAAATATCTTTTTCAAAAGTACAAGACATTTATGACTAAGATGCTGCTCAAAATTGACAATACTGGAAGGTTAAAATATTCCATAAAATAAACTTTTTCATCTCTTAAAGTTTGGGTGTAATAATGGCAAATTTGGTAGAAAATAAATAATTCCATTCAGTCACGTATTTTTTTCGTTTAAATTAAAGTCTTTACTGTTCAAAGTTTTACTTTTGTGTTATCTACCGATGAGAATGCGAAAATTTTGAAAATCTAGCACGGTGACCTTATCTTTTTCCTTTAATATTTGATGATTCCCATATGCCAGAATTCAAAAATTCCTGATAACTTTCAAGTTTCCTGGTCTTCCAGATCATGTTTTACTCGCTGGTCTGATCTTCTGCACAAGTATGTTTCACTGTCATGAGCGTCATTTGACCAAAACTCTTCTTCAACTACATCATAGTCAGAGCTTTCTCTGTCACTGCCGATATGCAGTGACAGTGACACTGTAGTAGCAAAGCAGTAGCTGTATCAACTTTGATTATTTGGACAATATTTTTGTTCAGTTTATACAACCGCGTTCTTGTTTTACTCCCTACAGCATGTTAAACTGTCCAGTATTCAGCTTGCCAACACAACCAGTGTATGTGTACCGTGCATTGCATCATTGACAAATGACTTTCAGTCTGGACTCTTTGTCAATTATCATCCAGTACATATTTACATATCGTGACAGGCTTTGTCGAAAAAACGAAATATGTACCAGCACACTGTCGGGAGGCAGCAATAAACTGTAGAAAATATTGAAAAAATTATAAACAGTTGCAGGCCCACTTGTTTGGGTTTTTACGAAAAAATCATACGTTTAAATTTTTTCGAGATAAAAGTCATGAAATGTGACACAATGGCTCTAGATTTTGTCTAAGTATTACTAATATTAGAACAATTAGATGGCATTAAAATGTTATTCATTTTTCATTGAATTACCTGGCAAACCTTGGAATTGGAATATGTAATTTTAAGGTCAAGAGAACCAAAAAAAATTCACCCCCTCCCATAGGCAGTGCTAAACCTTCAAGTCTCCCCTCCAATACCCCCAAATTTTCGAATCCCCCTGAATTCCTCCCGTGAGCACCCCCCCTTTCAGTGATTTTTGTGAATTCAGCCTGGAGTGGAGCACATTTTCACAGTACATAGGTATCCTAAGGCGTCCCAATGTTAAAATAGCACTTACAATCCTTCGTGTTTCACACAGTAGTAGTAGTAGTAGTAGTAATTTATTATAGTGACTAGTGATAAACACCAAGCCACAACGGGCTTATTAGTCACTTTAAAATAAAGTTAAATACATGTGAGGAAAGCTGTTCCTAGAAAATCTAAATACAAACAATTACATTTTCACAGTACAAATCAGGTAAGTCATTTGAAAACTTTAACACATTCAGTTTACTCTTTGAAACTGGTTTGGTAAATACATCAGCCACATTACATTCGCTTTCAATGTAAGTTAGTACAATATGACTATTGTGGACTTCATCTCTAAGAAAATGGTATTTGATGTTAATGTGTTTTGACCTCTTACGATACACTGGGTTTTTAGCAAGTGCGATGGCACTCTGGTTGTCAATGAATATTTCAGGTGTTTTCTCTGTGTGCCCATGCATGTCAGAATATAATTGTCTCAAGAATTTTCCTTCTTGGACAGCACTGGCCAATGCAATATATATTCAGCCTCACAAGTGGATAAAGCAACACACTGTTGTTTCCATGAGATAAGTGGCCCACCCTTGCTTAAGGAAAATGCATAACCTGAGATACTTTTCCTATCATCTGAACCCGCCCAGTCTGAATCACAGTAACCTATTAGAGTTGGTTCAGTATCTGATCTACAGTATTTCAACCCAAAGTGTTTAGTACCCTTTAAATATCTCAGCACATGCTTTGCCATGTTCAAGTGCATTTCTGTCGGCCTGGACATAAACTGGGATAACTTTGTCACAATAAACGAAATATCTGGTCTTGTAGTTGTCATTAAATAAATCAAACTACCAACTATCTCTCTATACAACCTTCCATCTACCAACTCTGGTGATGGTTCATTCATGGCTTTACAGGCGCCTGGATCACAAGGCGTATATTTGGGTTTACAATCACTCATTTTAAATCTCTGTAACATGTCATTTACACTTTTTGTCTGTTTCATTACAATACAGTCTTTACCACAATCAAATTCAAGTGCGAGAAACCATGATAAAACTCCCATATCTTTCATATTGAATTTCCGACTTAATGATGCTTTACATTCTACTAAAGCGGTATCATTGTTGGCAGCTACAATAATGTCATCAACCCAAATAATTAGGATGATCTTATTGCCATTACTCTCTTTTGTGTACACACAGTAGTCAACTAAAGACTGTTGAAAACCCTCATTAATCATATGAGTGTGTAACATCTGGTTCCACATTCTACCACTTTGTTTCAAGCCATACAGTGATTTCTTAAGTTTAAGAACCGTATCTTCTTTGTTTCTAGTTACATAGCCATCTGGTTGTTCCATATAAATTACACAGTCAAGAGGAGCATGTAAATATGCTGTCTTAACATCCATCTGATGTACAGTAAGACCTTCATTCATTGCTAATTGCATTAACATTCTTACTGATGTCATCTGGGCTGTTGGCGCAAATGTTTCGTGATAATCAACATCTTGTTTCTGAGTAAAGCCCTTAGCAACAAATCGTGCCTTATATTTCTCGGTACCATCTGGATTCACTTTAATATTATAAACCCATTTACCTCCTACTACATTTTGGTCTTTTGGCAATTTTACCAACTCAAACGTATCATTCTCTCTTAGTGCTAATATTTCGTCATCCATTGCTTTCTCCCACTTACGTTTATCAGGTGAATTAACAGCTTCCTGATAAGTTTGAGGTACATGACACATTTTGTAACAATAATATATCTCTCATCTTCCATGACTGTTACATAATCTTTGAGATACTCTGGCCTTCTAGTAATTCTTATAGGTCTAGTCTTAACCTTTCCTTCCTTTTGTGTCACATCGTCCAAGTTTTCTTTACTACTTGAACCCCAAGTTTGACAATCATCTGGTACAATCGCCTTATCAACATCATATGTGTTTTTAACTTCTGTACCTGTGCTATCTGTGACATCTCTCCTGAATATCATTTCATCATCATACACATTTTTGTTATCACTTAACTCTTGTACAAATTTGACACATCTTACTCTTTTTACAGAATTATTTTCTTTAAAATACACCAAGTATGCTGGGCTTTCTTTGTCATACCCTACAAAAGTACCCTTAATACATCTCGGATCAAGTTTTGACTTAACTTGTACATATGCATAACACACAGATCAAAATGGATACAGATTACTTAAATTAGGTTTCTTGCCCGTTAAACATTGGAAAGGGGTCATTCTTATTCTATGGTTATAACATCTGTTTCGTGTATAGGCGGCAGCCATTACTGCATATGTCCAGAACTGCTTGGGAAGTTTGGACTCTAATAACATACATCTGCCCATTTCAAACAGTGTACGCCAACTTCGCTCTACTGTACCATTTTGGTGTGGTGAATATGATGCTGAAAACTCCTGACAAATTTTATTCTTAATCATAAGAGATCTAAATTTGTCTGAGGTGAATTCAGTCCCGTTGTCACTTCTCAGCCTCTTAATCACACCATAAGGTGCACTCTGAGCCAAAAATCTTTCTGTGGCTACAATGGTATCACTCTTATTCTTAAGAAAATACACAAAGACTGTACCCGAGTAATCATCGGTAAAACAAAGAGCATATTTGAAACCATCTCTTGCAACAGGATCAATTGGCCCTGCTAAATCACAGTGTACAAACTCCATGGGCTTGGTGACACGTTTATCGGCAACTCTATTAAACGTTTGAGTCATTTTCCCCTGAATACATGTATCACAATCGAATTTTTCTTTATCGCTTATTATGAAACCTTTGGATACACCCTCTAAACTGATAATATCTTTAAAGTTACAGTGGCCCATTATTTTGTGCCAATCTTTCAGTGATCTAGATGCCGTTTTACAGGAAACTTTGTTCAAGAAATACAATCTCCCATCTTTCTCAACATCAAACGTAGTGCCCTTTGCTATCAAATGAGCACCATTTGGATAAAAACTTACTGACGCCCAAGTACTTGTTGCAGCTTGAACAGAAAAAATATCTTGTTGATAAGATGGTACATACAAAGCATTCTCTAAAATACAAAGCAACTTTCGCATTTCCTTTGCCCTTAACAACATCATTACTCTGGCTACCGTCCGCTAGCTCTATCGTGTGTTTTCTGCTATCGAAATTCGTCTCGAAACTTACAAATTTGAATTTATCCTTTATTATATGAGTAGTTGCTCCACAATCTACTAACAAACTATGCTGCTTAGCTTCAAAATTACATAAATTCTCATGACTTACACAAAAACAAAAATGAATGTTCGTCTGCATCTAGCGCATCTTTGTCTTTACTTGTCTTTGCCGCGTCTCTGTCTTGTCTCTGTCTTGTCTTACGGCATTCTCTCGTCATGTGTGTCGTGGTTCTGCAAACGTCGTTTGACAAGTTTTCCTTCAGGGTTTTCGCTGAAGGCTTAAAGGACCGACTTGACAGGAGCTACGCTTGACCTGTGCATGTTGAACTTATGAAGAACTGGCCAGTTTTCATGTAAAGTGGTATCACGCGGGAACAATAACCTGTCAATCATATTGTTGGCGGTTTACAAGTAAGCTTACAAGTATGGGAATGTAAATACACTCTGAACATGTTTCCGGTGTAAACAACGCCCGTCTATTGCAAGTGATATATAGACTTTCAATCTAATCAGTTGCACGACTTTTCACTGTGCGGAAAGCTGCAGCGTTGTCGTTTAAACTAAATTTTTTGACGATTTGGTTGACATTTGAATGTGTTTTAATTGACATCAAAGACTTTTGTGGACAGGTAGCTCTATTTATTAGAACGATTTACCTATAAACCAATCTCTCAACAGAAAACTAATCAACCAATTAATCAATCAATCAGTCAATCAAACGTATAAATAGCATAAATGTGACATTCCAAATGTGTAAGGGTACATAGTCGGAACAGTATTACTACTTGCGGATTGACATATTGTCTTAAACTCCTTGACAGAGGACACCTCTCCCGTTTAAATTTCAGAAAAAAAAACCAAAAGTGACATAAACAGTAAATACTTAAGTCGAGCGAGTAAAATAGACAGTTTTCAAAGCCGTGTAGAAAGGATTTGCTGTGTAAGCTGGCCACCTTCCGATTGAAAACTAGCAGTATTTTCTACCCTGGGTTGATAGTTCTGCTTGTGGACAGAATTGTCCCCGAGACTAGTCGTTCGCCCAGTTTAAGCAATGTATTCATTGCTTCGCTTCGATAAGTTTGTGTGTGTGCGATGTGTGATAGTCAGCGTTCGTGCGTGGGTGCTTCACGAACTCTAAAACGTGTGGAGCGGTCGCAGTTAGAAAATGTAAGAACTTAGCCGGTTATTGAACCACTCTTTATTGAGAGTGGGGATTCAGCCGAGCGATTCTGTCTGCTGCCTCTGCGCAAGGCGACTGATGCCGTATGTTGTGGGTTCGAACCCGATTGAAAACTAGCAGTATTTTATATACTCCTAGTATAGAGGACGGCTTATGTCATACACAACTCATACACATACAGCGTTTTTTTTATCGAATTCTCCTCCTCATAAAATAAGTGCAACCTGGACGAAATACGAACTCGCTTATGTGATATCATTATTTCATAATTACGATTAATTATTTTTATAATTATTTACAAATTATCATATTTTAGACTATTAATTTCCAGTTGGCCTGTCATGTAGCTTGTTACGCCAGACATCGATCTAACATGTTGGCTTGTTAGTGCAGTCTCTCTCTCTCTCTCTCTCTCTCTCTCTCTCTCTCTCTCTCTCTCTCTCTCTCTCTCTCTCTCTCTCTCTCTCTCTCTCTCTCTCTCTCTCATGTATTTTTTGTAAGGATAAGTTCTATTAGACTTGTGGCAAGTAAAGTACAACCAGAGTAACACTTACGTAGAGGTACGGTATACAGAACGACATCAGAGTATGGTCCAAACCCATACTGATTTCTTGCTCTCACAGAGAAAGCATATTGAGAACCAGCTTTCAGATTATGTATGTAAATCGGGAAGTCAAATGTGCCTAAAATGAGCCTAGAATTACGGTCGTCGCCGGATGGATGTTCATGATAATAAACGGTGTAACCTGTGCAAGAGACGACACAGAAACCGATAAGTGCCGATTCGCCTACATTAGAACTTTGGGATTGGCTTCTTGTTCGTGAGGAATGTCCGTTTGTCACAAAAGTTGTAGAACCCGTGAAAATCGCCAAGTCAAAAATTCTAACATAACTTAGTAGCACGTTTAATTCTAGAAACGGTTCTACCCAATGTGAAACAAACAGCAATGCTATACAAATATCCTCGACAAATAATTGGTGTTATGGATAGGCAAAGTTTCATTTCTATAACAATGTTTTCACGTGCCCCACAATGATGTTGAGTAAAATAACTATTTTGTCACAGAACACGCATCTAAGGTACCGTTCAGTTTTTACGGCCGGGGGGGGGGGCGGCAAAATCCAGGGGGGGGGGGTCATCAAAATTTTGGAATCCGCAAAGGGGGGGTCATCGCTTTTTCACTGGTAGGAAAGGGGGGGTCACCACATTTTAAAAAACATAATACCAACAATAAAGTTCACTTTATGCCATTGCCATGATCGACCCTCTTTACCGGCGGGCCGGCTTCGGTGGCCCACTCCAATAAGGTTTACTTCATGCAATGGCCATGATCGACCCTCTTTACCGGCGGGCCGCCTTGCGGCGGCCCACTCCAATAAATTGACTTTATGTCATACCCCACGGCAATCTTAATGGCCGTGCGCCTTCAGCGGCCCTGTCCAGTAAAGTCTACTTTATGCAATAGCCATGATCGACCCTCTTTACCGGCGGGCCACCTTTGGTGGCCCACTAGAATAAAGTTGACTTTACGTAATGGCCCATGACCCTCTTAACCGGAGGGCTGCCTTTGGCGAACCACTCCAATAAAGTTCACTTTATCCAATGTCCATGGACATGAGTTGTCTATGGAAATGAAGTTAAAAATTGCCTTACAGTCATCCTAATTAACAGACGTTTCAATGGATGTGGCTGAGAAGTTTGTGCACTGGCATCTCTGCTACACGAATAAAGTGCGCCGCATACTGGAGTTCAAATCCAAACCATGCGGGTAAATTTGACATATGGGTTTTAGTTATTTTTAAGCGGGGGGGGGGGGTCATCAATTTTTTTAGTCTGACAAAGGGGGGGTCATCTTTTTTTCACGAAAAATGCAGGGGGGGGTCTATATTTTTTTAAACACCGGCGACAAGATTTTGCCGGCCCCCCCCCCAGCCGTAAAAACTGAACGCTCCCTAAAGCGTATGGGCATTATGCATATGGACAAGAACACCTACCTCCGCGTCCGTCCTCATCCGGCAACGTGTTAATCAGCTCAAACCTGACTTCGACGCTGCCTTCTTCACTTCCGGCTGACACTGACAAGCCGGTGGGAGCTCTCGTTGGCGGTCCAGGCGGTTCTTTGATAAATTACATAAAAGATGCGGAAGAAAGAGAATTGTCTCCAGTAAATACCTTTATCATCCGACAATGTGTGATGGATAAGTGGAATAATTTAGCTATTGCGTTTTTCGGAAGAAAAATAAACCAGTGACATTGTTTTAATTGGGTTAATTTATATTTGAACTCCTTGACTTACTGCCTGTGTACCAAGGCTCTCCTTTTTCGTGAATCTCTCACAACCACCATTGTGATGGTTATCTGAACGTTTTTCATACAGATAGTCAGGAAAAGGCCGATGTTTGACAAGTTTTCCTTCAGGGTTTTCGCTGAAGGCTTAAAGGACCGACTTGACACGAGCAACGCTTGACCTCTGCATGTTGAACTTATGAAGAACTGGCCATTTTTCATGTAAAGTGGTATCATGCGGGAACAATAACCTGTCCAGCATATTGTTGGCGGTTAACAAGTACAAGCATGGGAATGTAAATACGCTCTTATCCTATTTCCGGTGTAAACAACGCCCGTCTATTGCAAGTGATTTATAGACTTTCAATCTATGCAGTTGCACGACTTTTCACTGTGCGTAAAGCTGCAGCGTTTTCGTTTAAACTAAATTGTTTTGACGATTTGGTTGACATTTGAATGTGTTTTAATTGACATCAAAGACCTTTGTGGACAGGTAGCTCTATTTATTAGAACGATTTACCTATAAACCAATCTCTCAACAGAAAACTAATTAACCAATCAATCAATCAATCAATCAGTCAATCAAACGTATAAATAGAATAAATGCGACATTCCAAATGTGTAAGGGTACATAGTCGGAAGAGTATTATTACTTGCGGATTGATGTTTTGTCTTAAACTCCTTGACAGAGGACACCTCTCCCATTTAAATTGCAGAAAAAAAACCAAAAGTGACATAAACAGTAAATACTTAAGTCGAGCGAGTAAAATAGACAGTTTTCAAAGCCGTGTAGAAAGGATTTGCTGTGTAAGCTGGCCACCTTCCGATTGAAAACTAGCAGTATTTTCTACCCTGGGTTGATAATTCTGCTGGTGGACAGAATTGTCCCCGAGACTAGTCGTTTGCCCAGTTTAAGCAATGTATTCATTGCTTTGCTTCGATAAGTTTGTGTGTGTGTGTGCGATGTGTGATAGTGAGCGTACGTGCGTGAGTGCTTCACGAACTCTACAACGTGTGGAGCGGTCGCAGTCAGAAATATGTAAGAACTTAGGGAGCGTTCAGTTATTATGGCCGGGGATGGGCCGGCAAAATCCAGGGGGGGTTTACCTCAAATTTGAAAACTGCAAAGGGGGGCATGTATTTTTCAAACAGCTCAGAGGGGGGGGGGGGTCACTTAATTTTCATAAGTAACCGTCCCGTCAAAAAGCAGTTTAAGTGTTCAGAAATATTCTGGGAGATAAAAATGATTCGTTGCATGATTTCATTCTCTGAGGTTATTCACCTGTAAATCTGAACAAAAGAATAATTATCTGTCACATGAACATCTTGACTTGACAACTCTGAGGCTTGTCTTATTGTAAATCAAGCTCACTGCACTGAGGGCAATGAACAATTCCTATTAGAGATATAGCAAGTTTTGTCAGGGAAATTATTTAACTGTTACCTGTACTGAGACTACTAGTACCATGAAAAGTTAAATAATACTTTTAGGTGAAATTCCAATATCATAATTGTTGTCCACATCTGAACTTTTAAATACTCTATTTGAATCAAGTACATTTGTATCAATTATCAAACACCTATAAAAGCACAAATTAATTTAGTTTAGCATTGTAAAAAAATATTCTTAGTTTTCTCATAGACTCCAGTGTATAGTGAATCAGCATTTCGATGAAATTCCAAAATCTAATTTCTTGCACACATATCAACCTTTTACCATCCTAGGCTAACTAAGTACTTTAAAATGAATCAGCAAATGTCTATAAATACACAGATTTTGATAGTTTTGTATTGGAAAAAAATTATTCATATTTTCCTCAAAGACTCCCATGTACAGTGAATGTACATTTTGGTATAATTCAAAAATCCAATGTCTGGCGAACGCATCTATTTGTTACCACCCTAATCTAATCAAGTACATTGATATCAATAATCGAGAGTACATAAATACATGGGTTTACCTATTTTTGTATTGGAAAAAAGTAGTCATACTTTCCTCATAGACTCCCATGTACAGTGGATGAACATTTTCAGTGAAATTCCATAATTTTTCAGTGAAATTCCATAATCAGATTTCTTGTACACATAATATGCACCTTTAACCATCATATTCTAATAAAGTACGATTATGTTAATTATTGACCGTCTGTATTATGCACAAGTATACCAAGTTTTTCATTGGAAAAAAAATTATTCACAATTTTATCATTGACTCCCATGTATAGTGGATGAACATTTTTGGTGAAATTCTAAGGTCAAACTTTTTGTCCACATGCCAGTTGTAACAACCCTATTTCATTTAAGTACATTTATGTAAATTATCAAATATCTATAAATGCATAGATATAGTTTTGCATTGAGAAAGTATAACATAGGTTCCTCATACATGTATGAGAAAATATATGTATACCATGTGTAGTGAATCAACATTATCAACAGCTGATTTTTAATTAAATCCAAATATCAAAAAATATACACACACGCTTGCGCAAAAATATTGCCATCCACCAGTAATTTCTGTCCAACCCCTTTGAGCGGTAATTTCAAAATTATAGCAAGTCAGAATGGGAAATCTGAGCATTAACACCTTTTGAGTTTGTAAGGAAGGTCATTTGAAAAAATCTAAGCTCTTTTTTGGGGGATTCTATCGCTCCATACCCCTGACGTGTTTGTGTGTGCAGTTAATTTACTCAAGCAATGGGGGGGGGGGTCATGAAATTTTTGACATCTTGAAAGGGGGGGGGTCATCAATTTTTTGGTACAATGGGTAGGGGGGGTTCACTTATTTTGACTGGTGCGCAGGAAGAATTTGCCGGCCCATCCCCGGCCATAACAACTGAACGCTCCCTTAGCCGGTTATTGAACCACTCTTTATTGAGAGTGGGGATTTAGCCGAGCGATTCTGTCTGCTGCCTCTGCGCTAGGCGACTGATGCCGTATGTTGTGGGTTCGAACCCGACTGAAAACTAGCAGTATTTTCTACCCTGGGTTGATAGTTCTGCTGGTCGACAGAATCGTCCCCGAGACTAGTCGTTCGCCCAGTTTAAGCAATGTATTCATTGCTTCGCTTCGATAAGTTTGTGTGTGTGTGGTGTGTGCGATGTGTGATAGTGAGCGTTCGTGCGTGAGTGCTTCACCAACTCTACAACGTGTGGAGCGGTCGCAGTCAGAAAAATGTAAGAACTTGAACCACTCTTTATTGAGAGTGGGGATTTAGCCGAGCGGTTCTGTCTGCTGCCTCTGCGCTAGGCGGCTGATGCCGTATGTTGTGGGTTCGAACCCGATTGAAAACTAGCAGTATTTTATATACTCCTAGCATAGAGGACGGCTTGGCCGGGCATGCGCGCCGGCCAGCCGCTTATGTCATACACAACTCATACACATACAGCGTTTTTATCGAGTTCTCCTCCTCATAAAGGAAGCGCAACCTGGATGAAATACGAACTCGCTTATGTGATATCATTATTTCATAATTACGATTACTTATTTTTATAATTATTAAAAAAAGTATCATATTAGACTATTAATTTCCAGTTGGCCTGTCATGTAGCTTGTTACGCCAGACATCGATCTAACATGTTGGCTTGTTAGTGCAGACTCTCTCTCTCTCTCTCTCTCTCTCTCTCTCTCTCTCTCTCTCTCTCTCTCTCTCTCTCTCTCTCTCTCTCATGTAACTTTTGTAAGGACAAGCTCTATTAGACTTGTGGCAAGTAAAGTACAACCAGAGTAACACTTACGTAGAGGTACGGTACACAGAACGATATCAGAGAATGGTCCTAATCCATACTGATTTGTTCCTCTCACAGAGAAAGCATATTGAGAACCAGCTTTCAGATAATGTATGTAAATAGGGAAGTCAAATGTGCCTGCAATGGTTAAATAAGTACGGTCGTCGCCGGATGGATGTTCATAATAAAAAACGGTGTAACCTGTGCAAGAGACGACACAGAAACCGATAAGTGCCGATTCGCCTACATTAGAACTTTGGAATTGGCTTCTCGTTCGTAAGGAATGTCCGCCTGTCACAAAAGTTGTAGAACCCGTGAAAATCGCCAAGTCAAAAATTCTAAGACAACTCAGTGGCACGTTTAATTCTAGAAACGGTTCTACATAATGTGAAACAAACAGCGGTGCTGTACAAATATCCTCGACAAACCATTGGTGTTGTGGATAGGCAAAGTTTCATTTCTATAACAATGTTTTAATGTGCCCCACAATGATGTTGAGTAAATAACTATTTTGTCACAGAACACGCATCTAAAGCGTATGGGTATAATGCATATGGACATGAACACCTACCTCCGCGTCCGTCCTCATCCGGCACCGTGTTAATCAGCTCAAACCTGACTTTGACGCTGCCTTCTTCACGTCCGGCTGACACTGACAAGCCGCTTGGAGCTCTCGTTGGCGGTCCAGGCAGTTCTTTGGTAAATTGCATAAAAGATGCGGAAGAAAGAGAATTGTTTCCAGTAAATACCTATGTCATCCCACAATGTGTGATGGATAAGTGGAATAATTTAGCTATTGCGATTTTCGGAAGAAAAATAAACCAATGACATTGTTTTAATTAGTTTAATTTATATTTTAACTCCTTGACTTACTGCCTGTGTACCAAGGCTCTCCTTTTTCGTGAATCTCTCACAACCACCATTGTGATGATTATCTGCGTTTTTCATACAGATATGTCAGGAAAAGGCCGATTTTAATTAAAATATCTGTCTGTCAAAAAAGTTAAAAAAAGACATTGTTCATTTTCGCTCAGCGAAAAGTAGGATGTGATAACACTATTTAAGTTACCATCTGCTTCTTCCGGTCCGCCGTGCACATCATAATACATTCTTTCCGACAATGGTCCTGCCCCTCTCATATTGAAGTTCTGAACAACGAATACATATCGAGCTCCAGGTTGTAGTCCCGTTATAAGAGGCGACTCGTTTTCAGTGTTATCCAAACGAACAAGAGGCCATGAGAGATGGTCCGTAGAAGTCGGATCATCGGAGTAGAATACCAAGTTTCCTGAAATAATTAAAGGACACAAACTCCAGTTTAATAAACGGATCTTTTTCCGCTAGGTCGATTGAT
Organism: Ptychodera flava; assembly: GCF_041260155.1. NCBI lineage: Eukaryota > Metazoa > Hemichordata > Enteropneusta > Ptychoderidae > Ptychodera > Ptychodera flava. The sequence continues at coordinate 32,497,192 of NC_091933.1, forward strand.
TAGAATCACGTGGAAAGATCAGTCACAGCGAACTGAAAGACAGCTCTCAAACATTTTAAAGGATAATAACTCGTAAAATGATGCAAAAAACACTGCAATGAGTCGAAGTCCTTCTGTGATAGCATTTCTGAAGTGAAGTCACGCACTCACGGTATTGTGTAACTTTATGAACAAAACATTGCAGAAACTGTCGAATAACACATAAACACACATACATATCCACTAAAAACCTCTTCTATATTCCTCTGAACAGTCGCACTTATCCATCCGAAGAAAATCTGTCTCACCTGTGTGCTCAAATCCTTGGGCACTGACAGATCTGAAGGTCACGGTGACATCAACTCCTGATTCGGACCTACCCACTTCCTCGACTTTGACTACAAGAGGTTTGAGAATTGGGGCATCGCGGCCTTTTTTGAATAAAAAGATATGTTACAGTTGTTACAGATAAAGCTGGGATATCAATGATGAAATTTTTGAGCTTGTTGGAAAATGTGAGACTTTGGAAAAGCTTTTTTGCAGGTCCATTACATTGAGTGAAAATCTTCTCAAACAACACGTCAAGGGTAAAGTAATGCCTCTTGAAAAAGTATATCAATGTTCTGGTCAGAAAGCTCAAAATGTATCGCAAATGTTCATCTATTCAATGCTTGCACTTATACCTCCAATCACAGACGTGGTGGCGTAGACTGGCTCTCCGTATGGTCCGTAACCCGTGTCGTCCCCCTTACGAAGTCTGAACCGATATCGAGTGAAGGAGCCAATGCCGTTTGTGATGGTTACTTCTTGGGAGTCAACAACTTCCTGATATTTGGCTCTAGAACAATACAAATGTTTTTGTTTTTAGCAATTGATCGATTGACAGTAGAACCATCGATAGATTAGTAAATGATGGGTAGATAGAAATGTATAGATAACTGGCGGATAGGTACATAAATTGATGAACGTTGGCTAGATGATTGGAGGAGTACACGGATGGATACGTGATCAAGAGGACGGGCGTTTGGACAGATGTATAGATGAATGGCATCAAAGATGCGGTCATAGATTAACGGTTTGCTGGTGCTGTATGGGTAAGGAGATGGGTATTCGGACAAAAACCGAAATTGCATGGTAGGGACAGACTGAAAAAGAAACCAACGAAAAGAAGAAAGATGGACGGACGAACAAAGAGAAAAACAGGTTTTTGTTGCACAAAACAAAAACATCGTCTCGAGAAATCGAGGAACAAATAACATATTTCAACGCCAGTCAGAAATGCTCAAAATTTTCGTGTGCATTCATCTTTTTAGAAAAAAGTTTACGTCAATCATTTCAACCCTTGATCATTTGCCCAGACTGCTTTCTTTTATTCTATTCGTTCGTGCGCACACCTGTGTGTGTGTGTGTGTGTGTGTGTGTGTGTGTGTGTGTGTGTGTGGGTGGGTGTGTGTGTGTGCAGGAGAGAGCGTCAACTTGATTATCGATATTATCAACTTGATAATATACATAATTGCGTATGAATATGCTTGTGACAAAAATAACTTCAGTCGTACTCTGGAAAAATGAAAAGTGAATACAAACACATCAAAACTAAAAGCTCTTCACGCAAAGTTTGGAAGCCAGTTTTAAGAATCCCTTCAAGTACAAATCTTCACCAGACACAAACTGAAGGAATTCTAGCAATTGTTCACAAGTTTCCAAGGTTATTAGTTGTACCCGTATTGTTTTATTTTCTGCAAAGATGAATTTTTGTCATCTGAAAAAGAAGGTGTTAATTGCAAAGAAATTCGCCGATGAAAACAAGAAATAAAATCGTGTCTTAAGTTGTGGACTATCTTTAAGTATCAGGATCATGGGAGAACCTACCCTTGACTTGTCGATGTCGGATTGACGGGTTGATATTCTATGGTGTAGACGACAGGGCCTGTAGCCAACGAGGCCAGGGGGTCATCCCATGTCAGCCTCACTTTAAACAACGTCACAACTTCAACGCTGATATCAGGCGGCTCATCGTTATAAGTGCTAGCTTCACATTTGACTGTAGGTATTCAAGAGGAACAGTTAAGGTTATCAATCACAGGCGTTATCAATTTTTCATAACACAAAATTACATGATTGTCGACGTTGATATCGATACTAAATGTACCATAGCCACATCAACAGAAACCCCTATGTCATCATATTTTCTAATCAAATTAAATACTACTGTATAACCAAATTCAGACATCAGAACAATATGAAACAATATTTAACTGTAGTTTCATTATTGTGATATAGTTGACTGTATATAACATATTCCTGCTACTTTTTGTGACATTCATAGACCACCTATTACATTTCAAGTAATTTTGCTTGCATACCTTAGGAAGACTGGACTGAATCTTTCTTATAACAATCGAACCTTCTTATGGAGCTACTACAACTTTATGAAACAAGTGAACCCCTAGCGTGCCGTCATCTGTACCTTCATCGTTGACACTGTTTCATTATCAGAATCACGATGATAGCCGTCATCAGTCTTTCTCGTCCATCTTTGTTTTCACCATCTTTGCAACAACAATGTGCTACGTTCGCGTACAATACCGGCATGTGATGAACACGCGAGTTTGTTTACAATTCCTTATCTTAAGGTTTTCTGTCTACGCAATCATTTTCAATCTTTCAATCTAAACAATACCGAAATCACAGCGATGATGACAAACGACAGCAAGTCCTGTAGAATGTAAAGGATTAGCTGAAGTTTTGATGACAAATTTGTTTGACAAGTTTTCCTTCAGGGTTTTCGCTGAAGGCTTAAAGGACCGACTTGACACGAGCAACGCTTGACCTCTGCATGTTGAACTTATGAAGAACTGGCCATTTTTCATGTAAAGTGGTACCATGCGGGAACAATAACCTGTCAATCATATTGTTGGCGGTTTACAAGTACAAGCATAGGAATGTAAATACACTCTTATCCTATTTCCGGTGTAAACAACGCCCGTCTGTTGCAAGTGATATATAGACTTTCAATCTATGCAGTTGCACGACTTTTCACTGTGCGGAAAGCTGCAGCGTTGTCGTTTAAACTAAATTTTTTGACGATTTGGTTGACATTTGAATGTGTTTTAATTGACATCGAAGATTTTTGTGGACAGGTAGCTCTATTTATTAGAGCGATTTACCTATAAACCAATCTCTCAATAGAAAACTAATCAACCAATCAATCAATCAATCAATCAGTCAGTCAATCAAACGTATAAATAGCATAAATGTGAAATTCAAAATGTGTAAGGGTACATAGTCGGAACAGTATTATTACTTGCGGATTGATGTTTTGTCTTAAACTCCTTGACAGAGGACACCTGTCCCATTTAAATTGCAGAAAAAAACCCAAAAGTGACATAAACACTAAATACTTAAGTCGATTTTTTCTGATATCAGAGTGTAGTCAGTGGTTTGCCAACCGGTCAAGTCTATATAGTGTATAGGCAGTAACAGCAATCTATAAACTGCACAAGCGAACCATATCTCGCCATCGTGGATAGATAGTTCAGCCCCTGTTCATCTACACTGCCGTAAAGTGATAAACAATGTAGTCGACTAACTCGCAAGGTCATTCAGCCGTTATCAGACAGTTACACCGAATGCTATGATGTTAATAACATATTGTTGCATGGAACTAAATCATATCTGTTGTACAACATAATCGGGAACTGGGCAATTTCGTACACTGAAAGAAGATATATTTGTTTATTGAAGAAGGAATGTGAGAAAGTAGATAACAGAAGTATTTACAGCAAGTTTATGTTTTTGGTGTGTATGTATTTTGCAATCATCCACTACAATCATGTGACCATTTATTTGTTCGGGTATAATGGAGTTAAAGGTCAATTACAGTGAAGCCCTATATTACTTGCACTCATCATCATCACCACCATCGTCATCCTCCTCATCCTCATCTTCCTCCTCCTCCTCATCATCATCATGTGGTTGCGCTATTGTTTAGCTTGCGCCATCGGTTTGTTGGCATAAGCTGCCATTAAAATGAAACAATATGTTCTCACTGTTCTCTCAAATAAATTCAAAGTAAAAGTTCAAGTATGGCAAACACGTTGTTATTGTCTTTCTTGACATGTTTTCATTCTAGATGCGTGTGACAATGTCAGTGGGAATATGTTTGCGCAATGCAAGGCTAGGCTTTTGACTTAGAACTCTTGCTACTTTAACAGATTAAGGGATTACTCGCTAGTCACCGAACGACATGAATGATTTCCTCGGGACAGCGTGAACGCCCTTTTTGATTTCAACGACGGAAGAGCCAATGGTCAACAACTTGATTATTTTACTATCCCGACGCGTTCCTCTTGCCGCGCCTCGAGCTCGTCATAGTTGTTTGGAAGCAATGGAAAATTATAAAGTGCATTTTCTGTCGCAAGTTTGAGGCACTCGAAAATGTTTGTGAAGGACAAGAATTGAAACCTTCGATACCAATTTTATTTTATTTTTTCTGTGAAACAAGTGTATTTTTCTCAGTATTCTCCCAAAAGATGTTGATATGTAAAGTGCAAACCTTGTAATCAAACGGCCACTGTACACACTCTGTTATAGTTGACCGGGGAATTCAATATCAGACTAAAATGAAGTCGTCGGCAATATTGAACATTGGACGAAAATACTGGAAAAACATCAAAGTAAAACAGGTGATTAAGGGTAAAGAGCCAGTAAATGTAACTTTCGGTGATTTGTCACATTTTTGTTTTTCAATGTCAACTACAGTGTCTTGTTCTGCTCCCAAAGCATATTGCAACACGTATCCAGCTCGTCAACTGAACTCATCGTGCACACATGTAAAACTGCACAGTCTGTTATGTTTGAAATCTCGTCCGGACTAGAATTTAAAGGTAAACAACAACAATATAGTACACATGTACGCTCCATGTTGACAAGCTAAATATTAAAAGTTTCAATATGCCTAGGGGAGTAGAACAAGAAATTGTTGTTGACACACAAAATACAAAAATAGTGGAAAGAAAGATTGTCAAAATCTATCGCTACTGTTGCTATTGGTGAAAGCTACAGTAGAGACGGTTATGCTGATAAGGAGGCGTGGTCTGGAACTTTGAACGGCTTTACGATGAGGGTCGACTCTAAAGTGTGTTGACCCTTTGGCTAAATTTCTTGCATATGGTCCCATATTGATTTACAACATCGTCGTAAACCACGCGCTTCTTTACGGCAACAGTTTTGCATAGGTCATCGGAGCGGAAATTATTGCTCTGGCTCGCGAGAATGATTTACAACTGATCTATAACTCATCCATGGCACTTCATTGCATATCTACTCACTACGTGAATGAGCTATAAGAATGTCAGCTGGTTCAAATTTACTTATTTTCTGTAGCGCATGATACGGGGCAGTTCAGTTTCTCTCATTCGGGGTTTAGTACACAGTATTTTCTTTCAAAGTATGCTGTCCTAACACGATAACTCCAAACACTCCCCCTTCCCGGTCTGAATGTGAGAAGATTGAATGTGAAAAGATAAGCAAAGTCAGAAAAGAAAATCAGAAGTAAGATTTTTTAGGTTCTGTAAAAGTCAAAAGATGTTTCTGTAATTATTATTAGAAAATCGATCGGATACATTTCTTGGAGTATATGGGCATTATGTCTGAAGTTTCGTTTTCGAGGCGACCGTATCATAGACAGTACGAGAAACTTCTCTATTGTCTATAATCATATCTGTGACTGTAGTAGAGTTGCCCGAACGACGTAGTGCCTCTATACACGGTTCCTCTGTGATAGATAGCTCTGGATCTGTAAAAAGTACTTTTCTCAGTACTTTTCTGACGCTTGCCACAGAGCAGCTATCGTGTGACAATTCACAAACGACTGTGATACGGCATGTTTGAATTAGTACTATCTCGATGGATGACTTTTATAGCGTGTTGGACTTTAACTTCAGTCGAACATCAGAGTTACAAAAGTTATACGGCCCTTCGCGGAGGTTGGGGTGTTAATATTTTAAGACAAAGTTGAGGATTATAAGAGATAGTCTCGAATAATAAAAGTCAAACGGCACCAAGTTGTTTGTCATATTGATATAAATTTACGAAAATCAGAGTTACTACTTTACTATATGCTAAAGTTTGACATCGGAAAATTGGTAATTTGTACACCTGCTATCATAAGTTTTCTAACACATCACTGCTAAATTGCTCGTTAGCACAGAACTAGTCGATATTGCTATATTTTGTCTTTCAGAAAATTCGTTTTTAGGAAACACCATAAACAGTCATGCAAAACGACCATATCAAAAGATGTATTTCATCTCGCAATATAGGCTTATGTGTTACATAATCAAAGTACTTACCAAAGTGACAAAGAGCAAGACAGATAGCCAGCACGTATATCAGCCTTACGAAGTAGGCCATTCTTGAAGTCACCGTCCAGGGCCCAGGCTAGAGATGACTGATTCAAAGGAGGATATGACAAGCCTTGAAAATACCTGCAAAAATAAACAAATAGCATTTGATTCCCCGGGGGACACTCTACCCATGGGAGATGTACAGGGTTAAAGGTCCAATTTTTACGCCAGTTTGATTGAGAATTAGTTAGCACTTCATCGGTATGATTGTAGAATTAACTTTTCAGTCGTTCGTTGACACTGTATGAAAATATAAAGACACGGAAAGAAAGGAATTCGAGAAGAAATTGGCCATGTAATAATTCTTTATTTGACATAAACAAAAAGACAAACAAAACAAACAAATCACGTGGATCTCTTTTGGACCTAAAAGAGCGACCATGAAGAGGCGTCCATGAAGAGATACTCTTCTGGACATCAACTGATCGTTATTACGGGTGTGCACAGATCCAGTGAGTGATTCCATTTACATGTAATATTGCGAAGGATTATTAATATTGCGAATGATTATCGATTGCTCTTTTCGCTTATTACCGTAGAGCCCCCGGAATATGATTTTATCGACAACACGCTCCCTGACCCTTGCTCTATTTCAAAAGATAAAGTGGGCACTTCTCGGGATCGTGTTTTGCATTCAGTCATCGATAACACGGTGTATATATTAAGCTGTGCGATATGAATATCAATTTACTTAAACTTAAGGTTATCGGTGACTGGTCGCTTTCAGCGAATAGACATGATGAAAAGGGGTGGGGTGGGGGTGTTCATGCAAATAGGAAATTTGACATCTATCACGTATATTATGAAATCATTGTTTTTCAGGCATTATGTCTACGTAACATGTTCAAGATCTCGATTCATCTTGCACTCCGAACGATTTTGAACTCTGTCTGTCTGTCTGTCTGTCTGTCTGGTCTCTTGTCTCTCTCTATCTGTCTGTCTCACTATCTGTCTGTCTGTCTGTCTGTCTGTCTGTCTCTCTCTCTCTCTCTCCCTCCCCTCTCTCTCCCTCCCCCAGTCTCCCCTATCAGATGCACAGTATAAGAAGTGGAAGTCAGATCAATATTCATGAACGTTCATTCAGACATACAATACATGCTTCACTTTTGGTAGCTTCCCCAACCTTGGACGATATGAAAAAGGTCTTCGCAGGGTCACATAAGTTCCTTTGCCCTGAAGATCGCTGACCTTGACGCTGACTTGTGACTTCGAGTTGTACAGGAGATGTTTTGAGCGACGCGGAGACAACATGTTTAAAACGGGTCTTCGTGCAAATCCTCTTCTCACTCCTCAAAGGCAGTTCGTGCTTGTATTCTAAAAATCTCCATCTTTTCTTTTGTACTATGATACAACGTGAGGCTCGACATTCACCAAGAAAAGCGGGATAATTAATTTTGACTCGTTTGTTTTGCAAAAAAAGGAAATGTTGCCAAACCACTTTCAATCACAAAGTCTGGAGAGATTTCTTTGATTGTCTTCGTGTAGTCAGTCAGCATTGAACTCTATTTCGCAGATCAAGATTGATCAGCCAAACCAGAAACGCGGATAGCCTAGCCGCCGTTTCGCAACCTCAAAGCTTTCAAGTTTTAAAGTCCGAAAAAGTGGCTAGGTTACAGGAGAAGGGGTGGGGGAGACACGGACTTTTTTGAAAAAGATAAATTTATTCCAACAAAGTAGCAAATAAAACAAATGTACATAACTGTGAATGTGTCAAAATTACAATGAAGCAACTTGTCTGAAAAAAATCAGTCATTTAACTAAAATGACCATCATCTAAATGCATTCAGGAAGCATCCTTCTACTTCAAGTCTCACAAGGATTGAAAACTTTGTGTTGTATATATATATATATATATATATATATATATATATATATATATATATATATATATATATATATATATATATATAAGTGTGTGTATAATATAATGGCTCTGAAAAAGATTAAAAACTATAATTAATCAAACAACACACAATCATGACAACAGACCTGTATGCATTTTACAGTGACAGTGGTGCATACACATTTTTGGTCACAGCTGCGTGCACAGAAGCACAAGTCAGCTGTGCAGAGTGCCGGTCAACTGTAATTTTCAATATTTTATCAATTAAAGAAATTAAATACCATACCCCTGTAATTTTTCAATTCCATCACTTATGCACCCATCTCTGAAAAATTGGCGTGAAGATTTAAAACTTACCACACCGTAACTGTATGTATCCAGTTTATCGGTGATCAGCCCTTGGAAGGCCTCTTTAGGCATGTACGGAGAAGTGCCAAACACTGTGGTTGTAACGACGGACCAAATCGGACAACTCCAAAATCGGCTACTTTGCCCACATAGTCTTCATCAAGTAAAACATTGGCACTTTAACAGAACAGAAATTTCCATAATAAATTTTGTGAGTACATTATGTTTTACGCCTATGTACATAATCGCTTTGGTGGTAAAGAACTCAGTATGTGGTCACGCCCGTATGAAGATAACTGCTACATGTTCACAGTGAATCAAAATGTCACTGTTGAGTAACCATCGTTGAACGTATTTCAGGGTCCCCTTGAAAACTGTGGACAGATACCAATAATCTCACAGATGACTGCTGTGGTCATATTCACACTATGGGATTTCTTCAGATGTGAAATATTTCCCTCAAATAACATGAAGTGAGAATAATATGAATATGAATCCAGTGAAAGCATGAAATTCGTTCATGTTTTCACTGGATTTTCATTCTTGTTGTTTGATGGCCGTGTGTTTATTTTTAATGTTGGGATGTAAGATGTCTTTCCTGTGAGGGCAGTGTTCTCACAGTCATCAGTGTTGTCCAGCACAGGTACTACAAACGTTACTAAATGAGACTTTGAATCAAGATTTGGCGGTAATTTTCAACTGCTGATTGACCACCAGATTTAAACACGGGGGACAACATTGGCCTGTTTAAACTGAGAAGGAAACTGACCAAGACAATGGATTTTGGAATAAAATTTGGAGGGGAACAACAAGAACATCGGTACAGTGTTTAATGATGCAGGTGGAGATACCGTCCGGGCCACTCGCTTTGTTCAAGTCTAGAGAAGCGATGACTTTCTTAATACTGTCCGGACATATATTAACATGTGATAATTGTCCAAAACATGGATAATTAAGCTCGTGCAGATTAGGATCATTGTTTTCAGTGAACACAGAGGCAAACAAATCTGCAAACATTTGAGCAGCCTCGGAACTGGAGTTAGAATGCTTACCGTTAAATTCAAAGTTCAAAGAATTCAGAGTTAATTTGCGTTTTGATTTCACATAACCCCAGAAGCGTTTGCTGTTATCGTGGATGGAGGACTGGACATCTGAGAGATATTCCCGATAACGTACGTCCTTGGCTAGATAGGTTAAGTTGGGCACGCAAACGCGAGAAAACAGAGTAGTCGGTAAGGGACTTAGAACGTTTATACTGGCGTCTGGCGATTTCCTTCTCCCTAACAAGGGAGATCAGGTCAGCATCAAACCACTGAGGGAACTTCCTTCTTTTTATGCGGACTTTAGGAACAGTGTCATCTATAGCTGATTGTAAAATATCGTAGAAAAGTTCTACATCTTCGTCAATGTTTGAGCTGTTCAGAAAAGCAGACCATGGAAGTGTGGAAATGGTGGTATTTAAGTGACTGAAGTCCGCGTTTTTGTAGTTGTAAACCCAATGATCACTGTAAGAAATCCGCTTCGGAACTGCCAGATTAATGTCACATTCAAGTGGAATGTGGTCCGATGGGATAAGAGATTCACAAAGTGCGACGGAGATTTCGTTGAAGCTTGAACATACCAGGTCGAGTGTGTGTCCATTACAGGTGGGATGGCCGTTTACTTGGTGGAGATTGTGTTCATTAAGAGTCTCAATAAATCTCTCTGACGATGCAGAGGACCATGCACTCGGAACAAGTGGTCCAGCTCCACATCAGAAACCCAAGAGATGTCCGGTAAATTGAAGTCTCCTAGCAGTAGGATTGAGTCATTGGGCGTACAAAGGTTACTTATATGGTCGATACTGTCATCAAAGAAGTTGTATGACTGAAGGTTGGAATTTGGCGGCATATAAACAGCACCGAGGTAAAGATTGGTGTTTGAAAGCTTGAGTTGGATCCAAATAATTTCAATATTACTGTTAGAATCAACATCAGGACATTGGTGAGCTTCTATGTCCGATCTGACTGCATGAGTACTCCACCACCACGAGACTTGCAGGTAGTTGATGTGTCACGGTCGCGGCGGAAAATAGAGTATTGACTGTTCAGAAGTTCACTACAGTTAACCGAATAAATGAATAAATGAACTTGAATTGATTGTTACATTTCAACACATCAAACAATTTTATTTCAAAATAGTGCCAAAGGAGGTATACTTCCTTTACAACACGCCAGACTTATAAAACATTTGTCATCTGACAAACAAACAACTGCGAAGAATGTCTCCATATCAGACAGCTTTCAGTAATAAGAACACTCATTTTAGTTTTTTGATGTGACAGCTATTGAAATGATTCTGGCATATATACTTGCATATGAAGAGCCACTTTTCAGTAATGTACGGCTTAGGGTACATGGCTAGCTATGGACAAGACAATATGTATGGTACATGGCGAGCTATACATAATGCGATATGTAGGGTATGGCTTGGTATAAATAAGGTGATATGTAGGGTAAATGTCTAGCTATTGAAAAGTCGATATGTAGGGTACATGGCCAGCTATGGACAAGGTGATATGTAGGGTAAATGTCTAGCTATAGACAAGGTGATATGTAGGGTACATGTCTAGATCACAGAGAAACATAGACTATTTATGTTTCTCTATGTCTATATGTAGACAAGGCGATATGTAGGTACATGTCTGTATATAGACAAGGTGATAGATCGGGTACATGTCTAGCTATAGACAAGACAATGTAGCAATAGAATATATGTAGTTGCTATCTCTTTTACCTTGAAAGTATTTCCACTTCTATCCTGAACTGTTCCACAACTTTTTGTAAAAGAACTGTTTGACCCTATACAAGAAATAAATGTAAGTAAACAAAAACACAATTAAAATTTCTATTGCATTTTCTCTTGTTGGAAGTACACTAAAAAGATGTCAACTGCACAGAAATGAAGAAAAATTTGCACACTTTCAAAAAGTAAAGAGGCTTTTAACAATTTGCAACATCTGCAGATGAGAGATGATCTTCAGTGTGAAACATCTGTCTACATACCTACCTATTATCTACTGTTCAAGGGCATCTTGGTTATACAATGCAGCTCTATTTACAAATATATATATATATATATATATATATATATATATATATATATATATATATATATATATATTTGTTCTTGAAGTAATTTCTGTATTATTTTTAACACTCTGCTTAGCATCGAGCACAGTAATTTCCCACAAGGACATCTGTATACTTATATATATATGTATATATGTACATATATATATATATATATATATATATATATATATATATATATATATATATATCCAACGACTATATACGTATGAATATATATATATATATATATATATATATATAATATATATATATATATATATATGTGTGTGTGTGTGTGTGTGTGTGTGTGTGTGTGCAAGTATCTGATATAGATGTATAGATGGTTTTTACCCAGAGAGCATCTGCGCATCGAAAATGTACCTTCCGAGTGACCCACTTAACGCTTTAGGTCTATGTTACGAGATACATATATGTTGATGTTGGTGTCATCAATGGTAGGAATTCTGCCATTACTCTGCATATAGATGTATACACATAATACACAGACCATGGAATGTTAAGTTCTTTTGTTTATTTTGTGTCACAAAAATTAACTCGATCACGACTCTACATAGCCATGATGACAGAAGATTGGTTAATTCTAAGTTTATTGGTTAATTCTAAGTTTAATTGAATAAAGTCTTTGACTTGGTGAAAACAAAAACAAAATGACGACCCGAGCGCCCCATTAGGATGCTAGTGCATCGCTATGCAGTAATGTCGATTTCTGTCTCAAGATTGGACACCATGATGACGAACACTTTCATCATCCATCCTTTCCTTTCATCTGTGAATTCAGTATTTGTTTATTTCTTTGTTTTCGATCTTTTCTCAGTACAAATTTGAGGCATAGATTACAATTCCATTTCTCAACAATAACCAGAAGTCTCCGAAGACTCATCCAGTATCAATGTCCCAATTACAGTACTTCTACTCCTCGGGCTTGGGCACGCGGCCAATCACACAGCAGCCAAGACGAGCGCCGGCGTTCCCTGTTGCAAGACTGCCTTGGTCACCACCTCGTCCGAGATCATCGACCCCGGCGTGAATCTGCGATGAAAAGTTTCACTTCATCAGTGCTCGTAAGATACAATTGACCAGGTTAACAGAACTTGTGACTAGGAAACGAGAAAAATCTACCAGAGGCCTACATCAACACAACTTACAGATTCATAACGTCTCTATTAATCGTATGCCCCGCCATATACGGTGTCATCGCATGTTTTAAATAGTCTCACCCGCGAGATGTGAAATAAGTTTTCTCTTCTACTCAACGCAATCAGTACTATATAATATTAATAAGGCCTGTTTTATGGGTTGTTTGCTATTCGTCTGGGCTGAGTTCTTGATGTCCGGGCGAAAATCTGTGCAAAGACTTCTAAACTTACGACAAAAGATCGTCCGATGATCGAGTTTGGGCCGAGCAAAGAGGCTACGTTGTCTGTCATCGAAAGTTGGATTTTGCCATCACCGTCACTGTCAATATTACCGAGATCACCAACATGTCTAGGAAGAACACAATGGGAGAAAAACATGATTAAATGAGCAGAGCTTACAGATATCACCACATATTGGAGATTCGTATATACAGATGTTGCAACTGAGATGTTGCCTGCCACACTTTGAACAGTGGGAGCAACTATATGTGTTAGATAGACAGCGTTTGAAAATCAGATTGAAATATTTCATTGCCATTTGAGCAAACATAAATCGACAGGGTAGCCAGACTGAACATTTGAACTATAAAGTCCGATTTTAAGAATGGAGACTTTACCAAGTTATTGGAAAATTAACATTTTGATTTGAAACGCGGAATTCCCATACTTGCTCAGGCTAGAATAGATATGTACAATAAATTGTTATTTCTGTTTGCTTTGAACTAAAAATTCATTGTATATTCTTGAGAGCAAAATCATAGACTCTACCGTTCCTCGTCTTCTGGAGAGCCGTGCACCTTGCCGTGCGGGTTGTAATGGCCGGCGGCGGCGCTACAGCCCCGTTGCGAGTCGATGTAGCCATACTGGTGGACGTGAAATCCATGGGTAGTGTTGGGAGTAAATCCAATCAGGTCCAAGTTGATGTCAATGGGATCGTCGGCTGCCTTGAAGTCGAAGATTGCAGGAGATCGTTAGTATTCATACAATAACACGCTACAGAGGTTGTTGGTGGCGATGAGAACTAAATATTTTTATTCCGTTTATTGGTTTTGTCACAGAGTAACATAAACAGAGTGGCAACACTTGCATGCCTTTTGTTCCATGGTCGTCTCGGTAGACTATTGGCTTTTCATATTAAAATGAGCTTAAAAGGTGTTAAACTTTTTGGAGGCTTGGTTTGTGGTTGATAATTACACGAGATTATGCGAAACATACGACGAGATGGCATCGTACTGCCCGTCGCGTAGCAACCATAGTTACTTTGTGAGCTCTCAGGCCAGAAACACTGCCTCACGCCAATCAAAACATAACACGCCAGCAGTTTCATAAACATGTCCTTTCTTGGCGCACGTGTAAAAGACGGTATGACTGACCGTAAACCATTGAGTAAAACCAGACAGTATCGATAAAAGACTTTCAAATTTGGTTCAAACACACTCATTATATATTCATAAAAATATTAGAGGAATTTTTTGAAACGGTAAAACCCACTTTCCTGAAGCTCAAAACACTCCCGTTTTCGCCAGCACATCAATTTCGATCAGCACCACACGACAACAACAACACAAGCTTTGTCGAACATACTTTCGCTTAAGGTAGAGACACACGTTAGATGATACTTATTTTAAACTCACTTTTTCTCAATAAATTTCACTTTTAGACCCCACACATTATATATTTTCTGTTAGCCCTATATCTCAACATTATGAAAAATATGTTTATTTCCGAAATCACAGTGTTTGTGACCATTTCTCTCAAAAATATGCGTTTTTGAGTTTTTTTACCTAAAAAAAATTAGGTGTTACAGGACTATGGCGACTTGAGATCTTTTAACAGAAATCAACAATAGAGTAGTCTGGGGAAAAAACCGTGTCCCAGATTTTTTCTATTCCCTTTTGTTTCAGCACAATAAGGTGTGAAAGTAACAACTCTGGGTTTTTGAATAAATTACCGGGTTTCATTCACTTCAGCAAGAATTTCTCTTGTTCTATCAATTTTACTGAAAATCTGGGACACCGTTTTTTCCCCAGACTACTAATTGGTGAAAATCCGAAAATTACCGAAGGGTGCATGGTCGGCACTCTTCGGAAAAGAGAGCCAAGAGCTTCGTGAGGCGAGGCAAACATGGATTGCTTACGTAACCGCTTCACGCCTTAACAATAGCTGTTGCCACTCTGTCTGATATTACTCTGTGGTTTTGTAGAGCAGACGATACGGAGATAACTGACTTGATACTGCTACGTGAAGAATAACGGTATGATGACTGTAACTTCATTATTGCGGTTCAAATGGTTTGTTCCGTTTTTCAACTCAATTTTCTTGGTGCACCTCAGCGAGCATATTAAGCTATACCCGAAGTTAACTTTGCTATTGATTGATATTGACGTTCGGACAGAAACTTCTGTCCACTTTACAATCGTTGAATGCGCCTCGGGGACAGATAATTGGACTCTCACTCAGTCCTTTACAATTATTTTCTGATTTTAAAATTACCACTTGTTCAGGTTCGTTTTAAAGCTCTTGGTGTAAAAAAAAACTTTTCACCGTCTTAGTTTTCGAAAATCTGAAATTTCATTTTTTTCCCATAGAGTTAACACAGGAACGGCGACCATATTGAATTTCAAATATCGGTAAATCTTGCCCGGGGGTGATTTTTTTCCTAGTACTGAAATCTGTAAGGTGACCTCAGATTTTTCATTCCCAATTTTGAAAGAGAAAGGTTGAAAGATTCCTTGAGGAAAGTTTAAACTAAAGTTTAAGTCTTAACTTTGGAGGCGAATACTACCTTAATGAATAAAAACAGATGCGTTGATTGGTATGGTTATTTAATCATGCCGCCGAAACAACCACCCCCCCCCCCCCTTAAAAATAAGAAAAACAACACGAATCGTAGTTACCGGGGCTTCAATTTTTGTGACATGATCTAATTAAATACAGAAAACTAGGAGATCGATGAGTCTGAATGATGACGAGGGGGAAGCGAAGTAAATACAATGATATTTTCTTTCTTTTTTTAGCTTATTTGTGGCTCGCCTGTAAACTTATACGGCAGTCGTCGAAAGACATTAAGCAATAATGTACTCCCTCCAGGCCTTTTATGGACGACGGTGAATTTTGCACGAATTAATGTACGAGGCAAAACCGAGTACATTATGGGGTGCAAATTTTGATTTAGTCCATTATGGACCGGGAGGGTGTACATTATTTCTATTATTTATAGTTTTGGCAATACCAGTGAATTTTTAATTGTATAAAACACCACAATTCTGGATTGTGATAAATTGTCAGTAATAACCTGCCAGATGACGCAAGAAATTCACTGGTATTGACAATAATATAATATAATATAATATCATATCATATCATATCATATCATATCATATCATATCATATCATATCATATAATATCATATCATATCATATCATATCATATCATATCATATCATATCATATCATATCATAAAGAATAAGACTCTTAAAGAACTGTAACCGCAATTTAATTTCAAATCGATATATAATCATTGTCACCCTTAAAACCCTTTCACCACCATGGTTCAGCCCAAATCAATGGTGAGTGTGGACCTGTTTACAGGTAATTAAGGTTTAATAGGTTAAAATTACCCTTTGTGAGACAGACAATCGGCCTTGGATGGGCAGGTAACTTCTCAGACTGGGACTCATCGCCGGATTGGGAAATATGTAGCAACCAGCATATGTCGTTTCTGAAAAGAAGACGGGTACGCAGACTGTCTTACATTGGTGAAATTACTATTTTATTATATTTTAAGATATCTCGCCAATTTTGAGGGACTATATACTGCAGGATGGTTTGAGAAAATATTTCAAACTCTACAAATGGGGAAACGCGCTTGATGGATTATGTGCAGGTGGAACATGATACTGATTCAAAAGAACGCTGTAGTGTCTTTGACCCGTATAAAAAGTTATTCCTCGTAAAATCAAAGAGCTCTGGTGATTTTTAGCTTCGTCCCATTCTGCTTTGCTAAGGAAAATAGGTAAGAGAAGTGTTCTAAGACCTTTCAATGGGGATATTTCGTCCTGTCCAAGCTGCTAAAAGTTCAGAAAACGGGCTAACAATCCTCTCTGATATAATTCTCCGCTCGTGAAGATATACTCTGGAATGCTAGGTAGACATAATATTGAATGTCGTGTAAATACTTCACCACAGGCATATTGCAATGTCCACCTATTATATTGCTGTTGGATCACAAAGCTAAACAAACACCGTAAACCATGCCCCCCCCCCCCCAAAGAAAGAGATAACAAATAAAATTTTGAGTGCATGCTTTGGTCTAACCTGTGATACAGAGAGGTTCAGTGCCGGACCACTGTTGTTTGTCATCACATGTCCGTGAGATGCTCCCATTCAGTTCGAAGCCGACGTCGCATGTGTAGTAACACTCCGAGTCGACATTCTTGCCGTTTGAGCAATTGACATTGCCGTTGGCCGGTGGTTCCAACTGCGTGCAAGTCGACTGTTGTATAGGCTCTACAGAGAATAGTTTAGATGTGTAGTCGTTCAATTATTTTGGTGTAATCATTTTATAATCATCCGAAATATGTCAACACTAAAACGCCACCTCCCTCTACTACAACGCACACGGTAGATTTCTGTTTTACAATATGAACAAAGCTACTAGTGTCGGTTAAAACATATTGTCGCCTTGTCATGATAGAGCAATGTGTTCACCCTTTGAGCGCTGCAATTGTTCCCACTAAAATTAAAGTGTGCAACATTTTACCAATTTTTGTGAATTTTCCTATAATTTTTTGACATTTTTGGACCGAATGAACATCACATTTTATTGGCTTCAGATTTTTATCAAAATTTTAGCAAAAATTAGAAATAAATTGACTGGTGTATATTTTGATATAGGCAACAAAAATTGACTTTGGCGCTCAAAGGTTTAACATTATTATGATTCTGTAGAATACTGTATCTTCTTACCTGGTAGCTGAGGATCCGTCGGGGTAACACAGTTACGTCCACACCCGTTGAAACAGCAAATCTGTCCAGCCGGGCAATCGAAAGCTCTTTGGCATTCATCGATACAGCCGCGGTAATTTCCATGTTGGGACAGAGTCCGTATCGAGTTGGTTCTCTCGGACCTATATTTGAAAGAATAAGAAGTAAAATGAATATGCATGTATTTCGTAAAGCGGTAATTTATTCTTTAAATTTTTAAATACAACACTTTTATCTTACTGAACACTGACATCTTCTAATCTAGAGGTAGGGCTGCGTTCACAAATAACGGTTTTGGGGGAGGGGATGGAGGAATCGCGATTAAAATCTTGTTTTTCAGATCCCCCTTAGTACCCTAAAAATTTTCAAGTCCTCCCTTCTATATGATCTAAATTTTTCAAGTCCCCCCCCCAATTATCATATAGCCCCATACTTATTATGTATTGGGCAGTTCTACTCGCAAATGTTCGACGCTAGCTGTCATAAGCAGTTTGTAGAGTCATATTCCTATAAGGCAAGTTCTTAAATTGATTCATTTTTAAACGCATCAGTGGATTTTTTGGATTTATCAGTCTAAGCTGACTTGAGTCAATCCAACTCTTGCCAGGTCAATGGCATCTGCTGAAGAGGGCACAAATGGCCATCATGAGAGAGTATGCAAATTGTGGAATTCCTGGCTACGTTTTGCCAAACTGTGAAAATTTGAGGGAAGTGACCAACCAATTTTTTTTTAAAAGTACGAGACATTTATGATTTAGATGCTGCTCAAAATTGACAATACTGGAAGATTAAAATATTCCATAAAATAAACTTTTTAATCTCTAAAAGTTTGGGTGTAGGCCTTATAATGGCAAATTTGGTAGAAAATAAATAATTTTCATTCAGTCACACATTTTTTTTTCGTTTAAATTAAAGTCTTTACTGTTCAAAGTTTTACTTTTGTGTTATTTAACGATGAGAATGCGAAACTTTAGAAACTCTAGCATGGTGACCCCATCTTTTTCCTTTAATATTTGATGATTCCCATATGCCAGGATTCAAAAATTCCTGATAACTTTCAAGTTTCCTAGTCTTTCACATCATGTTTTACTCTCTGGTCTGATCTTCTGTACAAGTATGTTTCACTGTCATGAGCGTCATTTGACCAAAACTCTTCTTCAACTACATCAGAGTCAGAGCCTTCTCTGTCACTGCCGATACGCAGTGACAGTGACACTGCAGTAGCAAGGCAGGAGCTGTATTAACTTTGATTATTTGACAATATTTTTGTTCAGTTTATACAACCACGTTCTTGTTCTACTCCCTACAGCATGTTGAACTGTCCAGTATTCAGCTTGCCAACACAACCTGTGTATGTGTACCGTGCATTGCATCATTACCAAATGACTTTCAGTCTGGACTCTTTGTCAATTATCATCCATTACATATTTACATATACAGGCTTTGTCGAAAAAACGAAATATGTTTCAGCACACTGTAGGGAGACAGCAATAAACTGTAGAAAACATTGAAAAAATTATAAACAGTAGCAGGCCACCTTGTTTGGTTTTTTTTACGAAAAAATCATACGTTTAAATTTTTTCGAGATAAAAGTCATGAAATGTGACATAATGGCTCTAGATTTTGTCTAAGTATTACTAATATTAGAACAATTAAATGGCATTAAAATGTCATTCATTTTTCATTGAATTACCTGACAAACCTTGGAATTGGAATATGTAATTTTAAGGTCAAGAGAACAAAAAAAATTCACCCCCCCCTCCAAGAGGCAGTGCTAAACCTTCAAGTCTTCCCTCCAATACCCCCGAATTTTCGAATCCCCCCTGAATTCCTCCCGTGAGCACCCCCCTCCTTTCACTGATTTTTGTGAATTCAGCCTGGAGTGGAGCACATTTTCACATTACATAGGTATCCTAAGGCGTCCCAATGTTAAAATAACACTTACAATCCTTCGTGTTTCACACAACACAGCTGACAGGCTGTTATATTGATCAAGACGCCCTGCTTGGTAGGCTTCATGACCCCATTTCAATCCAATACTAACTCAAAAGATCACACCTCCTACATTGAAATGTAGCTTGTTAGGCCTATTAGGCCAGACATCGATTTAATACGTTGGCTTGTTAGTGCAGAATAGTATTACCTCAAATCACACACATACAGACACAGACAAATGAACAGAGAGTCACAGGCAAACATATCTCTCTCTCTCTCTCTCTCTCTCTCTCTCTCTCTCTCTCTCTCTCTCTCTCTCTCTCTCTCTCTCATGTAATTTTTGTAAGGATAAGTTCTATTAGACTTGTGGCAAGTAAAGTATATTCAACTAGAGTAACACTTACGTAGAGGTACGGTAAACAGAACGACATCAGAGAATGGTCCAAATCCATACTGATTTGTTGCTCTCACAGAGAAAGCATATTGAGAACCAGCTTTCAGATAATGTATGTAAATAGGGAATCTAAATGTGCCTGAAATGATTCTATGATGACGGTTGCCGCCGGATGGATGTTCATAATGAGAAACATCGTAATCTGTGCAAGAGACGACACAGAAGCCGATAAGAGCCAATTCGCCTACATTAGAACTTTTAAATTGGCTTCTTACTAGTAAGAAGTTCGTGAGGAATGTTCGCCTGTCACAAAAGTCGTAGAACCCGTGAAAATCCCCAAGTCAAAAATTCTTACACAGCTTAGTGACACGTTTACTTCTACAAATGGCGGTGCTATACAAACATCCTCGACAAACCATTGGTGTTATGGAAAGGGAAAGTTTCATTTCTATAGCATTGTTTTCATGTGCCCCACAACGATCTTGAATAAATAACTATTTTGTCAGAACACACATCGTAGATTACTTCCTGCAAAGCATATGGGAGTAATGCATGGACATGAATACCTATACTTTCGCGTCTCTCTTCATCCGGCACAGGGTTAATCAACTCAAACGTGACTTTCACACTGCCTTCTTCACGTCCGGCTGACACTGACAAGCCGCTGGGAGCTCTCGTTGGCGGTCCAGGCGGTTCTTTGGTAAATTACATAAAAGATACGGAAGAAAGAGAATTACGGAAGAAAGAGAATTGTCTTCAGTCGATACCTACGTCATCCGACATTGTGTGATGGATAAGTGGAATAATTTAGCTATTGCGTTTTTCGGAAGAAAAATAAACCAGTGACATTGTTTTAATTGGTTTAATTTATATTTGAACTCCTTGACTTACTGCCTGTGTACCAAGGCTCTCCTTTTTCGTGAATCTCTAACCACCACCATTGTGATGGTTATACAAACGTTTTCCGTACAGATACGTCAGGAAAAGGCCGAATTTGATTTAACTATCTATCTGTCAAAAGAGTAAAAAAAAACATTTTTCATTTTCGCTCAGCGAAAAGTAAGATGTGATAACACTATTTAAGTTACCAGCTACTTCTTCCGGTCCGCCGTGCACGTCGTAATACATTCTTTCCGACAATGGCCCTGCCCCTCTCATGTTGAAGTTCTGAACAACGAACACATAGCGAGCTCCAGGTTGTAGTCCCGTTATAACAGGCGACTCGTTTTCAGTGTTATCCAAACGAACAAGAGGCCATGAGAGATGATCCGTAGAAGTCGGATCATCGGAATAGAATACCAAGTTTCCTGAAATAATTAAAGGACACAAACTCCAGTTTAATAAACGGATCTTTTTCCGCTAGGTCGATTGATTAGAATCACGTTGAAAGATCAGTCACAGCGAACTGAAAGACAGCTCTCAAACATTTTAAAGGATAATAACTCACGCATGATGCAAAAGACACTGCACTGAGTCGAAGTCCTTCTGTGATAGCGTTTCTGAAGTGAAGTCACGCACTCACGGTATTGTGTAACTTTGTGAACAAAACATTCAAGAAACTGTCGAATAACACATAAACACTCATACATATCTACTGAAAACCTCTTCTATATTCCTCTGAACAGTCGCACTTATCCATCCGAAGAAAATCTCTCTCACCTGTGTGCTCAAATCCTCGGGCACTGACAGATCTGAAGGTCACGGTGACATCAACTCCTGATTCGGACCTACCCACTTCCTCGACTTTGACTACAAGAGGTTTGAGAATTGGGGCATCGCGGCCTTTTTTGAATAAAAAGATATGTTAGTTGTTACAGATAAAGCTGGGATTTCAATGATGAAATTTTTGAGCTTGTTGGAGAATGTGACACTTTGGAAAAGTTTTTTGTGTGGGTCCATTATATTGAATGAAAATCTTCTCAAAGAACACGTCAAAGGTAAGTAATGCGTCTTGAAAAAGTATATCGCTGTTCTGGTCAGAAATCTCAAAATGTATCGCAAATGTTCATCAGTACTTGTACTTTACCTCCAATCACAGACGTGGTGGCGTAGACTGGCTCTCCGTATGGTCCGTAACCCGTGTCGTCCCCCTTACGAAGTCTGAACCGATATCGAGTGAAGGAACCAATGCCGTGTGTGATGGTTACTTCTTGGGAGTCAACAACTTCCTGATATTTGGCTCTAGAACAATGAAATGTTTCTTTAGGAACTGATCGATTGACAGTAGATCCATCGATAGATCAGCAAATGGTGGGTAGAGAGAAATGTATAGATAAATGGCGGATAGGTACATAAATTGATGAACGTTGGCTGGATGGTTTGTACACGGATGGATACGTGATCAAGAGGACGGGCGGTTGGACAGATGCATAGATGGATGAGATCAAAGATGCGTTCATGGATTAATGATTGGCTGGTGTTGCATGGCTGGGGAGACGGGCGTTCGGACAGAAATAAAACGAAATGGAATGGTAGGGGCAGGCTGAAAAAGAAACCAATGAAAAGCCAGAAAGATTGCCAGTGACGGACGGAGAAAAGCAAATTGCACAAAACAAGAACATCGCCGAAAAATCGAGGAACAAATAACATATTTCAATGCCAGTCAGAAATCCTCAAAATTTTCGCGTGCATTCATTTTCATTCATCTTTTAGAGACCAATTTCCGTCAATCATTTAAACACTTGGCCATTTGCCCAGACTGCTGTCTTTTATTCTTTTCGTTCGTCCGCACACCTGTGTGTGTGTGTGTGTGTGTCTGTGTGTGTCTGTGTGTGTGTTGTGTGCAGGAGAGAGCGTCAACTTGATTATCGATATTATCAACTTGATAATATACATAATTGCGTATGAATATGCTTGTGACAAAAATAAGTTCAGTCGACGTACTCTGGAAAAATGAAAAGTGAATACAAACATATCAAAACTAAAAGTTTTTCACGCAAATTTTGGAAGCCAGTTTTACGAATCTCTTCAAGTACAAATCTTCACCAGACATGAACAGAAGGAATTCTAGCAATTGTTCACAAGTTTCCAAGGTTAAGTTGTACACCTATTGTAAGTTTTATTTTTAGCAACGGTGACTTTTTGTTATATGAAAAAGGATGTAAATCGCACAGAATTCGCCGATGAAAATAAGAAATAAAATAGTGCATTACAGTGGTGGACTATTTTTAAGTATCGGGATCATGGGAGAACCTACCCTTGACTTGTGGTCGATGTCGGATTGACGGGTTGATATTCTATGGTGTAGACGACAGGGCCTGTAGCCAACGAGGCCAGGGGGTCATCCCATGTCAGCCTCACTTTAAACAACGTCACAACTTCAACGCTGATGTCAGGCGGCGCATCGTTATAAATGCTAGCTTCACATTTGACTGTGGGTATTCAAGAGGAACCGTTAAGGTTTTAAATCACTGAGCGCAATGATATTCATTAACGATTTTTCATAAACACAAAATTACATGATTGTCGACGTTGATATCGATAGTACATGTACCATAGCCACATCAACAGGAACCCCTATGTCATCATCATCATCATCATCATCATCATCATCATCATCATCATCATCATCATCATATCATCATCATCATCATCATCATCATCATCATTATCATCATCATCATCATCTACATCGTCATCATCATTATCATAATCATCGTCGTCATCACATACTACATCAACAACATCACCATCGTCACCAATCATCATCATCATCATCATCATCATCATCATCGTCATCGTCGTCGTCGCCGTCGCCGTCGCCGCCGCCGTCGGCGTCATCTGTACAATCGTCGTTGAGACTGTTTCATTATTAGAATCACGATGATAGCCGTCATCAGTCTTTCTCGTCCATCTTTGTTTTCAGCATCTTGACAACAACTATGTGCTACAATCGCGTACAATACTGGCATGTGATGAACACACGAGTTTGTTTACAGTTTACTTCCTTTTCTGTCTACGCTATCATTTTCAATTTTTCAATCTAAACAATTCCGACAAGGCAGCGATGATGACATACGACAGCCAGTCCTGTCGCATGTAAAGATTAGTTGAAGGTTTTGATGACAAATTTGTTTGACAAGTTTTCCTTCAGGGTTTTCGCTGAAGGCTTAAAGGACCGACTTGACACGAGCTACGCTTGACCTCTGCATGTTGAACTTATGAAGAACTGGCCATTTTTCATGTAAAGTGGTATCATGCGGGAACAATAACCTGTCAATCATATTGTTAGCGGTTTACAAGTACAAGCATGGGAATGTAAATACAATCTGATCCTATTTCCGATGTAAACAACATCTGTGTACTGCAAGTGATATACTTTTTATTCAACCATATGCAGTTGGACGACTTTTCACTGTGCGGAAAGCTGCAGCGTTGTGGTTTAAACTGGATTGTTTTGACGATTTGGTTGATGGTTGAATGCGTTTTAACATCGAAGATTTTTGTGCACCGGTAGCTCTATTTATTAGAGCGACAAACCTATAAACCAATCTCTCAACAGAAAACCAATCAATCAATAAATCAGTCAATCAATCAAACGTATAAATAGCATAACATGTGAAATTCCAAATGTGTTAGGGTACATAGTCGGAAGAGTGTTGTTACTTGGGGATTCACGTTTTGTCTTAAACTCCTTGGCAGAGTACACCTCTCCCATTTAAATGTCCCCCATTTACAAAAAAAAACCCAAAAGTGACATAAACACTAAATATTGAAGTCGATATTTTCTTATGTAGTGGTTTGCCAATCGGGTAATTCCTATTTGTATAGGCAGTAACATCCATCTATAAACTGCACAAGCGAACCGCATCTCGCCATCGTGGATAGATAGTTCAGCCCCTGTACATCTACCATTCCGTAAGGTGATAAAGTCAGCCGACTAACTCGCAAGATCACTCGGCAGTTATCAGACTGTTACACCGCATGAATGGTGTAAAGGACATATTTTTTGCCTGGAACCTAATCATATCTGTTGTACAACTTGTCTATCTCGTATAGGGAAAGAAGATTTATTTGTTTACCGAAGAAGAAATATGAGAAAGTGCAATGTAGGTATCAGAAGAATTTACAGCGAATTTATTTTGTAAGTTAAAGACAAGACTATGTTTTTGGTGTGTGTGCATTTTGCCATTATCAACTACAATCATGTGACAATTTATTTGTTTAGGTATATAATGGGTTTAAAGGTCAATTACGGCGAACTAAGCCCAAGTATATTACTTGCTCTCATCATCATCATCATCATCATCATCACCATCGTCCTCCTCATCCTCATCATCTTCATCGTCATCATCGTCATGTGGTTGTGCTGTTGTTTAGCTTGCGCCATCGGTTTGTTGGCGTAAGCTGCCATTAAAATGAAATAACGGGGAATACTCCGCAAGCATATTGCGACACGTATTCAGCTGGTCAACTGAACCCAGTCTGCACACATGCATTAAATGCACTGTTATGTTTTAAGTCTGGTCCGGACTAGAATTCAAAGGTAAACAACAACAGTATAGTACAGGCGGTGTTGACAGGCAAAATCATGTGTTTCAACATGCCTTGAAGTTGAGGAGTGTCAAGAAATTGTAGTTGACTCACAAAATACAAAATAGTGGAAAGATCGTGAAAATTTATCGCTGCTGTTTGCTACTGATGAAAGCTACAGAGACGGTTATGTTGATAAGGAGGCATGGTGTAACTTTGAACGGCTTAACGATGTGGGTCAACTCTAAAGTGCGTTGACCCTGTTGCTGAATGTCTTGCATATGGCGCCTTATTGATTTATAACTGATCTATAACTCATTCATGACACTTCATTGCATATCTACTGACTTCTTGAATGAGCCATAAGACTGTCAGCTGGTTCAAATTTACTTATTTTCTGTAGCGCATAATACGGGGCAGTTCAGTTTCTCTCATTCGGGGTTTAGTACACAGTCATTTTCTTTTAAAGTATGCTGTCCTAACACGATAACTCCAAACACTCGCCCTTCCCGGTCTGAATGTGAGAAGATTGAATGTGAAAAGATAAGCAAAGTCAAAAAAGAAAATCAGAAGTAAGATTTTTTAGGTTCTGTAAAAGTCAAAAGATGTTTCTGTAATTATTATTAGAAAATCGATCGGATACATTTCTTGGAGTATGTGGGCAACATGTTTAAAGTTTCGTTTTCGAGGCTACCGTATCATAGACAGCAGAGAAACTTCTCTATTGTCTATAACCATATCTGTGGTTTAGTAGAGTTGCCCGAACGATGCCTCCGTACACGGTTCCTCTGTGATAGATAGCTCTGGTTCTGTAAAAAGTACTTTTCTCAGTACTTTTCTAACGCTTACCACAGAGCAGCTATCGTGTGACAATTCACAAACGACTGTGATACGGCATGTTTGAATTAAGCTTAGTACTATCTCGATGGATGACTTTTATAGCGTGTTGGACTTTAACTTCAGTCGAACATCAGAGTTACAAAAGTTATACGGCCCTTCGCGGAGGTTGAGTGTTAATATTTTAGGACAAAGTTGAGGATTATAAGAGGATAGTCTCGAATAATCAAAGTAAAGCGTCACCACGTTGTTTGTCATATTGATATAAATTTTCGAAAATCAGTGCTACTACTTTACTATGCTAAAGTTTGACATCGGAAAATTGGTAATTTGTACACCTGCTATCATAAATTTTCTAACACATCACCGCTAAATTGCTTGTTAGCACAGAACTATTCGAACTTGCTATATTTTGTCTTTTAGAAAATTCGTTTTCAGGAAACACCATAAACAGTTATGCTAAACAACCACGGACATATCAAAAGTTGTATTTCGTCTCGCAATATAGGCTTATCTGTTACATAATCACAGTACTCACCGAAGTGACAAAGAGCAAGACAGATTGCCAGCACGTATATCAGCCTTACGGAGTTGGCCATTCTTGAAGTCACCGTCCAGGGCCCAGACTAGAGATGTCTGATCCGAACGAGGATATGACAAGCCTTGAAAATACCTGCAAAAATAAACAAATAGCATTTGATCCCCCGGGGGACACTATACCCATGGGACATGAACAGGGTTAAAGGTCCAATTTTTTACGCCAATTTGATTGAGAATTAGTTAGTACTTCATTGGTATGGGTGTAGAATTAACTTTTCAGTCGTTCGTTGACACTGTATAAAGACAGAGAAAGAAAGGAATTCGAGAAGAAATTGGCCATGTAATGATTCTTCAAGACATAAAAGGACAAACAAAACAAATAAATAACTTGGATCTCTTTTGGACCTAAAAGATTGTCGATGAAGAGATACTCTTAAGATCTTTGAGACATCAACTGATCGTTATTACGGGTGTGCACAGATCCAGTGAGTGATTCCATTTACATGTAATATTGCGAAGGATTATTAATATTGCGAATGATTATCGATTGCTCTTTTCGCTTATTACCGTAGAGCCCCCGGAATATGATTTTATCGACAACACGCTCCCTGACCCTTGCTCTATTTCAAAAGATAAAGTGGGATCGTGTTTCGCATTTAGTCATTGATATTAACACAGCGTATATATTAAGCCGTTCGATATGAATCAATTTACTTAAACTTAAGGTTATCGGTGACAGTGTCATGTATAAACATTCAATAAAATGATAAATCTTTCGACTTCTTGATCTGGTGATCCCGACAACTGGTCGCTTTCAGCGAATGGTACGTTATGATGAAAAGGGTGGGGGGGGGTTCATGCAAATAAGAAATTTGACATCTATTACGTATATTATGAAATCATTATTTTTTCACGCAGAATGTCTACGTCATATGTTCAAGATCTCGATTCATCTTGCGCTTCGAACGATTGTCAACTCTTTCTGTCTGTCTGTGTCTGTCTGTGTCTGTCTCTTTCTCTGTCTGTCTGTCTGTTTGTCTGTCTGTCTGTGCCTGTCTCACTCTGTCTGACTGTCTCTGCATGTCTGTCTCTGTCTCTCTGTCTCTCTGTCTGTCTCTCTGTCTCTGTCTGTCTCTCTGTCTCTCTCCCTCTCTCTGTCTCTCTCTCCCCCTCTGTCTCTCTCTGTCTCTGTCTCTGTCTCTGTCTCTGTCTCTCTCTCTCTCTCTCTCTCTCTCTCTCTCTCTCTCTCTCTCTCTCTCTCTCTCTCTCTCTCTCTCTCTCTCTCTCTCCCTCCCCCAGTCTCCCCTATCAGATGCACAGTATAAGAAGTGGAAGTCAGATCAATATTCATGAACGTTCATTCAGACATACTATACATGCTTCACTTTCCTTAGCTTCCCCAACCTTGGACGATATGAAAAAGGTCTTCGCAGGGTCACATACGTTTCTTTGCCCTGTAGATCGCTGACTTGACGCTGATTTGTGACTTTGAAATATTCGAGTTGTACATGAGATGTTTTGAGCGACGTGGGGACAACATGTTTAATACACGTCTTCGTGCAAATCCTCTTCTCACTCCTCTAAGGCAGTTCGTGTTTGCATTCTAAAAATCTCTGTCTTATCTTTTTGTACGATGATACAACGTGAGGCTCGATATTCACCAAGAAAAGATGGATAGTTAATCTTTGATAGCTTCTTCGTGGTAATTTTGACTCGTTGATTTTGCAAAAATAACGAGATGTTGCCAGAACCACTTTCAATCGCAAAGTCTGAAGAGATTTATTTGATTGTCTTCGTGCAGTCAGTCAGCATTGAACTCGATCAAGATGATCAGCCTAACCAGAGACGCAGATAGCTTAGTCGCCGTTTCGCAACCTCAAAGCTTTCAAGTTTTGAAGTCCGAAAAGCAGCTAGATTACAGGAGAAGGGGTGGGGGAGACACGGACTTTTTTGAAAAAGATAAATTTATTCCAACACAGTAGCAAATAAAACAAATCTACATAACTGTGAATGTGTCAAAATTACAATGCAACCTGTCTGAAAAAATCAGTCATTTAACTAAAAGGATGCATCCTTCAAGTTTTACAAGACTTGAAAACTTTGTGATAAAATCCTCATCTTTGTTCATCATCTTATAAGTAAAATATAATGTATTCATCCATGAGGAAAGATAACATTTTAATTGCACTATATAGGATTGAAGGTAACTTTTAATCCCATCAAGAGTAACCGAATTTCGAATATTATACCTCATCTGTTTTGTTTACCTTCATTTGCATGTCAATGGGGCTAAACACGTGACCTGTTAGATTATTAGTTCATAGTTGACTGTTCTTGAATAAATACCCCCTACTGATCCAAGATACCTGTACCTGTGTGTGCGCTTGATGTTGGTGTCATCAATGGTGGAAAATCTGCCATTGCATATAGATGTATACACATAATACACAGATCACGTAATGTGAAGTTCTTTTGTTTATTTTTGTGTCACATCTGAGCATATAAAACAAACTCGATCACGAGTACATAGCTATGATGACAGAAGATCGATTAATTCTAAGTTAAATTGTCTAAAGTCTTTGACTTGGTGAAAACAAAAATAAAATGACCGCCCTAGCGCCCAATCAGGACGCTAGGGCGTCGCTATAGAAATGTCGATTTCTGTCTCAAGCTTGGACACCAAGGAGACGAACACTTTCATCATTCATTCTTTCCTTTATCTGTGAAGTCAGTATTTGTTTATTTCTTTGTTTTTCGATCTTTTCTCGGTACAAATTTGAGGCATAGATTACAATTCCATTGCTCAACAATAAACAGAGGTCTCTGAAGACTCATCCAGTATTAATCTCCAAATTACTTCTACTCCTCGGGCATGGGCACGCGGCCAATCACACAGCAGCCGAGACGAGCGCCGGCGTTCCCTGTTGCCAGACTGCCTTGGTCACCACCTCGTCCAAGATCATCAACCCCGGCGTGAATCTGCAAGGGAAAGTTTCACTTCATCAGTGCTCGTAAGATACAATTGACCAGGTTAACAGAGCTTGTGGCTAGGAAACGGGAAAAACTCTACCAGGCCTACATCAATGCAACTTACAAATTCACAACGTCTCTGTTCATCGTATGCCGGCCCCGCCAAATACGGTGTCATCGCATGTTATAAATAGTCTCACCCGCGAGATATGAAACAAGTTTTCTCATCGACTCAACGCAATCAGTACGATATAATGTTAATGAGGCCTGTTTTATTGGGTGTTTGCAATTCGTCTGGGCTGATTCTCGATGTCCGGGCGAAAGCCTGAGCAAAGACTTCTGAACTTACGACAAAAGATCGTCCGATGATCGAGTTTGGGCCGAGCAAAGAGGCTACGTTGTCTGTCATTGAAAGTTGGATTTCGCCATCGCCGTCACTGTCAATATTACCGAGATCACCAACATGTCTAGGAAGAACACAATGGGAGAAAACATGATTAAATGAGCAGAGCTTACATATATCATCACATATGCATATGTGGGAGATGCGTATAATTATACAGATGTTGCAACTGAGATGTTGCCTGCTACACTTTGAACAGTGGGAGCAACTATATGTGTTAGATAGACAGCGTTTGAAAATCAGAGTGAAATATTTCATTGCCATTTGAGCAAACATAAATCGACAGGGTAGCCAGACTGAACGTTTGAACTATAAAGTTCCATTTTAAGGCCTAGGATCAAAGGCAAAGTGCAGGTATATGCTCCATTGTGAGAAACTGTAAGGGGGTTTGAAACAAAGTGACGGAGTATTCTCAGAAGCGCAGAACGTGTTCAATAAGAAACTTGTAATACTAAATAAATCAAAAGCAGTACCTGTGGGTAACTGAGCTACATTTTCCAATTTGTATTTGCTGTCCATCATAGCCGAAGATGAATGGAGACTTTACCAAGTTATTGGAAAATTAACATTTTGTTTTAAACGCGGAATTCCCATACTTGCTCAGGCTAGAATAGAGATGTACAATAAATTGTTATTTCTGTTTGCTTTGAACTAATAATTCATTGTATATTCTTGAGAGCAAAATCGTAGGCATAGACTCTACCGTTCTTCGTCTTCTGGAGAGCCGTGCACCTTGCCGTGCGGGTTGTAATGACCGCCGGCGGCGCTACAGCCCCGTTGCGAGTCGATGTAGCCATACTGGTGGACGTGAAATCCATGGGTAGTGTTGGGAGTAAATCCAATCAGGTCCAAGTTGATGTCAATGGGATCGTCGGCTGCCTTGAAGTCGAAGATTGCAGGAGATCGTTAGTATTCATACAATAACACGCCACAGAGGTTGTTGGTGGCGATGAGAACTAAATATTTTTATTCCGTTTATTGGTTTTGACAGGCATCATTCTATTTTCTGTATAGCAGACGATAACTGACTTGATACTGCTACATGAAGAATAACGGTATGGTGACTGTAACTTCATTATTGCGGTTCAAATGGTTTCCGTTTTTCAACTCAATTTTCTTGGTGCACCTCAGCGAGCACATTAAGCTATACCCGAAGTTAGCTTTGCTATTGATTAATATTGAAGTTCAGACAGAAATGTCTGCGCCTCGGGGACAGATATTTGGACTCTCACTCTTTTACAATTCTTTTCTGATATACCATTTGTTCAGGTTCGTTTTAAAGCTCTTGGTGTAAAAAAAAACACTTTTCACCGTCTTAGTTTCCGAAAATCTGAAATTTCATTTTTCTCCGCAGAGTTAACACAGGAATGGCGGCCATTTTGAATTTCAAATATCGGTAAATCTTGGTAATTTGTTTTTCTAGTACCGAAATTCGTACGGCGACCCCAAATTTTTATTCCCAATTTTGAAAGAGAACGGTTGAAAGCTAGATTCCCTGAGGAAAGTTTGAACTAAAGTTTAAGTATTCCACCCCAAGGCGCATGGGCCCACTACCTTAAAGAATGAAAAAAGATGCGTTGATTGGCATGGTTAATTCATTATGCTGCCGAAACAAACACAATCCCCCCCCCAAAAAAAAAAAACAAAAAAAAATTGAGAGAAAAGACAAGAGTCGCAATTACCGGGCCTATAATTTTTGTGACATGATATAATTAAATACAGCAAACTGGTAGATCGATGAGTCTGACTGATGACGAGGGGAAGCGAAGTGTAAATATACAATGATATTTTCTTTCGTTCTTTAAGCTTTGTGGCTCGTCTGTAAACTCATCCGGCAGTCTTAACGAACGATGGCGAATTTTGCATGAAATAATGTACGAGGCAAAACGGAGTACATTATGGAGTCCAAAGTTTGCTTTAGTCCATTATGGGTGGGGAGGGGGTACATTATTTTTATTATTTATTGTTTTGGTAATTGTATAAAACACCACAATTCTGGTTATCGGATAAATTGCCAGTATAACATGCCAGATGACGCACAAAATTCACTAGTATCGACAATAATATAATATAATATAATATAATATAATATAATATAATATAATATAATATAATATAATATAATATAATATAATATAATATAATATAATATAATGTAATGTAATGTAATGTAAGTAATGTAATGTAATGCAATGCAATGCAATGCAATGTAACGTAACGTAACGTAACGTAACATAACGTAACATAACATAACATAACATAACATAACATAATATAATATAATATAATATAATATAATATAATATAATATAATATAATATAATATAATATAATATAATATAATATAATATAATATAATATAATATAATATAATATAATAAAGAATAAGAATCTTAAAGAACTGTTACTGCAATTTCAAATCGATACTATAATCATTGTCACCCTTAAAGCGGCACTCCCACTTGGTAACATTTTTAAAGCACATTTTTTTAATGGCAACGGTCGATATTTGACGTGGCGACTGCGCGCGGATCGCGTGATATCGATAAAAACATTTCTTCAAAAAAGTAAAAGTTTGAATTTCGGTGGCCCACCTAAAGTCAGCTTCCGAACATCGAACGTGGCACTGGGCCATTATCAGCTAAGCTATGGAGTACGAGTCTACGCTTACGCTGCTGTATGCCACAGTACCACTCGCGTCGGTGATCGTCATGCCCCGTGGGAGAAAGCTGAGTCTCACTTACTTGGCGAATAAACGAAAAACAATTTTTGCTGATTCCAACAGAATTCGCATAGGTGACTAGCACTAATAGGTACGGTTGATACATAGCGGCCGCCGCGTGGTATGCATAGACGCATACCACGCGCGCGGCAAACCACACGTACTGTGTGGCAGACGACAAAATGTAGTCATCGGAGGCGGCTAATATTTAACACGTAAAAACTGATGTTTATGTGGTACTGGTCAAAATATAATACAACTGATTTAAAATAATGAAAACGACAAAAACCAAGGAGAAGTTTTTAAAAACTTACCTAAGGTAAAGGCATAATGCTGTATAATAAAGTCTTTGCAGTGGGAAGTAAATTAATTGCGTCGTTCGAACTTGTTGTAGACTCCCAAGAATATCGTCAATCAGCACAACAACAAACCTTCGGGGGATTTCGCGTCAAAATCAGAAACGATCGTAAAACTTCGGGATGTGAAAAATACGCTCGGGAAATGACATGTTTTTATCGATATCTCGCGATCCGCGCGCGGTCGCCACGTCAAATATCGACCGTTGGCATTAAAAAAATGTGTTTTAAAAATTATACCAAGTGGGAGTGCCTCTTTAAAACCCTTTCACCACCATGGTTCAGCCCAAACCCATCGTTATCAATGGTGAGTGTCACAGGTAATTAAGGTTTAATAGGTTAGACTTACCCTTTGTGAGACAGACAATCTGCCTTGGATGGGCAGGTAACTTCTCAGACTGGGACTCATCGCCGGATTGGGAAATATGTAGCAACCAGCATATGTCGTTTCTGAAAAGAAGACGGGGTACGCAGACTGTCTTACATTGCTGAAATTATTATTTTATGATATTTTAAGATATCTCGCCAATTTTGAGGGACTATATACTGCAGGATGGTTTGAGAAAATATCTCAAACTCTACAAATGGGGAAACGCGCTTGATTATGTGCAGGTGGAACTTGATACTGATTCAAAAGA